>NC_067207.1:28038768-28257916 GCF_026262505.1 Trichomonas vaginalis G3
GCTGCAAGATCTCGTGTTGGAGAAATGATTATTGCACCAATTCCGGACATTTTTGAGAATTTGGCTTTCTTGAGTGATTCAACAATAGGAATGCAGAATGCAAGTGTCTTACCGGAACCTGTTTCTGCTGCACCGATGATATCACGACCACATAAAGTGTATAAAAGTGTCTGTTTCTGAATTGGACTCATTTTTGTAAACTTGCTCTTCTCAAGCGACTTCTTTGTTGATTCGAGTATTGGCAGTGATGAAAATTCGTCAGTCATTCCGGGATCTATGTAGTTATTGTGTGCAATTTGGTTAAGACGTTCATTTATTGAGTCAACTTCATCGTCAAAAGCCTTCCTCTCCTTTTGCTTCTCTTCTTTGACTTGGCTTCTGCTCTTCTGATATTTGTGGAACATTTAGATTTTAAAAAGTGACAAAGATTTTTATGCCCTTCTTCATATCTCATTACGCAGCATATTCTACCGGATAATTCTTGTGCAAATAGATTGACCATAAGCAATGAATTATTTATGTCATTGTTTTATTTCTATTTTAAAAGAATATGATAATAAATTTCTTTTATTTTAAGGATTTTCTAAAATAATTATCAAACAATAGCTATGTCTTTCAAATTTATTCCATAATTTTATATGAGTTATGCTCAGTATCTATACTTTGAAGAATTTTCAATCAAATCTTCACTGATGCTATTGATTTGGAGCACATGAATATGAACTTTGACCTAGACATATATAAGTTAAGCGTTTGAACTAATAGATTCTTGATGATACTGACTTCTATTGCGGATTTTGATTTCAAAATTTTATGAGATTTTATGCTCAATTTTTAGAATTTATTCATATTCCATAGTACCTATCCACGCTATTTATTTTTATGGTTTAAATTCAAGCATTTATTAATTATGACGGAGATCGAATTGGATTCGGAATCGTCAGACAATACAACAACCACAACTACCACTACAACTACAAATACATTATCTATCTATGCTGGTCATGGCAATGCTGACCATCTAGCTACCAGCAAAAAGACAAATAAATTCGAACCACCACAACAAACACGTGCAACGCACACACGTGGCACATTTGTTGGTGTGTTTTGTCCGAGCTTTGTAAATATCATTAATATTATTTACTACGTCCGTCTTCCATACGTTATTGGTGTTGCAGGCGGAAAACTAACGTTCATTGGACTTTCAATTTCATTTGTTCTGGTTTTAGTTACACTATTTTCTCTTGCTGCTATCTCTACAAATGGCGAAATCGAAGCTGGCGGCCCTTATTATACTATATCACGTACATTAGGTCCAGCAATTGGTGGAACTGCAGGCTTTATATTGAGTGTAGCGAACATGCATGGTGCTGCAGCTGCTCATATCGGTTTAGCTGAAACAATTGTGATTTTATATTCCCCTAAATCATTAATATCAACGAAATGGGATACTAGATTAATTGCATGTACACTTACAGTTATAGTTGCGTTCTTATCAAGATATGGTTTTGAAATTAGATTTATTACTTTTTTCTTTATTATGATTGGCTTAGCTGCCTATATATTAGGTCTCATATTCCCTTATGTAACAAAAGCACGTGATATCATTGATTGTTCTGAAAACAGATTTTCCGTAAATTGGGCAACGCACGAAAACACAGTTTCTTTCTTCTATACATTCTCCATCATCTTTCCAGCGTTCGGTGGTATCCTTGCAGGCTCAAATGGTTCAGGAGCCCTCAAAAGACCACAAAGATCAATTCCATTAGGAACAATTACAGCTTTAGTTTCAGGAACAGTCATTTACTTATTAACTACACTCACATTGACAGGCTGCCACATGTCAAGCGGATTGATCAACAAAAACAGATCAATTACACAAGAAACAGGAATTTGGTGGCCAATTATTTTCGTTTCAATCTTTTTATCTGTTATTTCCAAAGGTGTTACAGGATTAGGCTCAGGACCGATGATTCTTAGACTTTTAGCAGGTGATGGAATCCTCCATAAATTCTTTGGAGATTGGTCATTAACAATTGCAACATGTGTTTCATTTTCATTGTGTTTGTGGGGAGATTTGAACACGATTTCATTCCTTAGAACAATGTTCTTTTTGATTGTTTTCACGTTCATTAACTATGCCATTTATCTTGCAGGAACGGCGAATGTTCCAAGTTTCAGACCGACCTTTAAATTGTACCATCCTTACATATCATTAATTTCTGGTTTGTTGATGTTGGCTTCTATGTTAATTATTCATTGGGTTGTAGCTTTGGCGACATGGAGTTTCGCATTGCTATTTCAGTTTTGGATTGCAAAGAGAAGACTTAAAGTTAACTGGGGATCTTTGGATGATTCAGTTGCTTATGAAAAAGCTTTGAGAGCTGCTTTGAGACTGAGAAAAATTCCTCCACATCCAAAACTTTACAGACCAAATGTCGTCCTTGTTATTGACGGACCAGTTGCAAAGCATCAGAATGTTGTTTCGTTTTTGGATCAAATGCTGAGAGGTAAAGGAATGGCCATTGTCGCAAGAATGTTTCCTCCAAATACTCCGATAAGAGATATCATAAATGAAAGAAATTATAACACTGTTAAAACAGGCGAAGATTTCAATATTTTCTTCGAAACAGTTATCGCGGAAACAAAGACAGATGCCATTAAAAAGATCATGTTACTTACTGGTTTGGGCGCTTTAAGAGCTAACGTTGCTTTCACCGAATTCGATGAAACTCTTTCTCACGAAGGAACTGATTTTATCACTCACGTTTTGGATATGAATTGGTCCATTGTTATTTTAAGGAACCCAATGAAACTCGATAGATACGGATACATTGATTTATGGTGGCTTTTCGATGATGGCGGTCTCAGTCTTCTAATTGCTTCTATTCTTGCAGGATCGAGTAGACCTTTGAGAGTTTTCTCTGTAGCACAAACAGATCTTGGCCAAAACACTCAAAAGCATTACAAGAAAATAAGACATTTGCTCAGACAATTTAGAGTGAATGCCCAAGTTATGGCTGTTTCTTTGTCTGAATCTGATTCAATCCCTTCATCGAGATCACAAAGATTGTGGAATGAAATGACCGTTGGTTTGGATGAAGCAAGACAATATGATGGATTGACAAAGAAATACCAATTGTTGGCTGATTTGATAAGACAATATTCATCTGAGGCTATTACATGCATCATTTCTCTTCCAGTACCAAGAGTTGATGTACCACAAGTAATATATTCGAGATGGATTTCTTTGATATCAGTTATGCCAATTCCTGTCTTGTTTGTAAGAGGAAATGGAACCCATTGCTTAAGTTGGCAAGTGTAATTTTGTTAATTATATTAAGATTTGTTGTATTTAATAAATTTATATATATATGTATGTGAAATTACAGGAGACTTTCTATAAATGTTAAAAAATCTATAACGATAGACTCAGCTGAATGGGCTAACATTTGAAAGAATGAAGAGTATTAATGCCTCTTTGTAATTAATGGATTTGGATTTGAATCAAAATCATTTTCTTCATATGAGATGAAGCGATTGTAAGAAAAGTGATATTTAATTATTTTATACCAGAAATAATTTATTAATGGCAATGTAGAAGCGATGTGGAACAGTTGGTTTAGTTCGTAAGGCTCATAACCTTAAGGTCGCTGGTTCGAGTCCAGTCATCGCTCTTTTTTATCATTTTTTGTTCCAATTGACTCTGAATATGGAATTATATGCTAAATCATTCTAAAGTTAACTATCTGCTATCCAATGAAAACAAAATCATTGTTAAAAAGGCTCTTCGTTATTCTCAGTTTTTGTCACTTTTCAATGACTTTTGTGGGCCACTCTATAAATAAAAATCAAAATTAATAAAATTAAGGAAGATCTTTACAATAGTCATTAACATTCTTATATTCAGACTTCTTGAAATCTGACAGTTTTACAATATCCTTGCCTTTCATTTCTTTAAGTTTGATGACTTGACCATTATATGCGAATCGAACATATTCTGTTTTACCTTTAGTCCAAATTTCCATCAATAAATGATTTGCATAATGCTCTGTCATTGTAACATTGGCATCGCTTCCTGCAAGAAGTTGATGGATAGAAGCAACTGATTCTTCACTTCCAGAGAATAATGAAAATTTATACTCTATTCCTGTTATATTCGATGGGATTCTAATGAATTCTCTCATTAGATAGGATGCAAATAACTCTGGTTTCTTACTAAATCTTCCATATGTATGCTTGTTGATGATCTTATGACAGGCATCTTGTATTTCTTGTGTAACACTGAAAGGAAGTTTTCTTCCACTGCATGAATATGAAATAACCCAACGTGCAATATCTATCATATTTTCATATGTTTGCTCAATTCCATATTTCGAAGCAATTGGACTAATGGATGGCCAATATTCCTTAATGATATCATCATCATTAGTGATTTCTTTGCATGTTTGAATAGATGGTTTCAATAATGATCTTCCACTACCTTCTTCATCTGTCATTAAAGTTAATGATGTATTTTGTGCCTGGTGGTACAAAACCATGGATAAATGCCTGGGCAGATCTTATATTTCTTTGTTCGGCTGCTGATCTCACAAAAATCTCAGATGGTTTTGGATAATCTGTGAATAACCCATTTTTGAATAAATACTCAAAATATTCTTCTCCTAATTTCTTTTGCTGGAATTGACCATCTGCTGTAAGTTCTTCAGCGTTACAATTTGGACTAAAGTCAACAATTTGAGGTTCTGTAATTCTCTTGAATCTCCTGTAGTTATTGAAGTTTGAGATAAACATATTTGGTGATACTGCATTATCTTGATCACATGACCAATGTCCTCTTTCAATGATATTCCCCAATGTTAACTTTGGTGCATATTCTCCTTCACTAATGAGGACTTGAGCAAATTTCAGCTTATATCCTTTAATTGGACTTGGTGTGTGGAATGGAGAAACACATTTATTATTCAAGCACTGACAGAGAGAGAAAAGTAATGTTAAACTCATGAAAAAATGTAAAACAATTGAATATGAATATTGAATGAATATTTTTTTTAGTCATAAACTAGCATTAAGAATAGCTCCAATGATTTTGTGATAACCATAATGTTACGATAGATGTTTGAATTTATTATTTTCTGAGTCTTTTATTCTTCTGCAATAAATATTCATATTGTAGTGAATTATATATTCTGTTATGTTATTATTGGTTTTAATATTTACCCATTTTTATCGAACAAGATTTTTGTTTATGTTAAAATTATGAATAATTTGTCTACCTATAATGCAATATTATTGAATTTAGTAACTGTGATGTTCGAACAATTTTAAATGGCATTATTTGACAACCACCTGACTTTCACAAATTTGAATAAAATATCATTAAATTTAACGAAATTAAAATTATATTGTTCCTTTGATTTTAACCACTAATAATGTAAAAACATTTTGTCAGTGAATCAAATAATTGAAATCATTCAAATTATAATTGAAGGAGCAATGAATTTCATAACGTGCGTGGCGTTTTTTGACATTCAAATTGTAATGAACATGTTCTCCTTTGTTAAAATTTAGTATTTTACATGTGTAGAATATGGAAAATAAAAAATTGATTTTTTAATTACTTTATTAGTTAGATAAAAATATCAAAAAATTGTTTTATTTGTTTTATGGTAAGTCTGGGTAGCAATTTTGAAGAACATTTTGAATGGCTGATCGAAATTCTCCAATTTCCATAATTTGGTACCTGTTAAATATGTTAACTACTTCGCCATTATAAGTGAATCTAATCCAGGTTTTATCATCCTTAAGATATGTTTCCATTGTGATGTATGAAGCATATGGCGGAGTCATTACCCAATCTCCTCCAATTCCAAGTGATGACAATACAAATGCAATAACGGAATCATGAGCAGCAATAACATCAAGTTTCTTTTCTCCTCTTTCGTCATAATTCTTGAATAACTGTCTGAAAATAGGTCCACCACCAACGCAACCTTGAGTTTCATTAAAGAATGAGATTCTGTAAAAGTGATATGCTTGAACCTTTCTGCATTGTTCAATCAATTCATCGGTAATAATTGGGAATAATTTTTGTTCATTGCAATAATAGGTGATAGCCCAATCACACATTGATTCCAAACCTTCTGGTGACTTATCTGTGTTTCCTGTTAAATCATAAAGTGGCTGTGCATACTTCATAACTTCATTATGCACATCCATATAAGTTGAAGATGCAAAGAAGTCTGCTGATAGCTTCTTGAGATCTGGGCACATCTTATTGTTTGGATGAACTGTATCTCTATTCTTTGTACCTACAAGGAAATCAATATATTCATTTGAGTCTTGTACTGGATATAAGCCTTGTAAAAATGAAACACCAGATCTGTATGTTCTTTCATACCATGTAGCTCGTGCTGAAATAAGTCTTGGATCATAATATTCAGGAATAAGCTTGATCTTGTTAATAGCATATTCTCTAAATGCAGCACCAAGTTTGAGGTGCTGTTCCATACCTTCAACTGTTAGATCACCAGCATTGCAATTTGTTGGATATTCGGAAAGTCTCTCTTCAAAATTTTGTGGACTCTTCTTCCATTCTTCCTTGGAGAAACTTCAATACGTGAAGCGCGTGCATCATCTGCATCGCATTGCCATTTACCTCTTTCTTCTGTCTTGAGCCACATTGTAATTGGTGTTCGTGCTCCATGTCGAAGTACAATTCCATATGTTCTGGAATATACTCAGATGTGTTCAAAGGCTCGGGGAATTTATATGGAATATCGCATGTAGGATGGAGCTTTGAGAATCCACTTGCAACAAGTAGTCCAAGCATTAAGTTATAATCCTATAAAAAAATTGAGAACTCATCGATAAATTCGATTCTTCAAAAAGAATCTTGATGAATTATGTTAGATTTATATAAATTAATGCATGGAATAGAAGTCATCTAATTGTCTAGCTTTAATTCAATTATTTTGAATTCAAATACAAATGATTCTATATGTCCTCAAATTGAGATGTTTTCGAAAATTGAGAAGGGTTTCAATATTGAGAAATCATTCAAAAAATATTCAATTCAAAACAATAAATTATTGTAAATTAATTGATTTTATTAAGGACTTTTTTACACCAATATAGTTTCTGTGACTTCTCTTCCTGATTTTGATTCAACATCTTTATTTTTCTTCTTTAACACGATGTAAATTACAAGCACAGATGCTACAATAATAAGAAGTACAGAAGCTGCAACCGAGACACTGATTGTTATTATTTTGTTTTTGGAGCTTGAATCTTCATTTGGAGAAGGAAGTTGCTTTGTTGCTGGCCATTCTGGTAATTTTGTTGGCCAAGTGTGTGTCCTTGCAACTTCGTTCGGGTAAGCAGGTGTTGGAGAGAATCTGTAAGGTGTAACTGCTGCACAGATGGTCTCGGAAACAAAAAATGAGAACAAAATCATATTTGCGATATGTATACTTCTCAATATTAAATTGAACAATCTCTGAAAAATTTGTATACTTCATTCTCAATTCTGGTTTAATGCTAAACTTTATCGTATTTGTAGCCAACAGTAAGAAATTGCAATGCGAAGCAAACACTGGCTTCCATCAGCCAGTTGAAGGAGCTAAATTACTTCATTTATCAGTTTTATTTAATATTGGCGAGTCAACTCCAGATGTGAGATATATTAGCCGTAGTAATGAAGAAAATTGACATGTGATGATGAAAACTCGTTAATCATGAACTATAACCCTGCTCCTGAAGCTTTTCATAGAAATTACAAAATTCAGCAAGATCCAAGAGTTTTATCATTTACACCATCATGTTCAGCTAATGACTTAACAAATAAAGGAATGAATCAGATGTATGAGCTAGGAAGAAGAATCAAACAACATTATTCCAATAATGTCCCCGGTTTCATGCCAGAGAACGCAAATCCTAATTTCTTATATATTAAATCATCAAATAAAAAGGTTAGCTTAAAGTCTGCTATGGCATTTGCACAAGGTTTATATGAATCCACTGATTATAATGAAGTTTTGAAGATTTATTCTGATTCTGCAAAGAACAAATTAATAGAACCCGATTCAGAATCATGTGCAGACGTCAAGAATCAAAAAGAGGCATTCATAGCAAGTAGTTCGTATTCTGAATTATTTGATTCATATAATTCTAAATATAAGAATTCACTGCATGAAAATGGAATTGAATTAACAAAGGAGAATGCATACAGTGTTGCTTCTTCATTCCTTAAATACCAGTGTGCAAAACAAAATCTTCCACATTTGCCTGATGGATTCATTGTTGATAGTCAAGACTTTGTTGTTAAGTACTTATATAAGCAAAATTTGTTCAATAATAATCCATCTGTGTTATCTTCCTCGATTCTCAGAGAAGTATTTAGAATTATTAACCACAAGCTCGCAACTGAGACTTACCACAGAATCATTGCAGTTCCACTTTCACCAGAAAACTTTGTTTCTATTCTTTCGATCCTTGATTTCTCTGATGAAACCGGACCTTTACCAAAATCTCATATTATTCTTGAGATTTGGGAAGTTGGAAAAGACATACAAGCAAGATTATTATATAATGGGCAAGTTCTCCCTGTTGACTCAATAATTCCTAATCAACAAGATTTGTTGACTGGTTTATTCCCATATAATAATTTCCAGTCTATTTTGAAGCAAAAGGGCTACTTGAGCAAATGTGTAATTCCAGGAAGAACAATATGGTAAAATAAAATTTTATTTTCTCAAATCTGAATTTTTTTTATTGTTTCACTTTATTTTGATATACTTTATAGCAACGCGACTCAAATTAAATCAATCTCAAAGATATGACACTACCATATTTTGATCATTTTGAAATTGTACTCTCAAAAAGAGTTTTACTATTCAGATAAACGCATTTATATAGTAGAAGATAAAATAGCGCTAAAATAATTGTTATACAATCGCGACTATACTAGAATATTTTAAATAAAATTAATTTAAAGAGCGATTGGGAGTTCAACTCTGGTGGCGACACCACAGTTGTTGTCCTTATCCTTGATCATGCGGATATAGCCCTTTTCACCCCATGTTGTGCCCCAAGAGTTACGAACGATCCAATAAGCCTGAGAACCCTCTGTTCCATAGCCAACGCAGCCGACAGCGTGGTCAAGGAATGTAGATGAGCAGGCTGGTTCGTAGTAAATTCCGGAAGAGTAGAGATGGAAGGAATGCTGTCTAGCATCAATAGAAATTGTTACAACACCATTTGTAACAGCCTTTGCAAGAGCCTCTTCTGTTGGTTCGACACCATCAGCACCCTTTGTGTTGCCAACACCCTTCATCTTATCGAATTTGCACTGACCATCTTGAGCTGTGTATGGATAGTCGGATTCGAGCATGAAGTAGCCATCTTGTGTATGTGTAACAAAAGCAATGGCAACAGCAGACCAGCCACCATCACATCCGTAGCATCCACCGCAGCAATCAACAAGGTTTTGCTCGGAGAATGAGAGAAGCTTATGGCCAGCCTGTGCCCATCTTGATTCGCAAGCCTGGATAGCAGAGAAAGCCCAGCAGGAGCCGCATTGACCCTGATCCTTGATTTCGTTAACGATTCCCTTTGTGCGCCAGTCAACAGAAGCAGCAGCAACATTGTCGAGTTTAACATACTTCCTTTCGCCGGTGTATGGCTTTTCTCCAAGAAGAACTTTGTACTCATTTGGTGTAAGATGAGCAAGATGGTTTAAGGCAACCTTGAATGACTTTCCGGCAGCATTGTGTTGCTCAACATAACGCTTGTTGCTTAAGAAAATACCAAGTCTGAAGTGGTATTCATGAGAGGTTATCGATTTTGTAATTTAATCGTCGTCGTTATCGATTTTGTAATTTAATCGTTATCGTCTTTTTCTAAACGTGCATTTTTACATTAAAAGCAATGCAACTCCAAAATTAATTGGTATTTAGACTTTAATTAGGTGCAGACAAACAAAGTGCAGTCCAAATATTTTGGTGATATATGAATTACATAAATTTAGGTAAATTGAAATTATATCTTTTTAAATTTTTAGGAAAACAGATTTATAGAATTGTTTATGTCATCAAAATAATGCAGACTTAGGTCAAATTTTCCAAATTTAATCATTTGCAAGACTTTCAAGCGACTTCAAAATGTCGAAATATAAGTCCAAAAATAAAATTACGATTACAGTCTATCCTCAATTATTATCACGCTAATTATTGAGTGACCCATGCGTTCGTATGTATGTAATACCTTTTAAAAAGGAGATGAGAGAGATAAACTACATTTACAATTTAAATCTGATGTATTTACTTGTTACATTTACAAATGTAAATGTTTCTCGTAATGTTTACATTTTGTAAGTATAACGAATAAAAATGACGCACTTTTTTTACAAAGTCAAATTATGCGATACAACTTTACTTGTTACATTTACAAATGTAAATGTTTCTCGTAATGTTTACATTTTGTAAGTATAACGAATAAAAATGACGCACTTTTTTTACAAAGTCAAATTATTGTTCGATTTTTGCAGCTTGTAAACGATTAATTGTATAAAGTAATTGATATTAGCACGACATAACTGAATAATTCTAATATTGAAATCAAAAGCCCTTAAAATATCATGATATTTTAATTTCATAACAAATCTAGGAGACTATTTGATGAAAACATAATACTCTTTGAAGTTAAGTATTTTCACAAAGAGAGGACCAACAATATCAAAAGATTGAATAAAGATTTGTATTATTTTATTTATTTTTAAGAACATGTTTAAGAACCCTCATTATCTCCACGAATATTGCATATTTTTCTATTCTAAGACCACCAAAATTACGTTTTAATATAGAAAATAACATATTTATGTGATGCTAAAGTCGAAGTCCTTAAAAAATTAGTGTTAAACATCCATTTATTACAAAATTGAAGAAATATGTGTAAAATATAACACATAATTTAGTTATTTGACTCAATTATTAGTTATGCAATATCAGTTGTGTTTATATCTGCGTTATATCAAGAGATGCATTGAATTGTCATAATTAGATCACCGTAAATCTTATCAATTTTTGATACACTTCCGGTGAAAAATTTAGCCTTGACAATAGGATGAAATATATTGTAAAAAAATAAATTTTAGATTTTGAAGTTTATCATTTCGAATAATGAAATATAAACAATATACAAATTTTCTGTCGTTTCGAGATTCATAAATGATCGGAATCTTCCAGCTCCGACTGAAATAGAACTTTCGGAAGCTAATTTTCAAGGAGAAAGGGACAAACTATCCAGTGTCACTTTTCAAAGGAATAAAAAAATAATAAAGATGAAATAATAACATGAAATCTTATATAAATATAATTTTATCTAAATAGATAAATGAATTAAGCAGTTTACAGTTATATATATTTAATGAGAGACAATATCTAGTTCTATGGTAGAAATGACTCTTAGACTCAAATAAGTAACACAGATAGAAAGTACTCAGTATAACAATTATATATGTACACTCAAAGTTAGTCGCTGCTAAAATCTTAACCTTGCATTTCGGGAAAATCTGACTAATGGCTCTTAGACTCAAATAAGTAACACAGATAGAAAGTACTCAGTATAACAATTATATATGTACACTCAAAGTTAGTCGCTGCTAAAATCTTAACCTTGCATTTCGGGAAAATCTGACTAATGGCTCTTAGACTCAAATAAGTAACACAGATAGAAAGTACTCAGTATAACAATTATATATGTACACTCAAAGTTAGTCGCTGCTAAAATCTTAACCTTGCATTTCGGGAAAATCTGACTAATGGCTCTTAGACTCAAATAAGTAACACAGATAGAAAGTACTCAGTATAACAATTATATATGTACACTCAAAGTTAGTCGCTGCTAAAATCTTAACCTTGCATTTCGGGAAAATCTGACTAATGGCTCTTAGACTCAAATAAGTAACACAGATAGAAAGTACTCAGTATAACAATTATATATGTACACTCAAAGTTAGTCGCTGCTAAAATCTTAACCTTGCATTTCGGGAAAATCTGACTAATGGCTCTTAGACTCAAATAAGTAACACAGATAGAAAGTACTCAGTATAACAATTATATATGTACACTCAAAGTTAGTCGCTGCTAAAATCTTAACCTTGCATTTCGGGAAAATCTGACTAATGGCTCTTAGACTCAAATAAGTAACACAGATAGAAAGTACTCAGTATAACAATTATATATGTACACTCAAAGTTAGTCGCTGCTAAAATCTTAACCTTGCATTTCGGGAAAATCTGACTAATGGCTCTTAGACTCAAATAAGTAACACAGATAGAAAGTACTCAGTATAACAATTATATATGTACACTCAAAGTTAGTCGCTGCTAAAATCTTAACCTTGCATTTCGGGAAAATCTGACAAATGGCTCTTAGACTTGTTTTGATAATTAATTCTTCAATTATATTATAATTTATAACAAATTTCCTCAAACTATCTGTATGTCATTCAATTCCCGGCCACTACATTCAATAATGGACCATTTCCTTCAAATTTTGAAATACCTTATTCAATTTGTTGTATGGAGCCCGTGATATTCAACACTATGGAGCTCCTCCAGTTTGGTATCCAAGAAGAGATAAAAGCTAGCATGGGCTACTCTCAAAAATGCTTAAAGCAATATATTCAAGTTTGCAACAAGGATCAATAGATTCAAATCTTGTTTATTGTACTTTAAAGGTACTTTTAAAAAAGAAACAATTAATGTAAAAGATTCAAATAATTTTTTATTATTATTTTATTAATTTTTTAAAATAAGGTTAATAAAAAAGTGACACTGGATAGTTTGTCCCATACTCATTTTCAAGACGAATCTTCTTTATTAAGATTTATTTTGGATATCCCTAAGGATTTAAGCTTTTCCATTGACTCATATTCAATGAATCTTTTGATACATTTCATTATCGAGCAATCTACACAAAATGAAACAATATTAAAATTCACAATTCAAAATATCACTTCTTCGAATATCTTTCAAATAGATTTGATACTACTGGAAAATTTATTCGAATATTTATCGCATTATATTAACCAGATTTTTTTTCATTTTTTCATTAAAATTAATTCATTTTAAAGCTTTAGATAACATACAATACCTTTATTTATCAACATTTTCCGATCAATATGATGAGATATTACGTTTCATAAGCAGCAGTGACAATTCTCTCTATATCATCGATACATTTATTGCTTTGATTAAAAACAATATTCTTGACGTTGAATTCTTCCAAAACGCAGTTTTACTCAAGAAAGAAATTTTTTCTAGTATTATTGAGTACGAAAATCAATATTCAACTTATGCAATTGCAAATTTCTTTACAAAATTATTAAAATATTACCCAGGATATGCAACTGCTCTTCCATGTTCGGATATACTAATATCAAATTATTTCAACTTTTTTAATGACATGAATTCAATTATAAATAACGAAGATTTTGTTTATCTTCTCAAATTTATAGTTTTATTTTATAAAGCAGTCGATATAACATCTGAGATGGCTTTAGAATTCATAAAAACACTTGAAATTCTGCGAAGTCTTTCTCCTCACTATTCATTTACAGAGTATGTAGTTCAGGGGTATTATTGTGTACTTCCTCTTATACCCATGCAAATTTATCTACCGATTTTTTAAATTCACATGAATTTTTAATTAATTATGCAATTGAGAATTCAAATCTTCACAAATATTTGAAATTATATTCCAGATGTTTCCGCAGATTTGATAGCGATGAAATATTCAAAAATGTTTTTCATATCTTAAACCTTGTAGAAGTTACAACAGAATATTTATCAGAAAATCAGGATCTTTCTGAGAAACAGATCTTTATTTGCAACGATATCCTAACGAGGGTTAATTTAATTTAATTTTTATTTTTTATTTCAAGTTTGAGTAAACTTTCAAGATAATCTATATAAGCCTTTTGATGTTCTTCATCTAGATTCTTGTTTAATATGTGATGAATTTGATTTTTTTTTGAAAATTCAAGATAAAATTCTTTTTTATCTTGATCAACAACATGAACAATTCGAGTACAGCGTAACATTTCATCAATATTTTCTGTTTTCTTCGTTTCTAGATATTTTTCAAATATTTCTTGCGGAATCTCATTTTGATATACCCATTTATTTTTTTCCGGATGCTGATCTTTGTACTTAACGAAATATTGCTTGACTATTCGCTCAGAAACAACATATTCGATCTCTTTTCTCTTTCTCATTGAATATTTGTGACACTTTTGAATTCAATCAAATCAAAAATATTTGAAATTGCTAGAATTTTTTTTCTTTCTCATGAATATTTGAAATGACTCAAAAGGAAAACTCGTTCGATTCAATTCAATTTTGAATCAGAATTTTTTAAGGACCAATAAATCAAATTATGTTAAGAAAATCTTTTTTTAACTCAGAGTATCAAAAGTACGTTAAACCTTCAATTTTATCTCATGTCGGAAAGCGAACCGACAATAGTGGAAGAGAATCAAACTATATCAGTATCCATCCAAGCTATTGTTGATGAAGAAAAAGGAGATGGAGCTGATATGCTGATTTAATTCAAAATGAATTGAATTCCGTAAAAAATTGAAATATAGAATGGAAATACCTGAAAATCCCCAATTCCAATTCTCAAGGAAAGATATAGCAAATTAAAATTTACAGATCCTACAGAAGCTGCTATATTTATTGCAAAAGATTCATATAATTCTTTTTATCCATTAAATTTTGAGCAAGGAAAAAAGTTTCGTTGTCCTAACTGCCAATTTTGCATGGAGCTTGTAAAGACTCATGAAAATGGTCAACTTTTCTTCATTCCAGTAATTAAACACGAGCATAGAGCAAAGCAATGCAAGCCGAGTAACAATATACCAAAAATTCTTAAGTTGCAAGCAGGAAAAAAAGTCTATGAATTAGCAAATTCTGATAATGTTCCTCAATGCAAAGAAATTTTTGCAAAAGAATTGAATATTCCCAATGCAACTTATACGATGTTCCATAATATAGTAAATAAACTTAAAGGAACCACAAAGGGGATAGAATTCAATCTTACAATTATTTCTCAACAATTTTTTCAATCATAAACAAAATCGAACAAGGATTCTGCGAAATGATTTTAGTTAAAGAAGTTAACAATGAAATTGAATTGCATACATTTAAGAAAGGTGATGAATTACCTGAAAATTCAAAAGACTTTCAAATTTATTCATTTATTGTAATTCCTCCAATAACTCATTTTTACATGCAAACACAAGCTTTTTGCGGAATAATTCAAATTGATGGAACGTTTTTATTTTGTATTAAAAAAGGAAACTTACTCATTATTGGTACACCTGCACCAAATAATAGACTTATCCCTATTGCATTTGCATGGTCTGTTAGTGAAAATACGATAACAATTAAGGATATGCTCACTAAATTGAAATCTTTTATTCCACCAAGCAGATTCAAGAATATTTATTCCGATCAAGGTCCGGCAATTATAGCTGCTGTTAGAGAATCAGGCTTTTCTTGCGATCATAAATTTTGCTTACGTCATTTTGCAACAAAAAGGGAATACATCAATGTCTATTCCGAAATTGTTGAAGTCGCTTACGCAGACCATCCTCAAAAACGAATTGACTTGATTAAAAAGTTAGAAACTCGTTTACAAGAGGAATATCCAAACCGCGAAAATAATCAGGATCTCTTTAAGTACTTAGATAGTATTAACCCATTTGAAGGATTCGCTGACTACACCGCTGGCATACTCACAACATCTCTTATTGAATCCCTTAATGCCGAAATTAAAGATAAATGGGATACATATGAACCCCCGAACTAATTATCCGTCTCATTGAACATGAATTCAATCTTGTTAAAAATGTTTTAACAGGTGATTTTAAATCAGATAATATTATCAAAAATCTAAATGAAACTTTGAAACATTCAGATATGTTTAGCTCGGTATTATATGATCCAATTCAAGAATTATATTATGCAACTTTTGGTCGCTATACATATTGCGTAAAAATTATGTCAGATTCACAATATTCATGCACATGTAAGCACATCGAATTATACGGATTACCTTGTATTCATGTAATCGCCGTATTGAATCACTTTTCGAACAAAAATCTTCTTAAAAATTTGAATGATGCAGTTCATGCTCGCTTCAAATGTTCAGAGTTTATGACTCCTGTGGAAGATTTAATGAAATTTTATGTTGACTAAGCATCTTTAAAAATTCCCGGAATAAATTTCAACCTGGGAGAGATTGAAAAATTAAGGGGAAAAAGGACTAGGATTAAAGCATTTTACGAAAAGTGATGCTGTGTTGTTAGTTATTTATTTACTTTTTTTAATATTTTTTAAAAAAATAAAAGAAAATTCAAATAATTTTGTATCTCCCATGATATATCGACCCACGAGTACTAATGTGGCTATAATTAGAGATTGCAACTCTATTATGATCATAGTCCGGTGATATACAATAAGATTCAAATTTTGAAAGAATTAAATTAATAAAATCCCGGTGAAAAAAATAAAAACAGCTTCTAAAAGTATAGTTATCTTAAAATACGAACTTTAACACAAGTTTTTTGATCCAATAGAAAATTGAATTCTTTGAATAAATAAAATATTTTATGTATTAACATATTAAATTTCCTAATTATTTTTTCTTCTTGGGAAAATTTTTGAATTCGAATAGAAAATTCAATAAATTGAAATTGGGTTGAAAGAATTCTCCATATTAACTTGTCATATATTTCAGATCATATAAATTAAGTTAATTAAATTTTTTAAAAACCTTAAGGGTATAGTCCACTAAAAATTTTTAAGTTTTGACAATGAAAATAAGCTCTGTGACCATGTAAATATATATCTATGCAAAACGAGAGGTTATGCCATAATTTTTTTTGGTTATCAAATTTTCCTTTTTTTGAGAGAAGTCTCTCAATAATTTGAGAAGAATCTTTGATATAAAGAGATACACATTTGTAGAACGAAGTAAGTGTTTTCCAAACATTTTATATGTTCATCCTGTATAACAATATAAAGCTGCATAGTGCCATCTTGTGCGTTTGCTATTTTATGCACTTTTCATTGAGATAATCCCTCTTCTCGGGTGATTTTAACAGTCAACTCAATTTTAAAATAAAGATTTCATCAAAATGATTTCGAAATTCGGATATTGATTATATAAATAGCACTGTTAACATATTTTGGATGAGTAAAAAATACCTTGTTTTGTATGCATTTAGTACACCTTTATTTTTGATTAAAACTATAAAATTTTTATTCCTTATATAATAAATAGTATATGTTACATAAACATGAAATTCAATAGCATTCAATTTTGGATTTTTTAGATTTGGTAAATTTTAGAAGAAATAAAATCAGCAATCAAAATAAAGAAACTTTTTTTGTATCTTCTATGATTACCTTTTGGTACTAAATTTTGCATTAATAAGTAAATTATCTGTATTATTCTGTGAGCACAAGCCCTCAGTTATGCTGGTAGTGAATGATGAATCGTCATTTTGCGAAGAGAACGCGATTATTAAGGTAATTTTGAGAATTGTCTTGAATTATTTAAAATTAAAGTTAATTGAATAGGTAGGATAACTCGCCTTTGCTAAATTTGTATAATTTGACCTTATTCTAGTTGGATCTGAGAATATTTTGCTGAAATAATAAATTATATCGCCGATTTATGAAAATTTCTCTGATGGGACCGACTCGCTGAAACGTATTAGTGTTAATGGTAACTTGTCTGAATTTTCAAATTTTTTTCGAAATCCAAAAAATCACAAACAAAAGCATCAAAATTAGATTTGCATTTAAGGTTTTCATTTTTTTTTGGAAAATAAAAATATTTTTCCCCAATAAAGTTTATTTTTACTTTTGAGAGGAATAGAAACGTTATTTTGGAATTTTGAAACGACAGAAATGTTCCATTTTTAATGTAGATTCTAAAATGGGGTCAAATTTTTGATTGAACCGTTATCCATTGAAAAACCTCGATTTTAAAATGTTATTCCAAAATATTCATCTAATGATATAGTATATATTTATTAATTATTACTTTTTATTCAATTTTCACTTTTGGCGGGATTTCATTTTTTTGTTGTTGTATGGGCCATATTGTTCACCCAAAACGGAAAACAAAGGCAATGCATAACATTTTACTCCACGAACGTCGTCGACTCTCAGCGCGACAGATGCTTGGTGCTTGCATAATGACCGGAATGCCATATACAAAAGGTGCTCGCTTTCTTTCTCTTTGTGGAACTAAGCCCCCTGTGAAGAGTGGTGTCATGAGACAACAGAGATTTTGTGACGATAAGATTAGAAGACTTAAAAGTATTTCCCTAATGCTGTCGAGAAAGTCCTTCAGTGGTTACTTATCCATTGATGCAAGATGGACGCACAGGCGAAACTCGCCAAGTTGTACAGTAACTGCGCTCGATGCTGTCACAAAAAGAGTTCTTGCATGCGTGAACATCAACCATATTGGTGGAAACAGACAGCATGCTCAGTATTCCGGAGCTTCCAACAATATGGAAAGTGCTGGAACTCGAATCATCTTGAAGCAATTAAAGAAATACAATATCTTGAAAGATGTTAAAGAGATTATTAAAGACCGAGATAACAAAAGTGTCTCTGTCTTTAAAGAATTTGGCGTCTCTCATCTTGAAAGATTCGATCCAGGTCATGTATCAAAAAATATCTCAAAAGATTTTACAAAGTTCTCAGCTTCTCATAAGACAGTTGAAGTTTTCAACGACAAGACTCAGAAGATTGAAAAAATAGAGAGACCTTTCTGGGGTCTGAATGCAAGCCTAAGTATGTGGCTTTGGTCATGTTTTGCCGAAGAAAATATTGACAAACGTACGAAAATGTGGGAGAATTGTGTCTACCATTACGTAGGCAATCATTCTTTTTGCGAACCGCACAATTACAAATGCTTTGAATGGCAAAAAGGTGTCAATTCGATCCAACTTCAATTCATGCTCTATGACTGGGTTCACAAATGGACACCCATAGTTTCCAAAGTTTCTTCCATTGGATCTACCTGCATGAATGAAGCGTTTAACTCCAAAATTGCATGCTATTTGGACAAATCAAGAGCCTGGAAGAACATTAACATTAGAGTTAACGTTGCAATCTTAGAATGGAATGATCCAGAGCATTTTCTCGGAGATATACAAAAAGCATTACATCTTCCCCCACTTCCAGAAGATTGTGTCAAATCATTTGAAGAGAATTGTTACTCCAAAATGATATTGAAACAAAAAACTGTTACAAAAGGTTCTAAAAAACAGAACAAATACAAAAAATTCATTCAGAGTGTACCAGGAGGAGATTATCAAGTTTTCAAGTCCGAATGGGAATCAGAAGACGAAGACATTGATGACTTTGATTAACGAAAATTACATTTTATTTATTGTTTTTGTTTTTAATTAAATTATTATTATGCTCATTTTCTTATTTTGATTTTTTCTCATTATGATATAAATAATTTATTAATGCATTTATCCAATAATTATGCTATGATATTTTTATGCCTTATTTCATTTCTCTTATATTTGATAATCTGGTAAAATATAGTTCAGACTATAATCATTTTAGATTATTGATATATTTATATAGGTTAGAATAAAATTAGTTTCATTTTCTACTTTTATTTTGAATTAATAATTTATAATATCAAATATTATGGCGTAACCTCTCCTTTAAAATATAGATATATATAGGCCTATAGAGTTTATTGGCACTCTCAAAACTCTAGAATTTTGAGTTTACTATACCCTTAATAGGATAAAAAAAAGAATTTACACTCTCTCACTTTGAAAACATAGAAAATGCCAATCTATTGGTATACATTTTAGTTTTGTTAAGTTTACAAAACGATTACTCTAGATTTTAAAGATTTATCAAGAATTTAGAGAATATCCTTCTCAAAACAACTTCAATAGCGAAGGATTAGTATTGAATCGGATTTGTAACATAATTATAGTACATTACAATACAATTTCTCCGACTTTTAAATATTTTTGAAATATTTACAAAATATGCTCTTTCTATCATCGATACTTTAATACAGAGCAAATTTAGTAAATGTCATCACGTTATTTTTTCATAAATCGTTTTCGAACTTTTGAAATATTTATTTTAAACCAGTTTTCTACATTTAATATGTGAATTATATCAAAAGTAGATGGGCGATACTTGTAAATCTATTTAAACTATTAGTTTGCTATTATTGAAGAACTTTATAATTTTTTTTTTCTTATGTATGGAATTAAAGATAATTTTGCCGATTCCAACTGGTTTTTCTATATGAGTTAAATATGCCAAGTGAAATTGGACTTGCCAATATTGTAAATTGAAGTATGGACTATATATCGATTTTCATTGATTGATGAATAACTCGGAGTAATGTAATTGTTGATAATGAAAAATAGTTTTCAATTGCTGGTAAGGGCCAATGTATGTTCAATAGCTCCGAAAGCAAAAAATGCACGTTTAGAAAAAGACGATAACGATTAAATTACAAAATCGATAACGACGACGATTAAATTACAAAATCAATAATGACCCGGTATTCATCGCCGGAAAAGATATTTCCTGTTTCGCGCATCCATCCAAGGAATGCCTTTTCTTCGTGTTGAAGAATGCCAATGCTTTTGGCGCGGTTAAAGAATAACGGAAGCATATAAAATGAAGTCATTTAACTGCCAATTCAAAATTTCCTGGATATAAATAGTTCTATTTTATATTTACAATCAAAATTTTAAAAATCTGATAACATCATGAGTCTCATTTGACACCCTTTAGAAAATTGAGAAAATCATAAAATTCTCCTTATATTGATTTATGGCATATCCCGATTCGTTTTGAATGATTAATAAATTTTATACATCAAGGTTTTCAAAAGATTACAAAACCGCATAATCAAATTTTATATATTATGCCAATACTAATATTTAATCCAATTTTTCCATAAAATTTTCCATACGATAGAGATGCATTTTTTAAAGAATGACAGCACAAAAATGATGGCTCTAAGTAACAAAAAGTTTCAAGTAGCAGCGCACTCAGTATTTTTAAAGTGTTGTTTCATTTAATTAACAAGAAGTTCAAAGACGACTTACGATTTATATCAAATTGCAAATATTTTATCGAAAAATCTCATACATGCTTAAGTTTGTTTGTAATTTGTGATTTTATGTGAACACATATGTTATTTGCATCTAGAAATTCCTTGATTAATCAGAAAATATTAATAACTCTATCTTTCATTTAACACACGCACCTAATATTCCTTTTAGGTTCAATAAACTAATCACATTAAAATGTTCTTTATATAATATTTTTTCATTAATCCATCTGTATACTTTGATATCTTCTTAATAAATTTAAATGTTTCAATGTTAAAAATAAAATTATTTTCATAATTAGATTCTACACGAGATCTGGACGCAAATAGCAAGATTGCTCACATAAGTTATATTATTTAATGATTTACGCTATGTAAAGAAATAATGTAAAGAAATTCACACGGTTGATTGATTAGTGTTAACCATTCATGCTATATAATATCGAATACAGATTAAAAGGTACGTGTGAAGTACTTCACTATTTCAGCATCATTTTTCGTCTTCATTTAATCTTAAAAATGAAAACCATTATTTGTTACCAATTATTGTATTATATGGGTGTTTAATTTATACCATAGAAACAGTAGTTTCTCTAAAGATATTAAAAAATACAAAAAAATTATGAGAAACTTGATTTAAATTAATCGTCCCTGTAATTAGAGCTAAAAGATCATGTAAGGAAGTCTTTAATTCTGAAATATCAATGAGAATTAAAAAAATCAAAATAGAATTTTACCGAGAAATGTTTCAAATAAACATAATTTTATTACAAAAATATTCTTATTCAAATGGTGTGAGGATTGATTTCGGAAGAAGTCCAACACTGTCGTTGATATTCTTACAAAGATAAAATTCTTCGTCTTGTTCTTTCATTCCGCAAACAATTTCACCTTTGTATGCATTGAGATGGCCAGAGATGCCAGTGTAGTCTTCCGTAACAGAGAAAAGTTGAACATTTCCGGATTCGACTTCTTTCTTGAATAATTGATCTTTTGTAAGGAATTTCGAAGCAAGTGGATGAACATTCCATGGTTGGAAACAGTCATCTGTCTGAGCTGGCCTGAATTTCTCAAATTGTGCAATGATGCTTGAATCTGATTCAAGAGGCAATTCTTGGACGATAAATTCAACATCTGATGATGAAGTAACAAAATAGTTACCAATATTTGTTAATGTCGAAGCAAAATCTAGTAATATGGATTTAACCTCTTCAGTTCTCCAGATTTCGTGTTCTTCTATCTGAGAAAGTATCGATTCGATGTTCTGAGTGATTGATTCCGCAATTTGTATTGACTCATTATTGACTTTTATAGCATTAAATCTCGCTTGTTTGAAATCTTCAATAAGCTTTGAAAGATCTTTGACTCCCTTTGCTTCAGCGTCTTTAAGGGCATTTCCTGCATCAATGAACTTAGTGCGAGCTTCTTTATTCGCCTTTTTTGCGCGGTTATATTTTGTTAATTCTTCAACAATATTGTGCTTGATTGTAGATATTCTGTTAGAATAGTGAGCATGCATTGATTCTAGCTGTTTGTTGGCGAATTTCTTCAACTTGTTTGTTGCATGTTCATAAGAATTTACTTGGAGCAAAAACTTTACGCTGATTTTAGGAAATCTCTTAAAAATTTCAGAATGAAACTCGTGACTATCAGCAGGCTTATCTTTATCATGGAAAACAAGAGGGTCAAATGCTAAATTTGCGATTTTTGTTTTCATGGCTTCAAAATCACCTGCATATTCGATAATATATTGCTGGAGTGTGCTGACAATTTGACTGTCTTTTTGAACTGCTTGATCTAAGATCTCCGGTAGTTCTTTATATGATGTGAAAGTCTCAGACATTTTTTATAAATTGTAAACATTTCAATATTGAATAATATAAAATAATCATTAATTCTATACCATAAAATTATTAATGATTAAAATGAGTTTTTCTTCGGAAAATTGAATAAGTTGATTTCATTTTCGAAAAGTTGATAAAAAACTTATTCGGAGGGAATGTTTGGTCAAAGATTTTTAAGTTTGCATCAAATCCTAATATGAAAAACTGAAGATAATTCAATTTCGATGAAGAGATTCATTTCATAAAATCAGAAAATCCAAAATATAGAACATTAAACCTAAAATATATGTTCTTTGATAGAAAGAATATCATTTCCTCATTTTGGAGCTAGAATTGAACAATTCACTTTCGAATTGAATAATTTTTTTTACAAAACTTCACGATTACTGATTTTCCCGTAGAACAAGATTCAAATAAATTATTGATTGATTTAAACTTATCGAAATTCCCAAAAAGTTTTGTTTTGAACAAATTACAAATAAATTGGAGAATAAAGAAATCCGTAATAATAAATTTTTGAATCTAATCATTTAAAAAATATAATCAAAGAATTTAATTACGCTCTCCGCGGATTCTCATGGCAAGTTGAACATCACGCTCCATGATTGTAACTCTGTTAGCATGGATAGCGCAAAGGTTTGTATCTTCGAATAAGCCTACAAGGTAAGCTTCAGCAGCTTCCTGGAGGGCAGCAATAGCTGATGATTGGAAACGAAGATCGCCACGGAAACCAGAAGCGATTTCTCTTACAAGACGCTGGAATGGAAGCTTACGGATAAGGAGATCTGTAGACTTCTGATACTTACGAATTTCACGAAGGGCAACTGTACCTGGACGGAATCTGTGTTGCTTCTTAGCACCCTGGGAGTCAACTGTTGGAATAGCCTTGCGGGCGGCCTTGGCACCGAGAGACTTACGTGGGGTCTTGCCACCTGTTGTCTTTCTAGCTGTTTGCTTAGTACGAGCCATTAGAAAAATAATTAAAAACCGATATTTTTCATAGAATTTGGTAATAAATTTTGTCGTTTTGCGTCTTTGGATTTTGAATGTAGGTAAAATTTTCCAGCTCTCAAAAAGTGTAGGCAAACTAGTTTACGATGAAAATTTTATTGCTTGTATCTATTGATAGCAATTTGTATGATTCTTCTGATTATAATGGTTTTGTAGATTTTGGGAAATTGAATTTTGCATGGAAAAATTTTATGAGAATGAAATTTGAAGGAAATGACTTGTCTGAAGAAGTTCTTTGTATCTTTAGCGTCAATTTTGTGTATTGGTAATAATTGCCCTTCATGATAACGAGTGCAAGGGAAATGAATGAAAGTATCAAAGGCGAGTAGAAAGGATATATCTCTGGATAACCTTTTTTTGGTATTATTGTCAGAAAATTATAAAAAGTAGCTGATCATTTAGATTGGTAGTGGTAAAGCTATTAATCTATCTTAGCTGTATCTTTGATGTTAATTTTGAGCGTTAAATGCTAACTATGCCTATTGAAAAGTCAGAAAAGATAAGTTCATGAAATCATGGAGTCTTTGTATAAATAATTGGAAGTCGATTGCTTATCTGATAGGATGGGAAAATGAAAGCTAGCAAGTCGTTCTGTCAAGCGGGTGATTGACAAAAATTAGGAGAAATGGATAGATAGTCAACCAGAGGATATTAGAATTTGTGACTACAAATGGCGGTGAACTAGCTTGAGTGGTATCTTTGCTGAAATAGGATCAGGATGTATCTAGAATGAGTCCAAAAATTAATGAAAAATATGGCGCCATAAATTGAGATCAAACGTCCATTTTCAATTCAATTTTTAATATTTTTGGCGGGATGTGAATTAATAAAACGGATATAAAGGAAATATATCAAATTGATCAAAAATGAAAGTCTGTATGCATATTTACTCCCTTTCGATTCGATTACGCAAGATATTGAAGTAAATAGGACCGATTTTTACAAAGAAAACTTGGGGTTCTGGTGTATGCACCTGGACTTGAAGCCTTCAAAGGGAATAGTCCGAATAATTTAAACATCTGCAACTTCCTGATTTTCCTTCTACTGTTTGTTCTAGAATTAGTTCAATGATGTGTAGAATGTTGACTTAAGGAGTATTCAATTCCCTTTTGTAGAATCTGAAGAAAAAATAATTCAAGATTGTATTAACCAATTCTCATCAAACACAGTATTCATCATATAAGAATTGAGTATGAAAACCTAACTATTAAAAGTCTTTAATTGAATAATAAATAAAAAATATGTTTAGAGTTTGTGTCTAGATCAATGTATCTTCCTTTTTACCGAGATCGATCTTTTCGTCTGTTTATGCCCAAGTTGGAAAGCTAGTAGGATAGTAATAATTCTTATCTCTTGCTTGGGATGCGGTTTTAAATAACTTAAAGGTCCAATATTCATTGAAATATCAAAACTAGAATGCGTTTTGATTTTGCAAGTTTCATTGATAAAATGTCAAAGCCGATTCAAAAATTTACATCGAATTTATGATATTTTTGTTATGTATTGCTTTTGGGATATTTTGAAACTTTAATTGAATTTTCATAAATTTTTTGAATGAAAAATGAGCAATTGATGGGTATCGTAATATTTTGCATCTGATATTGCCTTTATTAAGCTTTCTAGATACCTATATTAAGCTTTGTATAAATATATTTACATATGTAGTTGAATTCTAACAAATAGAATTATATCGAAATATCTGGGTCATGATTGATTTTGTAATTTAATCGTCGTCGTTATCGATTTTGTAATTTAATCGTTATCGTCTTTTTCTAAACGTGCATTTTTTGCTTTCGGAGCTATTGAACATACATTGGCCCTTACCAGCAATTGAAAACTATTTTTCATTATCAACAATTACATTACTCCGAGTTATTCATCAATCAATGAAAATCAATATATAGTCCATACTTCAATTTACAATATTGGCAAGTCCAATTTCACTTGGCATATTTAACTCATATAGAAAAACCAGTTGGAATCGGCAAAATTATCTTTAATTCCATACATAAGAAAAAAAAATTATAAAGTTCTTCAATAATAGCAAACTAATAGTTTAAATAGATTTACAAGTATCGCCCATCTACTTTTGATATAATTCACATATTAAATGTAGAAAACTGGTTTAAAATAAATATTTCAAAAGTTCGAAAACGATTTATGAAAAAATAACGTGATGACATTTACTAAATTTGCTCTGTATTAAAGTATCGATGATAGAAAGAGCATATTTTGTAAATATTTCAAAAATATTTAAAAGTCGGAGAAATTGTATTGTAATGTACTATAATTATGTTACAAATCCGATTCAATACTAATCCTTCGCTATTGAAGTTGTTTTGAGAAGGATATTCTCTAAATTCTTGATAAATCTTTAAAATCTAGAGTAATCGTTTTGTAAACTTAACAAAACTAAAATGTATACCAATAGATTGGCATTTTCTACGTTTTCAAAGTGAGAGAGTGTAAATTCTTTTTTTTATCCTATTAAGGTTTTTAAAAAATTTAATTAACTTAATTTATATGATCTGAAATATATGACAAGTTAATATGGAGAATTCTTTCAACCCAATTTCAATTTATTGAATTTTCTATTCGAATTCAAAAATTTTCCCAAGAAGAAAAAATAATTAGGAAATTTAATATGTTAATACATAAAATATTTTATTTATTCAAAGAATTCAATTTTCTATTGGATCAAAAAACTTGTGTTAAAGTTCGTATTTTAAGATAACTATACTTTTAGAAGCTGTTTTTATTTTTTTCACCGGGATTTTATTAATTTAATTCTTTCAAAATTTGAATCTTATTGTATATCACCGGACTATGATCATAATAGAGTTGCAATCTCTAATTATAGCCACATTAGTACTCGTGGGTCGATATATCATGGGAGATACAAAATTATTTGAATTTTCTTTTATTTTTTTAAAAAATATTAAAAAAAGTAAATAAATAACTAACAACACAGCATCACTTTTCGTAAAATGCTTTAATCCTAGTCCTTTTTCCCCTTAATTTTTCAATCTCTCCCAGGTTGAAATTTATTCCGGGAATTTTTAAAGATGCTTGGTCAACATAAAATTTCATTAAATCTTCCACAGGAGTCATAAACTCTGAACATTTGAAGCGAGCATGAACTGCATCATTCAAATTTTTAAGAAGATTTTTGTTCGAAAAGTGATTCAATACGGCGATTACATGAATACAAGGTAATCCGTATAATTCGATGTGCTTACATGTGCATGAATATTGTGAATCTGACATAATTTTTACGCAATATGTATAGCGACCAAAAGTTGCATAATATAATTCTTGAATTGGATCATATAATACCGAGCTAAACATATCTGAATGTTTCAAAGTTTCATTTAGATTTTTGATAATATTATCTGATTTAAAATCACCTGTTAAAACATTTTTAACAAGATTGAATTCATGTTCAATGAGACGGATAATTAGTTCGGCGGGTTCATATGTATCCCATTTATCTTTAATTTCGGCATTAAGGGATTCAATAAGAGATGTTGTGAGTATGCCAGCGGTGTAGTCAGCGAATCCTTCAAATGGGTTAATACTATCTAAGTACTTAAAGAGATCCTGATTATTTTCGCGGTTTGGATATTCCTCTTGTAAACGAGTTTCTAACTTTTTAATCAAGTCAATTCGTTTTTGAGGATGGTCTGCGTAAGCGACTTCAACAATTTCGGAATAGACATTGATGTATTCCCTTTTTGTTGCAAAATGACGTAAGCAAAATTTATGATCGCAAGAAAAGCCTGATTCTCTAACAGCAGCTATAATTGCCGGACCTTGATCGGAATAAATATTCTTGAATCTGCTTGGTGGAATAAAAGATTTCAATTTAGTGAGCATATCCTTAATTGTTATCGTATTTTCACTAACAGACCATGCAAATGCAATAGGGATAAGTCTATTATTTGGTGCAGGTGTACCAATAATGAGTAAGTTTCCTTTTTTAATACAAAATAAAAACGTTCCATCAATTTGAATTATTCCGCAAAAAGCTTGTGTTTGCATGTAAAAATGAGTTATTGGAGGAATTACAATAAATGAATAAATTTGAAAGTCTTTTGAATTTTCAGGTAATTCATCACCTTTCTTAAATGTATGCAATTCAATTTCATTGTTAACTTCTTTAACTAAAATCATTTCGCAGAATCCTTGTTCGATTTTGTTTATGATTGAAAAAATTGTTGAGAAATAATTGTAAGATTGAATTCTATCCCCTTTTGTGGTTCCTTTAAGTTTATTTACTATATTATGGAACATCGTATAAGTTGCATTGGGAATATTCAATTCTTTTGCAAAAATTTCTTTGCATTGAGGAACATTATCAGAATTTGCTAATTCATAGACTTTTTTTCCTGCTTGCAACTTAAGAATTTTTGGTATATTGTTACTCGGCTTGCATTGCTTTGCTCTATGCTCGTGTTTAATTACTGGAATGAAGAAAAGTTGACCATTTTCATGAGTCTTTACAAGCTCCATGCAAAATTGGCAGTTAGGACAACGAAACTTTTTTCCTTGCTCAAAATTTAATGGATAAAAAGAATTATATGAATCTTTTGCAATAAATATAGCAGCTTCTGTAGGATCTGTAAATTTTAATTTGCTATATCTTTCCTTGAGAATTGGAATTGGGGATTTTCGGGTATTTCCATTTCTATTTTCAATTTTTTACGGGAATTCAATTCATTTTGAATTAAATCCAGCATATCAGCTCCATCTCCTTTTTCTTCATCAACAATAGCTTGGATGGATACTGATATAGTTTGATTCTCTTCCACTATTGTCGGTTCGCTTTCCGACATGAGATAAAATTGAAGGTTTAACGTACTTTTGATACTCTGAGTTAAAAAAAGATTTTCTTAACATAATTTGATTTATTGGTCCTTAAAAAATTCTGATTCAAAATTGAATTGAATCGAACGAGTTTTCCTTTTGAGTCATTTCAAATATTCATGAGAAAGAAAAAAAATTCTAGCAATTTCAAATATTTTTGATTTGATTGAATTCAAAAGTGTCACAAATATTCAATGAGAAAGAGAAAAGAGATCGAATATGTTGTTTCTGAGCGAATAGTCAAGCAATATTTCGTTAAGTACAAAGATCAGCATCCGGAAAAAAATAAATGGGTATATCAAAATGAGATTCCGCAAGAAATATTTGAAAAATATCTAGAAACGAAGAAAACAGAAAATATTGATGAAATGTTACGCTGTACTCGAATTGTTCATGTTGTTGATCAAGATAAAAAAGAATTTTATCTTGAATTTTCAAAAAAAATCAAATTCATCACATATTAAACAAGAATCTAGATGAAGAACATCAAAAGGCTTATATAGATTATCTTGAAAGTTTACTCAAACTTGAAATAAAAAATAAAAATTAAATTAAATTAACCCTCGTTAGGATATCGTTGCAAATAAAGATCTGTTTCTCAGAAAGATCTTGATTTTCTGATAAATATTCTGTTGTAACTTCTACAAGAGTTAGTATGGCTTAGTTGGGTACTGTGGCACTGCGCACCTACTTACCCACGATATGTGAATTTGACACTTTACAAAACCGCTAACATATATTTTATAACACAAACGACAACACTAACTTAACCTTAAATATTTACAAAACCACCAACCACTTCACCTCACTAACGAACTCACTAATGAAAAAATAAACGTTCTCATAAATTTTCTTTTATATCTTCATCGTCAATGTTAACCCTATTGTAGTCATACTTGAAGTCATAAAGTTTCTCAAGTTTTGAAATGCATAGTCTTGTTAACTTACCTTCATCATCATAAGTTTTTATAAAACTACCATGACAATCTTTATACACAGTCAATGTATAATCTACTGGTCTAGGATGAAGTGTAAAGAACATGTTATACTCAGGAAGGAAGAATAAATGTTTAAATGTATGTTTGTTATATTTTTCGATTTGTATGAGTTGCTTTTGTTCTGTCATTTATATAAAAACAAAATAAAAATAAAATAAAAAAAATAAACTTAAAAATAAATGATATCACCACCCTCACACGTATGAAAACATAGCGCAAAAATAAATTTAGGTGAAGTGGTGAGATCTCACCTGTTTTTTCACCTCTTTTTTCACCCTGTTGAATTCATTGCTTTATAACTCTCTTCCTTGGTTTCTTTTTAGTTGCTTTCTTCACGTCTGTCTCCAACTTGACTGTCTTTCTTCTTCGTCCATAATGATACCAGTTACTTCCACCAGTCAATGGGTCAAATGGTCTTTCGTAAGGGTTTCCATACATTCCATAGGGACCATACGGAAGAACTACTGGTGGAGAAGAAACATTTTCTTTAGTTCCATCGAATCTATTTAAATGCATTGTTTCACCTTTCATCTGGTCATTAAAGTCTTTTGCGTGTTTTGCAAACTCATTGTCCTTTCCTAAAGCATTTTCTGACTCAGTCGCAACCAAATTGGATGCTTTATTTATGAGCCCTATTTTATTTAATCTTAACTTCTTTGCAACCCAGCCTCCAATCTTCCCTTTATTTGCATCTAATGTCTTCGAAACCCTTCCTCCACTCATTTTATTTACTGCGTCATAAGCTCCAAGTGCTTTTGCTCCAAATGCTAATGCTTTTGTTCCCATTGCGCCTAAAGCTGCCCAAGCTACCATTTACACCATATTAAAATCATCTCTCTTCAATATTATCTCATAAAAGTTCTCGTTACTGGAGAAAGTCAATAAAACATAAGCGTTCTCACGGGCTTCGCCCTCACCGCTTTGCGGTCTATCTAACTTATTTCTTATATCATCTATACGCTTCAAAATGTCTGAACAATTGCTAACATCTTCTACAACAGTTATTTCATCATGAATGACCTTCAAGAACAAGCTCATTTAATATGCTATTAAAATCATCTCAATAATGAGTCCATCCTTTCCATCTTTGGGTAGCACAACATCTTTCATTGAAGAAGGTTCGACAAGTCTTATATTAAACTTACTGACAAAGTTTGTTATACTATAATGCTTCGGCGGCGAATACATGTAGTTTGAAAGACATAATATAGATTCTTCAGCAAATTCACTTATACTGGATTTTATAACAATGTTCTCACGAGACCAAATGCCACCAATTGACAATCTTGTAAGCAATCCTGCTGAACCTTCTACTGTAAACGTCGATAGTAACATTCCACGAAGGTCATCTATTGACATCGTTGAGTCACTGAATTTAAATATTTTCTTAAAGCAATCGTCATTATCTAACCATGCAATAGCTTTGAAGTTTTCATTCGAATATACATCTGCTTCATTAAATGTAAAACCCGACTTCTTTGCAGAGACGACTTTAAAATCTATTGAGTTTGTTTCAAATTATATGCTATGGTAACTTCTGAAGGTAATGGATGTCCTTCCGCAGTCAGTTGTTCTCTCACTACCGTTTGAAGCTTTGTATTAAAAACTTTCATGTCATCTCCTGTATCTAAGTTCACATACACAGCAACAGGGAAACTATCTTGCTTCTTTGTTTCATCATTATATCTCAAAACATTAAAGTTCTTCAATAATATTGTCCTTCCTGCTGGAATACTTCGAACCTGTCTGATTTCAATAGCTTTCTCACCTCCTACATACTCTACCCAGTGTCTTGGATATTCATAAGTATACTGACTTTCTTGAATTTTGGTAGGTTTCATCATAACGTGTTCATAGTATATCTTTATACTCTTGTCAGTTAGACTCGGTGCTATGTTCTGAATATTTCTGACTTGCATTTTTAATGGAGATAAAATGAAGCATTTAATACATGACGTAGATGAAGACATGAATGAAACTACAGACAAACTTAACTCTTCTCTTATTCTTCCTTTCAGCAAAGATTATGAGTTCTGTTCAAATGGTGTGTATTTCTATTGTGGAAAGATGGGTTCAGGTAAGACATTAACCTCATTCGTCATATACTCATAACAGAACGTTTAGGAAATGACTCATATTATGACCAAATCATTATATCAGCAACTTCAGACTCTATGGACTCAACAGCGAAAACATTTATGTCAAAAGTTCAAGCCTCTGTCGTTAAAGTTCCAGACAGTGAACTCATTGAATTTCTTCAACGTTACATTCGACGTAAGAGGAAATATTATGCCATCGTTGAATTTATACAGTCAGGAATGCAAAAGACTTCTGAGGAGATGGAAAGAATTATTGACAAAACCAACTTACGTCAGTACTCAGGAGTTTACGATATGAAACGACTGACAAACTACATTCTATCAAAACTTTCAAAATACCCCTTCAAAAAATATCCTTCAAACACTCTGCTCGTTTGCGACGACTTCGCCGGAAAAGGTTTAGTTTCAAAAACCAGACTCACCATTAGCTAACATCATTACTAAAGTCAGACATTACCATTTAACTGTAGCAATACTTATGCAAACATGGAGGTTTTTAGCTTTAAACATAAAACGTCTCATAACTGACTTCGTTATCTTTCAAGGTTTCTCACGCTATGACATTGAACTCATTTGGAAACAGTCAGGTATAACATTACCCTTTGAAGAAAATTTGGGAAGCATATAAGTCTCTCATCTCTCCTCGTTCATTACCTTGAGATTCATATCATGACTAATACCATTAAAGTCAAAAATATTCCATGGGAACGACCAACATTATTTTAAAGTTTAACCTTCAATTGACTGATGGTAAACAAATTCCATGCATCTCTGTCGCCATTTCTGTTAATATTTTTGCTGTCATTCATATCATCCACTTCCCCATCCGTTAGCTTTTGAGGATATGCGTTAGAATAGCTGTTCTTAAATGAAGGCTTTTCACCTTTGAGAGCATAAACTCTATAACTTTCTGCATACTTTATGTTTGAACCTCCCGAGCCATCATTGACATAAATTTTTATAGGCTTCCACCCATTGTTCATGTTCCTGCTTCTTCCCTTTGCTCTTTTGTTCAGTAGTTCTACATCTTTATACACAGCTTCTGTCTCAGTGAATTCAACAATATTTTCATTCGTTAGCTTTACATTCAAACCCTTGTCGAGTATATTGTTCATTTCATACATATAAAAGGTTTTTATTCTATATGAAATGAGAAGCAAATCCATCTTAGCTGGTGCCGTTAATGTTCCAATTGAACCAACATCAAATGTTGACTCACGAACGACAAACAATATTGTCATAAAGAACTATAGTTCAGAGTGTTTGAAAGAAAAAGAACCAGAACTTAAGTCGGTGAATTTAAACACAGCTTCAAACGCTAACGCTACATCAGATGTTAAGTTAGAGTATCCACCACTGACCAAATTCTTTCAAGAGAAGCCAACGACAACCCTTACACAAATGTTCAAACAAATCCTTCAGATAACGTAGACCATTACCTTCTTCAGTTATACCAAACAATTTTACTCAAAGACGATAAGAAGCTTTTGACAAATCTTATAAGCAAGAACCAATAATTCTAACAAAGGAGGACCTTGAAAATGTTATCTCACGAATAACAGGGAAACAATGTGTCATTGATTATCTCGACCCTGAAATCGAATGCTGTGGTCAAACTCCACTATTCATGAAAATAGGTAACATCCGCATCATTGAAACACCAGGAACTACAGGAGTTGAGTTTAAGTATAAATATTCGAATGAATATACAAAACTTTCAACAGAATATAAACTTTGTTTGAAATATGTTTAGTAAATTAAAGCAGTCAGGACCTTCGGTCTTGGCGCTTTGCGCCGTCAGTCAAAAAAATTTCAAGTTAGCAATTTGTAATATCTATCCAAAACTTCTTCAACAGTATCGAACTCATCTTCATAATGCAAACCTAATCTTATTGACTTGGTGCAGTTTTCACTAACACAATATTTTTCTGTTCTCTTGACTGACATAACTAATTCATTTGTTTCATCAAACAGCAACAACCAAAGTTCATGACCTAATACATAACATTCATACTTTATTTTTTTAGCTCTGAGTTCTCTTGTAAGCTGTTGCATTTAATATTTTCTAAAAAGTCAACTTCAACAGTCATTCGCACTGGTGCCTTCAGTTCTACAGGCTCTCCTTGAAAGTCAACAAGTCTGAATGCATGTCTTTCAAATTATGAGGACTAATGCGAACCATTTACCTAAATGAGTTGCTATGACAGGAACGTTTGGAATGAACATTGAATTGACTGCATAACAGAAGGATTTATATTCTACTGAACCTTTACTATTAACTCCTGAAATGCCTGTGACATTAGCTATTTTAGACTCAATGTATAAACAATTACCATAAACTACGTATGGAACAGATTTCATCTCAATCGTTTTGTCAACACTTTTCAAAGGAAATGTCATATGGTATGCACCCAAAAGAAGTTGTACTCTATGACTCATTCTTGGTATCTTAAACTCCTTCACATAACTGAACTTCAAAACTCCTGCAATAAGTTTAACATTCATTAAGTTTTCTTCGTTATCCTTGTTTATTGTAGTATTTATGAGAGCATTTAACACTCCAGCTAATGTTTCCATCTTATTTCTACATTATTGTGAAATCTTATTTCGTGCTTCTTTCCATCTATTTCAATCTCCATGAAATCTGTTTCATCTGTTATAACGAATGAAGCGATAGTATTGAAGTCAACCATTCTGAATGCAAGCGCCTCATTCTGTAGACCTAAGTTTGTTTGTAGCTTTACTGTCCCGTATTCGGTTGGGTCTGTACTTTGCAAATAGAACAACATTTATTCTCATTAAAATATGAGTATAGCTGCATATGCGTATGAAGCTGACAGAGCTAAACGTTTATATTTTGGTCAATACTCTCTCACACTTACTGACAAATATATTCTTATCACTGATGGAAATACTGAGAAATACATAAATGGAAGGACTATGAAAAGTTTTGACCCTATTTTAACTCCATGTACTATGCCGTTTATAAAGGACGGTGAAATTATTGAAAAAGATAATACAACCGTATATAGGTCTGTTTATGAAGCATTAGAATATATGTTGAATCATAACCCAAAAAGATTTGACCCAAGCACTACACCATGTGCAATGCCTTTTATTAAGGACGGTGAAATCGTAAGAGTTCCGGATTAAACGGTTTACACAGCTGTTCAAAACAGTTTACAAAACATTTTAGCGAATATCTTTAATTCAGAAACTACAGAAATAAAATTACCGTATATAACAGATGCTAAAGAAATTAAATCAAAAACGACAACATTATTTACGCCACTTAATGATTTAATGACTTATATCATTAATATTCCTGCACCAACTACAGCATTTGATCCAAACTCGACGGTTTGCAGTGTACCTTTCATAAATGACAGTTCATTAATACTTTAAGGGATTCGACAGTAAATGAATCATTAAAGGCGTCATTAATGAAAAATCATTGATTTTAATTCATTCACGAATACATATAATTCATTCATTAATGTTTCATATGCTTCTAAAGAAGGTGAGCCAAAAACTATTGATAAAGCGGTGTATGAAATAAAAGCATCAACGACGAAATTGAATTCGTTAACTTTTGACGGTGATAGTTTCGTTAATGACATAACATCGGGGAAAACATTTTAACGAAAGATATTTAAAATCTCATGTTAGTGAGTTCGTTGAAATTGAAAAAGAAGGTGGAATTAAGTTCGATCCACTGAATTTCATTTTCAGCTTAGCGAATGCGGGTGTTAGTTTTCGCTGAATGGACAACTATACAGAGTGAAATAAATGCATATGGACGTTTTTGGGGTCAAAAGCGGGAATGGGTGAGCTTGTAAATGCTGCAAGAACATTAGGTGAAACAGGAAATTTTGTAGATGGTTTTAAAAGACTTGTTTCAAATGTTTTAACAAACACAAAGAAATTATTTAGATATACCGTATATAACGGACGGATTTTCGAACAGATAGCAACAAACCCTCCGGTTATGGCTGCGTTGATGATGGTTAGAGATATAAAACCACGTAACGACGGGAACGAAGAACATGAACAACAGGATACTAGTCGGGTTATTCGAGACATTAAAAACGTGTATCCTGAAGTTATTGATTTATTTAGAGGAGTTAATGATTCAATTTCAAAACATTCTATAACCCTCGATGAAGAGAATAAATTAACAGATTATATATTCGTCATTATTGCAGAATTAATGAAGAGAATAAATGAAAAAGGAATTGGTGATATCATTAATGTCAGCGATGTAATGATGAAAAGAAAATTTGACTCATTATTTACAAAACCGAAAACAGAATATAGTCTTTATGACGTAATTACTGAATTAATGAAAAAGATTAATGATAATAAGAGTTCTGGCGGAAGAGTTGAATTAGAAGTGAATGATGTTAATGAGAAATTAGCCGAAAAAGCAGACAAAAATGAGCTTTTAGCTCTGAGTGATAAAGTCAAGAACCACGTTCATTATATAACTTCAGACGAACAGATTATAACGGACTACCATGGATATTTAACACAGGATGAACAAATAAGCACTGAAGATGTTAATGAAAGAAGATATAAATTCATTCGTGCTAAAGGTTATGACATAAGCTGTACTGTACAGTATGACACAGGTAAAGCACCAGAAGCATTTGGTTATAACGATGAAATATATGCTTCATACTTCTCTGTTAACGGTGTATTAGTTGAACCAAGATTTACTTTGAGAGTTAAGTCAAAAATAACGTTTGAAGATGCTATTAAAAGTAAAGCTGACAAAGTTGAACTCGAAGCAATGAACAAAGTTTTGAAATCTCATAAACACAACATCTCCGATATAAATGAACTTCAAGCTACATTAGACAGTAAAGCCGACAAGAACCATACACATGAATCCTTCACTACTGTTAGAGCAGACGACATAATATAGGGTGTCCAAAGGTGTGTTTAGCACAAACCTGAATACTGCGAATAGAAATAAACAAGTTACATATATATAAAGTTTATTTAAATATAATCACCATTGGATTCAATCACGCGTTCGCAGCGATCGATCCAGGCTTGAAAGACACGCTTTAAATCATCATGAGAAAATTGCTCAAATTGCTCTCTTACAAAATTTTCAAGATCATCTGGACTCGCGGAATTCGCGTCCTTCAGCTCTCTTTTTTAGCGTGCCGAATAAATAAAAGTCAGAGGGTGCAATATCAGGTGAATAAATTGGGTTTGGAACAACTTTGACATTGTTTTCCACCAAGTAATTCATTACCTTATGACTTTTGTGAACTCTTGAATTATCAAAATGAATTGCAAACTTTTGTTTTTGTTGTTTGGATTTCTCAAACTCATCAGAATTGATAATTTGAGTAAGAAATTGTCAATTAGATACTGAGCATTCATCGTATTAGGTTTTTGAAGAATATCAATTGCGATGATGCCATTCACGCCCCAAAAAACCGACAACATCATCATTGGTGTGTCAATTTTTTTCTTCGGGAATGTTTGCGGATTTTCATCCTTCGGGATCCACATGATTTTGGCTTCTGTTGCATATTGAAACCAAGACTCGTCCCCTGTTACTAAAAAGAGAAACTTCTTGGATTGATACGCACCCAATATAGAGAGGAGCTCTTTCGAAGATTGGACTTTAGATTTTTTTTGAACTGAATTAAGGTTGTGCGGAACCCAACGTGTATACGCTAGTTTGTAGTTCAAATAATTGTGCAGATAATAACTGACTGTTGTACGTGGTATCTTTGTCATCTCCTCTATCCTTCTGAGTGATGCTCTTGGGTCTTCATCTAGCGCTTGAAGAATTGCTTTGATTTTTCTTTGATCCGGCGATTTTTTGTCAATTTTTATGATGGGCACCTTTTTGTTCATGAAGTGATACATCCTAACATGATACGTTACAGTGGAATAGCTAAGAGCATCCATACCGAAGCATTTTACCAATGTCTCGTAGATTTTTTTACAGTCTTTGCATTTTTTTGCAAGAGCGAGGATGTTTTCTTTATGATTCATTAAAAAATGAAAAAAATCCCGCCAAAATTTCCCGCGAAACCGCCTCTTGTCTCAAAATTCATTTTATATCCCGGCATGGCGCCAAAATACAACATACTCATCATATACATATATTCATATTTTTTATTATATATTTATAATCAGCATATATCTCCTTTAATAGTCTCATATAGAGCGCTGTGCTAAACGCACCTTTGGACACCCTATATTGAACTATACCCTTGGTTCAAGTGCACCTTTAGAGAATCCAAGTACAAGCGTAAAAGATACACTAAACTCCTTAAATAGTAAATGTATGAACATTGAAGGTCATGTCAGAAACTTTGAAACACATGAACTACCAGCAATGTTAGATAAAAAAGCAGATAAAGAACATACACATAACTCCTTCTCAACTGTTGCTATAGAAAGTATTGAAGGAACGGTTGGCGGAACTGGTGGGGATGCATTATATTATAAACCTCCTAACTTTCCACAAGGTTTAACATCGAATGAAAACATAACAACGAAGAAAGAAATTAGCTGTAAAAATGTTTATGTCATGGATGATGAAAATAATGTTAAATTCACTGCTCAAGATTTATATGATAAGAAAGCAGACAAAACAGAGCTTCAAACATTAAAGACTGAAATACTTCAAACATTATATCCTATAGGCTCTATTTATACGTCAATGAATTCAACAAATCCAGAAACAGTTTTAGGTTTTGGTACGTGGAAGCAGATTGTAGATAAATTCTTATACTGTGCTAACTCTTCAAAGCAAACAGGAGGTTCGAAGAAAATTAAAGAAGCAAACCTTCCACCGCACACTCATACAGAAACTACAAACTTTTCTGGCGACCATAGCCACTCATTAAGAGACCACCCATTATACAACTCAGAGTATGAAGCTGGCCATGACGTTTTATCTCCATCTTATAACAATGCAGCAAAAAAGATTTTTCGACCAACTGAACCAGGAGGAAATCATTCACACACTTTCACAACAAATCCAACAGGCTCGGGTGAAGATTATATGCCACCATTTGTGACTATATTCACATGGTACCGCGTTCAATGAACGCGCTTGAGCCTAGAATAAAATCTTTAACTTTACATAAATGAGCTTGAAAGAAGTATTCGAACAACATCCATGGAGGTCATTTAAGAAGTTCAATGAAGCTGCAAAGAGTTGGGGATTTACTCACAGAGCTGAAGTGAAAAGGTTCTTTGACAAAAATGTTGTACATCAAACAAAAATAAACCCTTACGACTACTTTTTACCAATTTACTCCAACGCTCCTGACGCATACCAATTTGACACTCTCATTCAAAGCAGAAAAGGAGGACATAAACCATTCCTCATCTTCATTAATGTTAACACTCGTAAAGCATATGCATATCCAATGAAAAATAAAGGAACTCGTGAAGTGTTAAGAGTTTTACAAAAGTTTGTAGCAGAACATAGCCCAAGTACTTTAACATCAGACCAAGACAGTGCATACCTCAGCAATGAAATCACAGAATTTCTCATTAAGCATAACATAACTCACTACACTACTGAAGACCATAACCATAACATACTCGGCATCATAAACCGCTTCATAAGAACGCTCAGAGATTTAAACCAAGAGCGAGACTTTACCGAAGAAACAATGAAACATTTCATCGAAGTTTACAATTCCTCAACACATTCTACAACAGGACATACACCAAATTCAATGACACAACAACAAGAAGAAAAGTATATACAAAAGAAACGAAGCCAAACACAAAATATCAGAAATTCAACACAATTTACCCTCATTCCTGGTACAAAAGTTCGTGTAGTTCTTGACGACAAGCCGTTGACAAAGAAACGTTTAAGGTTAAGTAGAAACTATTATATCGTAGACTCTACGCAAGGTAATGGATATCTTATAAAAGCTGCTGACGACTCTATTGCGTTTTACCCTCGTCACAAATTAGTCGAAAGTAGTAATGGCAAACTTGCTGAAACCATTGACGAAGCAAAGCGAGGAGTGGTTATTGAAATACTTGGCTATAACATAAACGATGACACTTATAAAGTAAGATATGAAGGAGGCGTTGAAGATGTTATACCATCTAAGAACTTGAGAGAGTCAAAGCCAACACATCTGGGACCATTAGAGCGGGAGTACTGGAAAGACAAAAATAAGCCAGAAAGAATAAGAAAATTCTTCTAAACTTTTTCATTAGATGTAAATCAGACATGAATGAGAACAGTCATGATATCATTAATGTTTTCATAAATTTACACCAAAAATAATGTTTAGGTGAAGAGGTGAGATCTCACCCGTTTTTTCACCTCTTTTTTCACCCTCGCCGCTTAGCGGCTCAGATTGCTTTAGCTTTCTCGTGAATTTTCATGAATTTCCTTAAGATAGAAAAATAAAGTTAGTTTTATTTTTATTTATTTTTTTATTTTGTATAAAAGATATGATTTCAACAATCGGCACAACAACAATTCAAGCCACGAACGGCGGGACTCTGTCACAACTACAGCACCAAACTCGCTAGTCATGAATCCTACGTCAATGTTGGTAGAGATGAAAAGCTTTATTCCTTCTTCATATACTTTTGAAACAGAAATCCAGAAGATAAAGCAAGAACTTTTAACAAGTAATTTAGACTGTAGTGCGAAAGATGAAACAAATGAACAGTATCTTTATGAAATGGAGGACCTCATCGACCATTTGCCTAAACTACCTGAAATTCAGCAGCAAAAACTAACTATTCCTGAATTCGACGAAATTGAAGTCAAAGCAACTGACTCAGTAGAAATTAAGAAATTCATACGTAAAGTAAATTATGAATTCCTTGGTTTTCATTGCAACCATAAAGTTATGGACAAAGATTGCGACATGGTTTATAAAAATTTCTGACCTTTACAAATCCGAAGAATTTAAGACATACGATAACTTTGTTTCATTAGTTGCAAAATGTGTATGGCAGATAAGAGATAAAGATAGAAGAGGTAAGGTATGGAATGAACAGATAAAACCAGCAGCTTTTGAGTTAAAGAAAACCATTGACGCCTTAGTTGTTCTAGCTGGTTTTATTTCAATGTATAACGCAAAAACGATGCCGCAATGTTCAAAATGTAAAGCAGCAATAAGAAAATATAACTACTCAGTCAAAGAGATAGAAAGAATGCGAAACGACTATGCAGACTTAAAGAAAGAAGGCAGAAAAGCCAGCAGAAGATAAAATGGATATGTTGACATTTCTTAATAAAAACTATCCAACAGCAGAAGATTTCCTTCTGTCTGACGTCAAGAAGAAATATAAAGAACTTTCGGCATGTTAAAACATTCGATGTACTAAAAGAAGAAATAGAAGCTACGAAATTGTTTAGGATTTCAAATATACATCGTACAATTCATGTAAAACGCTTGTGAAAAAAGAGGTGAGAAAACAGGTGAGAAAATAGGTGAGATCTCACCTCTTCACCTCAACATTATTGTTATTGAATTCAGCACAAAAATAATGAATTTCATTAGTTATTTTGTATGTAAAGACAGTAATGACAAACATTGAGTTTGAAACAGTTAGAAAGATAGACAATGACACCAAAGTGGTTAGAATAGGTGATTTAAACGTAAGATACTCAAAGAAATACAACAAATATTCTTTGTCAGACATTATATCTCCATCTGGAAAGAAAACAAACGACTGGGTTAGAAATGCTTCAACTCAGAAAATTTTGACAAGAAATCCTGAGCTTATGATATCAGTAGCATTTCATGGAACAAGAGCATATCTTATAGACAAAAGTCTTATACCAATAGTTTTGTTATGGTTAGACCCAGTTGTTGGATATAACTTCATAACATATGGTTCATTCGACTCAGAACGTTGCAGTGAAGGCTTACTTTATATCGTTCAGAAACCGAAGGACTTCAACACAAAAAGATATAAGATAGGAAGGACATATAATATAACTCAAAGATATGACAGTACAGTCAATAGAGTCAAGGTTGTGTTTGTTAATGATATGAGAGCTGCTGAAACAGAACTGCTTGAAGTTTTTGAGAAAATGTATGGTGCTCCCACGAAAGGTAAAGAAACGTTTGAAGTAGATGAGATAGATAAAGCTATAAAATTATTTGACGAAGTTGCTGAAAAATACATGTAAAGCGTTTATTTTTGGTCTTTTGTGAAAGTCAGAAAATAAAGTTAGTTTTATTTTTATTTATTTTGTATGTAAAGACAGTAATGACAACATCAGAGAACACAACAACAGTTATAGTCCATGAAGCTATAAATGAAGAATACGAATACATACAAATAACAAACAACTTCGCCTCATTCGTTCGGTCAAAGACGATATGTACCAAATGCAAAGTATAATGAACGCTCTTCGTTCTACAAAGCAAGCATATCATTGGTTTGAAAACCAACAGACAAAAGAACTTTTAGAAGAATTTCCTCATATGATTGCTTCCCTCGGAAAACCGAGAGAAGAGATTCCGTACGAAAATCGCAAGAATTTGGCTCCTGGTTTGAAAGGTTATTATGTTCATAGACTTTTAGTAAACGCTGTAGCAATGTGGGCTTCACCTCGTTATGCTTGTTATATTTTCATGATGTTAGATGAACTATATAAAGCAGAACGTGGAGAGATGGAAAAGAAACTTCAAGCAAAAGATGAAGTCATTGAATCCAAAGACAAAAGCATACAGAAAAGAATACCGCGTTCGGTACCAAAAGGAAAGGAAAAGAGTTATAAGTATATGATATATACTGAAGAGTTGGAGAAAGAAGAAGATAAAGATGTGGTTATGTTGCATTTAGTCAGAAGAAACAACAAGAGCTTTTATGACTTAGCTAAAATATATAAATCTGACAGAAACTGGTTCTATCGTGAAAACTTACCGATTTCAATGACACCGAATGAGCAAATAAAGGAAATTGTCAAAAATACTCTTCCTCAAACACACTATGACATCAAAGGTTGCACAATACTTACATTCAAAGAAGACTTAACATTACTGAAGGAAAAAATAACAGAATATTTCGATAACTTCAAAGAGGAAGAATAAAAAAATCTAAGCTAATTTTATTTTTTTTATAAAATTTTATCTCATATGAAAGAACATGAATTTAGAATATTCGGAACTCATGACAGAAGAAGAGAACGAACAACATGTAAAAGATTATGCAAAATTTCTGAAGACATACAAAGCATTTAAACAATATCTAAATGCTTCTAAAGATTATGCAAAATTTCTGAAGGTATATAAAGCTTATGAAAAAGCGTATGAAAAGTTTATACATTGGGGAATTGTTGTAAAATATCGATATGAAGACTAACCAAAAATATATTTTTGCTTAAATAGCTTCAGGGTCTATTTCTTCAACCATTTCACTTCCTTCGTCAATGTCAATAGAAGCTTCTTCAACCTTTGGTAAGAATTTCTGTATAACATCTTTGTTCGTTATTGTCTTCAGAGATGAAGGATAATATTTCACATTTGTTTCACCTTTCTTATATTCTTTCTGTTCGGAAAGATTTAAAGCAATACTGAAGAAGTCAATATTAGAGTTCTTTATAACAGTATAATGAGTATCTTTGACATTCACGAAGAAACTCTTTTGTTTCAAAACTACTGCTAACTCTTGTGAAGTATAACGTTTGCGGTCAATGACGATAGCTAATGGTCTGACATACTGACCAAACTTAGATTCTTTCACAAACTTCTTGTTAAAGATAACATTAACATTTGAAGCATTATTGAACTCATTCTTGATGGCAGTAGCGAGAGCATTGTATGAAAAGAACTTGCAATCTTGCATGTGTTTCATTAAAATAAAAATATTAAATTATTTTGAAAAATAACTTAAAAAAATCTAATCTAATTTTTTCAAAAAATATTTTTTTATTTCCTACTAAAGATGTATCGGAAGTTGTCTAAGTTAGAACACTCGGAAATAAAACAACTTCTTACAGAAGCTAACATAGAAGTAGCAAAACATTACGCAACAAACAAAAAAGCACTCGCTGACTTCATTAAAGACTATAATGGTGCAATAAGTTATGATAGAATTCATGAGTTCATAAAGCCGCAACGCGGCGAGGACGAAGTCCATGCAAGAGCATTTCCTTTAAATGACGTTGCTATTGACTTATATCATAGACGTTCAGTACCTCATGAAGTAAGAAGAGAAATGTTTGACATAACAAATGCAAACGTTGGTGAAACAAGAAGAAGAGACGACACACTGAAACAACAGAGAAGAGAGATGTTTAAGAGCGCTATAGAACAAGTTCGCAAAGCTAACGATGTCATTCGTTCCATTGACGACAAACCAAAAGAAGGTGAGAGATGGTTAAAGAAAGATGAAGAGAATAGGAAGAGAAATGTGAAGTCAGGCAATAGACTCATTGACTTTAACATCGAAGCTTTAGATGAACCAAACAGAGACTACTTACACAAACATTTCGGTAAGGTTTTCATGAGACTCTTAGAGAAAATTAAAATAAACTCACAACAGAGATGGATGGTATGTTATAAACTTGGTGGAAAGTATGAATGTTCTACGTTAAACCTCAATAATATTGGAACATTACTACATCAGCTCTTGAAGGAGAACTTTATATCAGAGATAGAAGCAAATGCTGCAGGTATTGTTGAAATGCACTATGACTTCTTCTTGACAAACATAAAGAATCTTACTGAAATAAAGATGTATGATTTAACAGAATATGAAGGCTTAACGATGTCAGATGTAAAGAAAGGCAAACCAAAAAAGAGACCATATAGAGATGAAAGCACACTGACAAATGACCAGAAAGCCATTTTGGAAGCTCTTAAGCAAACAGGAAACCCAGCACTTATAGAAAGCTTTTGGAAAGATAATGGTGAAAAGAAGTTTTATAAGAAGAGAAGCGGTCAGTTCTGGAAGTATCTTTGCACATTACCTATAAATCTTGAACGCTACCAAATCTTCAATGAACTGAACAAAAGAACTGCAACACTTATGACAGAAGACAATTGTTTCGTTTATGCTTGCATTCAGGCTGGAGTAAATGAAGAAACTATTGACCACATGAGAGAAGTCATTCGTGTTAGAGACTTTCCTCAAAGTAAAGTACAAGAAATTTCTGACGCAACAGGTATAGCATTTAATGTTACCATTGGTTACTTCAATGACTCAAGACATAATGAAATAAAGAGATACATACCAAAAGAATGTGAAACTGTTCGAACTATTGACTTACTTCTTGTTGAAGACCACTACATGCTAAATGAAAGATTACCAATGACAACATATTTCATTCGCAACTATATAGAAATTCTCAAAGCTTGTGGTGGAATGAACATTGAGAAACAAATGAAGATTTATACAAAGAGAGAAGATAAATATGTAGTTCGTTATGATAGAACAACACCGTTATGGGATGTTATGAAAACATTGTGGGAGTGCAAATATTTCGAACCTATTTCTTATGGAGAACTTTTCACATATACGACTGACTTATATAAACAGAACCTTGCACCATTTAAAGACTTGTCATATGCTCCAAAGTATTGTGTACAACTGAAGAAGAAAGCCGAGTCAAAAGAAGTAAATAAAAATAAGTGCAAGTTCATTCCTGAGCACGTTTTCTTTGCTGACTTTGAGTGTAGCACAGACGGCTTTCATAAAGCTTTTAACATCTGTTATGACAGTGAAGATGGTTCAGTGAGTGAAAGCATTTGGGGTCAGAACTGTGCAACAGAATTTTTGGAACGACTTCCTGACAAGAGTTTAATATATTTCCATAACCTCAGTTATGATATAAACTTCATCTTAAGACACATGACAGAAGTGAAAGGAACTCCCATCATTAAAGGTTCACGAACAATGCAAATAACTGGCTTATATAAAGGAAGGGCAATTATTATAAAAGACTCTTACAGTGTTATAAATAAGAAGCTTAAACTATTTCCTGCTATGTTTAACTTACAAACAGGACCGAAAGAAGTATTTCCATATAACTACTACAGCAGTGTTTTGTTAGCAAATGACAACAGAACTGGTGTCATTTCTGAAGCGTGTAAGTTTATCCATGATGCAGATACATTCATGAAAAACATAGATTCCATCAAAGGTTGCAGAATAGATGAAAACCACTTCGACTTAGAAAAGTATAGCACATTTTATTGCAAACAAGATGTAAGAATTTTAAGAGAAGGTTTTGTTAAGTTCCGCAATGACATATTGAAAGAATTTGATTTAAACGTTTATGACTACGTTAGTATTTGTTCAATTGCTAACAAATTGTTTGAGAACAGAGTGTACTTCCCGAATGGAAATTTATATGACCTCTCAAATAAACCAAGAGAATTTATTTCACGCTGTATTCAAGGTGGAAGATGTATGCTGTCAGATAACATGAAACAAAAGAGCGAAAAGAAACTCATTGCTGATTCGACGCTGTTTCATTATATCCATCAGCTATAGCAAGACTTTATACTTTAGAAGGTATTCCAAAGGTTATGAAGAAAGAAATGTTAAGCACAGAGTATCTCATGAGACATTTATTCGATGACGACCAAAAGGAACCCATTGGTGAAAAGTTTATGTCTGGCTTCTTTGTTCTCATTAAGATAACAGAGATTGGAATACATAGACACTTTCCTTTAATAGTTTGTGACCCTGAACTAAATCCAGAACTTAACGTTCCCAGAAGTTCAAACACTTGCTGTTTAATGTATGTTGACCATATAACATTACAAGACCTCATAAAATATCAAGGTGTCAAATGTGAAGTGTTGCAAGGATACTATTACGATGGAAACAGAGATATTAGAATAAGAGATGAAGTAAAGAAGTTGTTTGAGTTAAGGTTAAAGTATAAGAAAGAAGGAAATCCTTTGCAAGAAAATATAAAGCTCATTCTGAACAGTATTTATGGCAAAACTATTCTATCTCCTATTGAGTCAAAAATAACCATAGTAAATGACAAAGATGCTATAAGATATGCCATCAGAAACTACAACCATATAGTGAAGTTCGAAGGTTTGGATGGTTCAGATAAAACTATTTTCAAGCTAACGAAAAGCATTTGCAGACACTTTAACTTCTGTCCACTTGGTGTTAACATTCTGTCTATGTCGAAGAGAATAATGTGTGAAGTATTCTGTACTGCTGAGGACTTAGGAATGGACATCTTTTATAGCGATACGGACAGTATGCATCTCTACAATGAAGATATCCCTCGTTTAGCTGAAGAGTTTGAGAAACGTTATGGAAGAGTTCTCATTGGTAAAAACCTTGGTCAATTTCATAGCGACTTTGCAGAAATCACACCTGGAAAACAAAGTTTAGCATACAAGTCAATATTTTGTGGAAAGAAGACTTACATAGACTTACTCACGAATGATTTAAATGAAGTTGCATTTCACTGCAGAATGAAAGGCGTGAAGCAAGATGTTATTGCTTTAACCGCTAATGAAATGTTTCCTGACTCTGTTCAGTGTTTCTATGATGAAGATAAAGGTTTAATGGTTCCGCAAGGAACATATGACAAAGACTCTGAGTTCAGTTTAATGAAACTTTACAAAGCACTTTATGACGGTCAAGAGATTGGATTTGACTTATGTAAGTCATGTCAACCTTGCTTTGAAGAGAAGTTTAACTTCTCAATAACGACTAAAACAAGCTTTATTCGTAAGTTGAAGTTCTGAGGTCATTTATTTTTGTCAGTAATGAGGTCATTCGTGATGCTAGCGGCAAGGCGAAGCCATGTGGTCATTTACAATACTGCAATGGTAGAGTTTAAGAGTTGTGCTTCAATGTAGAGACAGTCCTTGGTCTGGAGGTCTGGGTTTGGTCATGAGTGAGAGAGTCTATCCAAAACTCACGATTGAAGCCAGTTAATTTATAGTATTTAGGGTTAGGAAGTGGTGAAGTTCTTGTATGACCAATGAACTCATTTTAACTCCCTTACTTAAGTTTGAAATATAATATAGCTTGCTTTCTATCCCAAATACCTGGAAATCTAATTTCGGAAAAATCATTTTTCCTCGGAAGCATTGCATCATAATTGAAAACATTCTTGAAATCGTCACTTGGTTCAGAGAATTTGAAATCTTATACGTAATGGATTTCTTTCTTTTTAGCGACTTCATTGAATGGTGAGAAATACAATGAATTTGACAGTCATGTGTTTCCATCTTCATTTGGTACAAAACTCGTAATGAAAAGCTATTAATCTTTCTACAATTCCTTCTTCTTTCAGTTGTGCAAGAAAACTCACGTAAAGGCTGTAAAGTTTGTACTTCAATGTTAAACTTCTTTTGAAATTTTCGTAAAATGTAATTATACAGTCTTCTAACGTTATCGTCTTTAAAGTATTTGTATATGTGAATGTTTTGGGCGCTTAAAGACTGTTCGTCATTTTCTATCTCGACTTGAAGTATAAAAGTCAACCTTTCTGAAAGCACGTGTTATATACATATTTGTTATGCCAATGTACTTCTCTTCATTTATGTTCACAATCCAGTCTGTTGGAAACTTAAACGTTACTCTGTTGCCCTTTATTTTGACGTCAGGGTTTCACTACTGAACGCAACAGATAAAGGTATTTGTCTATACATTTAATTCGGATAAAAATAAACCATTTACTCTTTCTTTGCTTCAGCTTCTTTAGCTTTTGCTTCAGCTTCTTCTCTAGCTTTCTTCGCCAGCAAACGTGGGTTCTTTTGTCTTCCAGCAGCTAATGCAGCAAGTTGTTTTCACTAAGTTTTCTCTTTGGTCTCTCTGGCTTTTGTTCTTGTTTTTGTTCCTTCAGTTCGATAAAATTTGCTCACGAATTTTTTCTTCAATGCTTCAACATCTATGACCCTTGGGTCTTGTCCGTAGGGCTGTCTGAGTCATTTGACTGCAGATAAAAAACAAAATTAAAACTTAACCGATGTAAAATGAGCTTGTCAAAATCAGAGCGAGAGTCTATTATATTAAATGACGCAAGAGGAATACAACATCCTTTCTATTATGTAAGTCAGAGTAAAGATGGTAAAATATACGTAAGAAAAAGAAAGGTTCCATTAGCGAATGCAGAAAGCGACAACATTAAGGTGTAGGCAAGGGTGAAGTCCATGAAGCCCATATAAAACCTTCTGTTCAAACTGAGCCACCAAAAGAACAAGAAGAAAAGAAGCCAGATGTACTTTCAATAACGAACCAAGAGCTTATTGCAAAGTTCGTGAATTTCATTGAAAAACAAACCGAGTCAAAGAACCCTGACCCACCAGTGAAAGAAGTTGAGACAAAAGAGAATGTACAGTTCATTGAAAATGTCAAGAAACAACTTCCACCACGAATGCAAGAAGAAGAGTGAGAATAATGAAGTAAATAGATATTTTTATCTGAAGTAAATACATGCAGAACGAACAGCTAAACGAATTTACTCCAGCAGAGCATATTCATCAGATTCGCTCATATTTCGATATCATAGACAATGCAGTTCAAATTGGTGACACTAAAATAGAAATATTCTGGCGCAAAGATTCCATCAACAACCTGGAACTGCTAAAGATAACACATGGTAACATTCAATCTCTCACCTCCTGGTGAAAATATGTTGGACCTTTACAATACATTCATTACGTATAAATGGAAGGTCAATTTATTGTAGATAAAGAAATTGTTCAGGTTTCCAATAAAAAAACCCACCAGGATTTTGGATTGGTTTCGATGACGCTTTCTATGCAGTTGCTGGATATCAAATCCTTGCAAATGGTCGTATCGTATATTCTCAAGACAACGCAAGAGAAGAAGCATATAAACTTCAAACTCACAAACTACCGAACAAATAAAGAAAGTAGATGTTTCTCAAAGACTCGACATGAAGATGTATGGAGTCATTCGGGAACATGCAGAACAGGACAAATTGTTAGTGGTCCAATTACAGCAGGAAAATCATTTGATTTTAAGCTTCGTTTAAGAATTCCTGTTAGAAGATTCCTTCCAATAGAAGCTATTCGATTTATTCCAGCTTTTGCAGAAACATTCAGCTTAAAGTAAAGTTCAGTAGCGAACGCCTTACAATGTACATCTATATCTGTAAATGATATCATTGCTTCAATCCAACTCTTAAAGTTGCATTTGCTTCAGATTCAAATCACCGACAAATATTTGTTCCATGGAATGAACCATTCACTATGATAACGAAGGCAGTAGAAGCTAGTGGAACAGTTACTATTACAACTGTAACCCAGCAACTATTTCGAACAAAGATGGATTTTAATGAATGTTTCATTCATCCAAAGTCATTCTCTTTAGACCCTAACATTTATACAGAACTTGTAGAACATTATACAAACGAGGCTTTATGTTTTCCTGTTAAAGTTATGGATTGGATTCCTATGGACGGTTCATTCTCAAAGAATACAGATAGTTCAAGTGCAACATTTACAGCAGCTTATACGCCTATTAATGTTAAAAGTATTTGGGCACTATTTAGAAAGAAAGACAACTATTATGTTAATTTTGAGAACCCTAAGTTTAAATATCTTCAGCTTCCATGGGAGCTTATGGAAATATGCCTGCAGAACCGAAAAATCATATGGACCTGTATTTATGAAATGGTTGCGAACGCCTGCAATACAAAACAATATATGATAGGATTTAATGAAGATGTTATGAGGTCATTGGTGGATGATGGTAGTGTGGAACATAAATGGGATAGCTATGACAACACACATTTCTTATGTGGTTTTCCAACAGAAGTGACTTTGCTTCCAGCAAGGTCAAACATCTACTGCTCCAATAACATACAAATGTCTGTTAAAGGACCTATTGAACTAGCAACTGAAAATGTACCAAAGCCACTTATTGGATTATGAGGGATTGTTGCTTTGCCATTCAGGTGCGTGCTAATGGCATCCCATAATAAGATTAGATGACTATAACTTAGCTACGGAACGACAGTGAGGAATAAAGGATGAACGTTTATTTTTAAAGCTTATAAATGAGTTCTTCATCAGCTCTCGTGAACCTTCACCATCTATGAAACAAACTTTACCAAAACGATTATGGAGCACCTATTGAATATTTCTTACGAGCTGCACAATGGCAAAGAGCAGTCTCACCAAGGTTAGGTGTTCCACCAGCTCCTGTCAAAAATAGCATTTGGTCAAGTCCTTATATAAAATATGGTCTCCCACTAGGTTTGCTAGCTACAGCAGGAGCAGTTATGATGTTGAAAAGAAATAAAGCAAATGTTGTAAATAATACTGAAGTAGCTGAAGTTAAACAAACTCCAACACCTTCGCCAAAACCAACGCCTTCACAAGCAAAACCTTCAATGACTCCTGAACCTATGGAAGTACAAACTCCTGTTCAAAAGTCAACTCCTAAACCGACTCCAACATTTAAACCAGAACCTACTCCTCAAATAAATCGTAAAACTCCTGCGTTTCCTTACTGAAAAAATAACGTTATTTTTATTTAATATTAAAATTTTTATTTGATTGAAATGACAAATAAAGTCACTGAAGCAATGAAACAAAAGTTTTTGGTAGAATACATTAAATCAGGAACTATTCCAGAAGGTTTTTACATTCATACTATGAAGGATGGTAGAGTTCAGTTTAGAAAGATAAAGCAACCATTAGATAAAGAAGGTATATTAAGGAAGATTAAACTTCATGAGGACAACATTGCTGAACTTAAGAAGAAGTTAGAAGAGTTGGAGAAAGGAAGAGAGTTATAAAGCAATGAATTCAACAGGGTGAAAAAAGAGGTGAAAAAACAGGTGAGATCTCACCACTTCACCTAAATTTATTTTTGCGCTATGTTTTCATACGTGTGAGGGTGGTGATATCATTTATTTTTAAGTTTATTTTTTTATTTTATTTTTATTTTATTTTTATTTTGTTTTTATATAAATGACAGAACAAAAGCAACTCATACAAATCGAAAAATATAACAAACATACATTTAAACATTTATTCTTCCTTCCTGAGTATAACATGTTCTTTACACTTCATCCTAGACCAGTAGATTATACATTGACTGTGTATAAAGATTGTCATGGTAGTTTTATAAAAACTTATGATGATGAAGGTAAGTTAACAAGACTATGCATTTCAAAACTTGAGAAACTTTATGACTTCAAGTATGACTACAATAGGGTTAACATTGACGATGAAGATATAAAAGAAAATTTATGAGAACGTTTATTTTTTCATTAGTGAGTTCGTTAGTGAGGTGAAGTGGTTGGTGGTTTTGTAAATATTTAAGGTTAAGTTAGTGTTGTCGTTTGTGTTATAAAATATATGTTAGCGGTTTTGTAAAGTGTCAAATTCACATATCGTGGGTAAGTAGGTGCGCAGTGCCACAGTACCCAACTAAGCCATACTAACTTACAAGGTTTAAGATATGAAAAACATTTTTGAATATTTCATCGCTATCAAATCTGCGGAAACATCTGGAATATAATTTCAAATATTTGTGAAGATTTGAATTCTCAATTGCATAATTAATTAAAAATTCATGTGAATTTAAAAAATCGGTAGATGAAATTTGCATGGGTATAAGAGGAAGTACACAATAATACCCCTGAACTACATACTCTGTAAATGAATAGTGAGGAGAAAAACTTCGCAGAATTTCAAGTGTTTTTATGAATTCTAAAGCCATCTCAGATGTTATATCGACTGCTTTATAAAATAAAACTATAAATTTGAGAAGATAAACAAAATCTTCGTTATTTATAATTGAATTCATGTCATTAAAAAAGTTGAAATAATTTGATATTAGTATATCCGAACATGGAAGAGCAGTTGCATATCCTGGGTAATATATTTTAATAATTTTGTAAAGAAATTTGCAATTGCATAAGTTGAATATTGATTTTCGTACTCAATAATACTAGAAAAAAGTTCTTTCTTGAGTAAAACTGCGTTTTGGAAGAATTCAACGTCAAGAATATTGTTTTTAATCAAAGCAATAAATGTATCGATGATATAGAGAGAATTGTCACTGCTGCTTATGAAACGTAATATCTCATCATATTGATCGGAAAATGTTGATAAATAAAGGTATTGTATGTTATCTAAAGCTTTAAAATGAATTAATTTTAATGAAAAAATGAAAAAAATTTGGTTAATATAATGCGATAAATATTCGAATAAATTTTCCAGTAGTATCAAATCTATTTGAAAGATATTCGAAGAAGTGATATTTTGAATTGTGAATTTTAATATTGTTTCATTTTGTGTAGATTGCTCGATAATGAAATGTATCAAAAGATTCATTGAATATGAGTCAATGGAAAAGCTTAAATCCTTAGGGATATCCAAAATAAATCTTAATAAAGAAGATTCGTCTTGAAAATTAGCTTCCGAAAGTTCTATTTCAGTCGGAGCTGGAAGATTCCGATCATTTATGAATCTCGAAACGACAGAAAATTTGTATTGTTTATATTTCATTATTCGAAATGATAAACTTCAAAATCTAAAATTTATTTTTGAGGATGTTTTATTGTCGTCTGGGAAAAGTGACAAAATTATTATTGTCGTCTAAAAAGGTGACAAATTATTATTGTCGTCTGGAAAAGTGACAAAATTATTATTGTCGTCTAAAAAATAGATTTTTCAAGCATGTTTCGGTACCTAAATAAAGGAAGAACATCAATTCCATCTATGTATATAGTATGCAAACACGCATGATATATGGAGTAGCTCTTTATCTGGCTAAAAATCCTATTATTTGAAAATTCGCATTGTCGTCTAAAACCGCCAGACGACAATAATAATACCCCTTTATTTTTTTACAATATATTTCATCCTATTGTCAAGGCTAAATTTTTCACCGGAAGTGTATCAAAAATTGATAAGATTTACGGTGATCTAATTATGACAATTCAATGCATCTCGTGATATAACGCAGATATAAACACAACTGATATTGCATAACTAATAATTGAGTCAAATAACTAAATTATGTGTTATATTTTACACATATTTCTTCAATTTTGTAATAAATGGATGTTTAACACTAATTTTTTAAGGACTTCGACTTTAGCATCACATAAATATGTTATTTTCTATATTAAAACGTAATTTTGGTGGTCTTAGAATAGAAAAATATGCAATATTCGTGGAGATAATGAGGGTTCTTAAACATGTTCTTAAAAATAAATAAAATAATACAAATCTTTATTCAATCTTTTGATATTGTTGGTCCTCTCTTTGTGAAAATACTTAACTTCAAAGAGTATTATGTTTTCATCAAATAGTCTCCTAGATTTGTTATGAAATTAAAATATCATGATATTTTAAGGGCTTTTGATTTCAATATTAGAATTATTCAGTTATGTCGTGCTAATATCAATTGCTTTATACAATTAATCGTTTACAAGCTGCAAAAATCGAACAATAATTTGACTTTGTAAAAAAAGTGCGTCATTTTTATTCGTTATACTTACAAAATGTAAACATTACGAGAAACATTTACATTTGTAAATGTAACAAGTAAAGTTGTATCGCATAATTTGACTTTGTAAAAAAAGTGCGTCATTTTTATTCGTTATACTTACAAAATGTAAACATTACGAGAAACATTTACATTTGTAAATGTAACAAGTAAAGTTGTATCGCATAATTTGACTTTGTAAAAAAAGTGCGTCATTTTTATTCGTTATACTTACAAAATGTAAACATTACGAGAAACATTTACATTTGTAAATGTAACAAGTAAATACATCAGATTTAAATTGTAAATGTAGTTTATCTCTCTCATCTCCTTTTTAAAAGGTATTACATACATACGAACGCATGGGTCACTCAATAATTAGCGTGATAATAATTGAGGATAGACTGTAATCGTAATTTTATTTTTGGACTTATATTTCGACATTTTGAAGTCGCTTGAAAGTCTTGCAAATGATTAAATTTGGAAAATTTGACCTAAGTCTGCATTATTTTGATGACATAAACAATTCTATAAATCTGTTTTCCTAAAAATTTAAAAAGATATAATTTCAATTTACCTAAATTTATGTAATTCATATATCACCAAAATATTTGGACTGCACTTTGTTTGTCTGCACCTAATTAAAGTCTAAATACCAATTAATTTTGGAGTTGCATTGCTTTTAATGTAAAAATGCACGTTTAGAAAAAGATGATAACGATTAAATTACAAAATCGATAACGACGACGATTAAATTACAAAATCGATAACCTCTCGAATAATCCTCTCCCTATTATGAATATCTTATTCGCAAAACACTGAATATGTAATGTCTTTATATAATAAGTGTTGTATTCTTAAAGAGATTTAATTAATCGTGTGAATTGTTTCAATTGAAAATATTTATAAGAATAATCTTATTTTATATGAAAATTATGAAACCAATAATATTTTCTTTACAAATATATGAAATAATACTTATTATCTTAAATATGTTCCATGAGATAACGATAATGGAATCTATTTCATTAGTGGGAATAGATGTATTAATACAATATCGTTTTTTATACAAATTAATAATTTAATCATAGTTTGATATAAGTTTTGTACACAATTTGATGGAAGTAAGGTAGTCACAAAATCTAAGTAGTGAGGCTCTCAAAAATTGAACCGTACTCCATACAAAATTTGTGTACCATCACTACTTAGATTTTGTGGCCTTCAATTGAGAGGTTAGTTTTGATAGAGCACGTTATAAAATTAAAAGGGAAAAATAAATAAAATTTAAACATTTAATTATATATAATGTAAGGAGTGTAATTCCAAATTTTCTAAAAACTATTCAAATTTGAGCATTTTTTTTGAAATAGTAAATCTAATATGTACATCTAATAACAACATGATTCATCACCTTTTCAAGCTCTGCAGTCAATTTTTTGAAATTTGATTGAAATAAATGTAGCAAAAATTACATTTCATTAGGGAATATATGAGTTTCTCTGGAAACAGGCTGATAAATTTTAAATTTTGTCCAATCAACATGAATGCATTGAGAAATTTGGATTGATTTTCTGGTAGAATCTGGAACAATTCAACCATGTATAAATGGATCATGTAATCATCATGAAATGTTAGTGTTAGAGTTCAAAAGAAACAGAATGAGTGGAAATCAAACACAATCTGAATAATTTTAAACGTATACAATCTTTAAGTTTGTATTTTGAATTCTACATATATGATTGTGTAATTCGTTCTTTCAAATTTTCGGATTCAGGCATGTTTTGATAAAATTCATTCCCAAAAACGTCAATTAACAATTAAATTTAGTGTATTTTAAATATATATACGTATTATATTTTAGAAATTATATTAAATTCGCAAAATTTTAAGTTTTAAACAAAAATAAAAAATGTTCAAAATATGTAATTATGCATAGAATATTAAAATTTACATGTTAGCAATTTTTTGAATTGCTTTCAATTTTCATATTGAATTTTTTAAGATTTTTTTCTGAAATAATAAGCAAGAATATCAACCTAAATAATATTAAATTCCATGCGTTAATTTACCCTCAAAAGTCATTGACCGCCTCTCAATCTAGATTTTGTGAGTACTTTAATACCGTAGGTTGAATAGCCCGAGACCAATTTCAAAGGTCGTGTACCAATACCGTAGGTTGAATAGCCCGAGACCAATTTCAAAGGTCGTGTACCAATAAAAAATTTTGAATCAATTTACACAACGTGCCCATTTTACTCGCTCAATATTTGAGAAAATAATTCAATTTTGAGAAGAATGGTCCTCTGCGTTTTGAGTGAGTGACGAAAAAAAATCTTGATTTTGTTTATTATTCCAATCTATTTTTGTTTTGTATTTTTTTAATTGTAATTGAATCATAAAAATGAACTTTATTCTTTGTCCTTGCAAATGTAGAACCAGAGTATTCTTTGCTTTTCATTTTGATTTCAATTGCAGAAGTTAGCTTTGAAGTTATGCACATTTTTCTTGATATGATTTACAGACATATTAAATCTAATGAAACAGCAACAACTACATTAGCAATACTTGTTTCATTTGTTATAAGCTGATAAAGATGATATTTTGAGATTTGCCTACTGTTCGAAACTTAATAATGATGTATTTTCTAATTTAAGGATACCCTTACATTGCGTAGTTAGAAAGAGAATATGATATTGTCATGATTGCTAAAGTTTTAGGCTCCAGAAATGAATATACATCAAACTGAAACAATTGATAAATTGAATGAACTTTTGAGAGGTTCTCAAATAAAAAAAATTATCTAATTTTTTACAATATTACTATTATTTTATCCACATATGTATATATAGTAATTTGAGAAAACTTTTAGGAAAAAATAAGTTTAATAAAAATCTGAATTTTACTTGTTGTGGGATTGTTATTAATTGACACTCCAGACGTATTACTAATAGTTATGCGTATGCAATTAAAGTATTTCTGATGGACAAAATGTGAGATTTATATCAGATAATTCATTTCTACTATTAAGTTATTCATTTATGAGTTTGCACTTATTCGCACTAAATAAATAACTATTAAAAATTGTTTTAATTAATTGACACCATATAATAGAGTGAATTTTGTTTGATCAAACAACAATAGATGATAGATATAAAGCCAAGAAACTTGCTATTAATATGCTCTACTTGCTATTTCAATGTAAGTATGATATTTTCTAAATGTTTCGTTCAGATAACTTAGATATATTAGTCAAAATTTGAAATTTTAATAGCACATATATTAAAAATAATTATTATTCATAAAAGATTAATGAAATAGTAAAAAAATCATCAAATTATAAAAATACAACATTTAGAAGAATTCTTATTATCCTTCAAAAAGTCAGTATTTCTGCTGTAATTTTCTACAACATTGTAGTTATTGCACTTTGTCTATGGATTTGTATATATGTTATATATAAATTATATATCTAAACTGCCCATAAGTGCAATTTTTATATAAATTGTTTATTTCTTTAACAATTTCATATGAAATATGCTTTTTTAAGCGTATCAAAGCTGTGTTCTTAATGTGCATGGATATATCAAGAAAAATGTCGAAAAAAATGTGAATTCACAAATTCACTGAATTTTCACCGTTTTTTGAATTTTGCTACAGCACTAATATTAAATAATACTAAAATCTTCTGTCTTTGTAAAAGAATAAATTCTGACAAAAAGTGCTCGTTTAAATTTAATGATCATCTGTATGACTAAGTGGTAAAAAGTGTTTATGACCAAAAAAGGGTTACATGCTTAGTCTATTTTTCTGACAGGATACTCTAGATTTACATGATCTCTATTTCATATCTCCGTTTTTAGATTCTTCGACAGATTTTATGATAGAAAACCAAGATTAACAAATTTCCGGCATGTTAATGAAGAAATCTGCAGCTACCCTCAATATTATTTCAATAATCAGTATCGTTTCTCTTACAATTTATTTTTTTCTCAATAATTTAACAAGAAATAACAATACACACTTGGTTTTACGTATAAAAGCTAAGTGTCGAACTTAATCAACTTTACTTACTTAGCAAATGAATATTTTTGTGGTTGCGAGTTCTGAATGCTGAAGTTTTAGATTTCTCTATAAATGATATCATTGCACTTACAATGTTGTTCCAGCCTATCGCATAAATCATAGAAAATCCAAAAAAAAAATAATATAAAGAAAATTCATGTCATGAAGTTCAAAAAATACCGTGTAACATTAAAATTTGTTATGCATAATACATTTTAGCTATTATTGATTTTTTTTAATTTTCGAGAAATTGAATGGTGAGTCCGATAGAGAAATTTTTAAAAATCCTAGTGCCTCATAGAAGTAATTTCCCTCGTCTCCCATACTTCCAAATGTATGCATATGACATAAACTTTTATGCATTACACAAGTGGCCAATAATATCTATAGAGTAAAAAATTAGAAATTTAATTTTTTTTATGATAGTTATATTTCAGATTTGCGAGCGTAACTTTTTTCTCCATGGCATACTTGTTTTAAGAGCAAATGATCAAAATCGTCCTTCAATTATTGAAGGAGCTGATATCTTTTGAAAATTGAATTGAAAGGGTATTCAATTTTCAAATTTCCTCTCAATTTTGGAAACATATCAACTCTATGAATTAACAATTATGTGCCTTCACAGTTTATCAGTCATATAAGGTGCTTATAAAGAAAAAAGTTACGCTCGCAAAATATGTTTTTATATAGATTTCACATAAAATAATTATGTAATTTCTAAAAAGAATATTTTTGTTCTTGAATATTAAAGTGTATTGTAGTTTAAAATGTTTTAAATATGTTGCTAAAATTTCAGGTTTATAGCTCATGTCTAGCATGACTTCTTCGTATGCGCAAAAAATCTGACACGTAAGGGTATCCTTAAGAATAAATCTTTCAATTTAATGTATGAATCTAAGCGTTTTTATTATATTGTTGTTAAAATAAAGGATATATCTAGTTATTTGACCAGAAGGTATCTTTCTCTTTTCTGGAGACACCACACTTTTGTGGGCCACTCTATAAATAAAAATCAAAATTAATAAAATTAAGGAAGATTTTTACAATAGTCATTAACATTCTTATATTCAGACTTCTTGAAATCTGACAGTTTTACAATATCCTTGCCTTTCATTTCTTTAAGTTTGATGACTTGACCATTATATGCGAATCGAACATATTCTGTTTTACCTTTAGTCCAAATTTCCATCAATAAATGATTTGCATAATGCTCTGTCATTGTAACATTGGCATCGCTTCCTGCAAGAAGTTGATGGATAGAAGCAACTGATTCTTCACTTCCAGAGAATAATGAAAATTTATACTCTATTCCTGTTATATTCGATGGGATTCTAATGAATTCTCTCATTAGATAGGATGCAAATAACTCTGGTTTCTTACTAAATCTTCCATATGTATGCTTGTTGATGATCTTATGACAGGCATCTTGTATTTCTTGTGTAACACTGAAAGGAAGTTTTCTTCCACTGCATGAATATGAAATAACCCAACGTGCAATATCTATCATATTTTCATATGTTTGCTCAATTCCATATTTCGAAGCAATTGGACTAATGGATGGCCAATATTCCTTAATGATATCATCATCATTAGTGATTTCTTTGCATGTTTGAATAGATGGTTTCAATAATGATCTTCCACTACCTTCTTCATCTGTCATTAAAGTTAATGATGTATTTTGTGTGCCTGGTGGTACAAAACCATGGATAAATGCCTGGGCAGATCTTATATTTCTTTGTTCGGCTGCTGATCTCACAAAAATCTCAGATGGTTTTGGATAATCTGTGAATAACCCATTTTTGAATAAATACTCAAAATATTCTTCTCCTAATTTCTTTTGCTGGAATTGACCATCTGCTGTAAGTTCTTCAGCGTTACAATTTGGACTAAAGTCAACAATTTGAGGTTCTGTAATTTTCTTGAATCTCCTGTAGTTATTGAAGTTTGAGATAAACATATTTGGTGATACTGCATTATCTTGATCACATGACCAATGTCCTCTTTCAATGATATTCCCCAATGTTAACTTTGGTGCATATTCTCCTTCACTAATGAGGACTTGAGCAAATTTCAGCTTATATCCTTTAATTGGACTTGGTGTGTGGAATGGAGAAACACATTTATTATTCAAGCACTGACAGAGAGAGAAAAGTAATGTTAAACTCATGAAAAAATGTAAAACAATTGAATATGAATATTGAATGAATATTTTTTTTAGTCATAAACTAGCATTAAGAATAGCTCCAATGATTTTGTGATAACCATAATGTTACGATAGATGTTTGAATTTATTATTTTCTGAGTCTTTTATTCTTCTGCAATAAATATTCATATTGTAGTGAATTATATATTCTGTTATGTTATTATTGGTTTTTAATATTTACACCATTTTTATCGAACAAGATTTTTGTTTATGTTAAAATTATGAATAATTTGTCTACCTATAATGCAATATTATTGAATTTAGTAACTGTGATGTTCGAACAATTTTAAATGGCATTATTTGACAACCACCTGACTTTCACAAATTTTGAATAAAATATCATTAAATTTAACGAAATTAAAATTATATTGTTCCTTTGATTTTAACCACTAATAATGTAAAAACATTTTGTCAGTGAATCAAATAATTGAAATCATTCAAATTATAATTGAAGGAGCAATGAATTTCATAACGTGCGTGGCGTTTTTTGACATTCAAATTGTAATGAACATGTTCTCCTTTGTTAAAATTTAGTATTTTACATGTGTAGAATATGGAAAATAAAAATTGATTTTTTAATTACTTTATTAGTTAGATAAAAATATCAAAAAATTGTTTTATTTATGTTTTATGGTAAGTCTGGGTAGCAATTTTGAAGAACATTTTGAATGGCTGATCGAAATTCTCCAATTTCCATAATTTGGTACCTGTTAAATATGTTAACTACTTCGCCATTATAAGTGAATCTAATCCAGGTTTTATCATCCTTAAGATATGTTTCCATTGTGATGTATGAAGCATATGGCGGAGTCATTACCCAATCTCCTCCAATTCCAAGTGATGACAATACAAATGCAATAACGGAATCATGAGCAGCAATAACATCAAGTTTCTTTTCTCCTCTTTCGTCATAATTCTTGAATAACTGTCTGAAAATAGGTCCACCACCAACGCAACCTTGAGTTTCATTAAAGAATGAGATTCTGTAAAAGTGATATGCTTGAACCTTTCTGCATTGTTCAATCAATTCATCGGTAATAATTGGGAATAATTTTTGTTCATTGCAATAATAGGTGATAGCCCAATCACACATTGATTCCAAACCTTCTGGTGACTTATCTGTGTTTCCTGTTAAATCATAAAGTGGCTGTGCATACTTCATAACTTCATTATGCACATCCATATAAGTTGAAGATGCAAAGAAGTCTGCTGATAGCTTCTTGAGATCTGGGCACATCTTATTGTTTGGATGAACTGTATCTCTATTCTTTGTACCTACAAGGAAATCAATATATTCATTTGAGTCTTGTACTGGATATAAGCCTTGTAAAAATGAAACACCAGATCTGTATGTTCTTTCATACCATGTAGCTCGTGCTGAAATAAGTCTTGGATCATAATATTCAGGAATAAGCTTGATCTTGTTAATAGCATATTCTCTAAATGCAGCACCAAGTTTGAGGTGCTGTTCCATACCTTCAACTGTTAGATCACCAGCATTGCAATTTGTTGGATATTCGGAAAGTCTCTCTTCAAATATTTTGTGGACTCTTCTTCCATTCTTCCTTGGAGAAACTTCAATACGTGAAGCGCGTGCATCATCTGCATCGCATTGCCATTTACCTCTTTCTTCTGTCTTGAGCCACATTGTAATTGGTGTTCGTGCTCCATGTCGAAGTACAATTTCCATATGTTCTGGAATATACTCAGATGTGTTCAAAGGCTCGGGGAATTTATATGGAATATCGCATGTAGGATGGAGCTTTGAGAATCCACTTGCAACAAGTAGTCCAAGCATTAAGTTATAATCCTATAAAAAAATTGAGAACTCATCGATAAATTCGATTCTTCAAAAAGAATCTTGATGAATTATGTTAGATTTATATAAATTAATGCATGGAATAGAAGTCATCTAATTGTCTAGCTTTAATTCAATTATTTTGAATTCAAATACAAATGATTCTATATGTCCTCAAATTGAGATGTTTTCGAAAATTGAGAAGGGTTTCAATATTGAGAAATCATTCAAAAAATATTCAATTCAAAACAATAAATTATTGTAAATTAATTGATTTTATTAAGGACTTTTTTACACCAATATAGTTTCTGTGACTTCTCTTCCTGATTTTGATTCAACATCTTTATTTTTCTTCTTTAACACGATGTAAATTACAAGCACAGATGCTACAATAATAAGAAGTACAGAAGCTGCAACCGAGACACTGATTGTTATTATTTTGTTTTTGGAGCTTGAATCTTCATTTGGAGAAGGAAGTTGCTTTGTTGCTGGCCATTCTGGTAATTTTGTTGGCCAAGTGTGTGTCCTTGCAACTTCGTTCGGGTAAGCAGGTGTTGGAGAGAATCTGTAAGGTGTAACTGCTGCACAGATGGTCTCGGAAACAAAAAATGAGAACAAAATCATATTTGCGATATGTATACTTCTCAATATTAAATTGAACAATCTCTGAAAAATTTGTATACTTCATTCTCAATTCTGGTTTAATGCTAAACTTTATCGTATTTGTAGCCAACAGTAAGAAATTGCAATGCGAAGCAAACACTGGCTTCCATCAGCCAGTTGAAGGAGCTAAATTACTTCATTTATCAGTTTTATTTAATATTGGCGAGTCAACTCCAGATGTGAGATATATTAGCCGTAGTAATGAAGAAAATTGGACATGTGATGATGAAAACTCGTTAATCATGAACTATAACCCTGCTCCTGAAGCTTTTCATAGAAATTACAAAATTCAGCAAGATCCAAGAGTTTTATCATTTACACCATCATGTTCAGCTAATGACTTAACAAATAAAGGAATGAATCAGATGTATGAGCTAGGAAGAAGAATCAAACAACATTATTCCAATAATGTCCCCGGTTTCATGCCAGAGAACGCAAATCCTAATTTCTTATATATTAAATCATCAAATAAAAAGGTTAGCTTAAAGTCTGCTATGGCATTTGCACAAGGTTTATATGAATCCACTGATTATAATGAAGTTTTGAAGATTTATTCTGATTCTGCAAAGAACAAATTAATAGAACCCGATTCAGAATCATGTGCAGACGTCAAGAATCAAAAAGAGGCATTCATAGCAAGTAGTTCGTATTCTGAATTATTTGATTCATATAATTCTAAATATAAGAATTCACTGCATGAAAATGGAATTGAATTAACAAAGGAGAATGCATACAGTGTTGCTTCTTCATTCCTTAAATACCAGTGTGCAAAACAAAATCTTCCACATTTGCCTGATGGATTCATTGTTGATAGTCAAGACTTTGTTGTTAAGTACTTATATAAGCAAAATTTGTTCAATAATAATCCATCTGTGTTATCTTCCTCGATTCTCAGAGAAGTATTTAGAATTATTAACCACAAGCTCGCAACTGAGACTTACCACAGAATCATTGCAGTTCCACTTTCACCAGAAAACTTTGTTTCTATTCTTTCGATCCTTGATTTCTCTGATGAAACCGGACCTTTACCAAAATCTCATATTATTCTTGAGATTTGGGAAGTTGGAAAAGACATACAAGCAAGATTATTATATAATGGGCAAGTTCTCCCTGTTGACTCAATAATTCCTAATCAACAAGATTTGTTGACTGGTTTATTCCCATATAATAATTTCCAGTCTATTTTGAAGCAAAAGGGCTACTTGAGCAAATGTGTAATTCCAGGAAGAACAATATGGTAAAATAAAATTTTATTTTCTCAAATCTGAATTTTTTTTATTGTTTCACTTTATTTTGATATACTTTATAGCAACGCGACTCAAATTAAATCAATCTCAAAGATATGACACTAAAAAAAAAAAAAAAGGTAGTGGGGCCTCCAGGCACTTCGTGCCCTCTAGCCCCGAAGATGTTTAGTATAAATGAAGTATAAAATGAAGTTTTTTTGGTATAGGGGGCTTCCCAGGGGCTGCGCCCCTTCTAGCCCATAAAAATTTTTGAGAGTCGTCGTCGTTGACTTTTTTTGTAGAGCACTCAAAATAGTACAACTTTGTCCGGACAAGTAAGGGTCTATCGTCGCTACAGAAAAGTTACGGGCGTTCCAAGGAAGTATACTTTGAGAAGCCTTTTCTCCATTTTAAAACAAGATAGGACGGTTATTTTACAAAACCGACAAGACTTTGACCGAGTAGTTTTCATGTTTTGTCACTTTTCAGGAAAAAACATTTTTATTATATATATAAAATGAATTTTACAAAACCACCGTTACCCTTCTTTGGAAATAAGAGTAGATGTAAAGATATTCTATTGAGAGAACTTAAGAAACTACCGAATGGTCTAACATTTGTAGATTTGTTCGGTGGAAGTTTCTATATGTCCCATTTGTGCCATACAATATTCCCAGACTCAAAGATTATATGCAATGACTTCGACAACTATATGAACCGTCTCAAACATATACCAGACACAAACAAAATATTGAAAGAGTTAAAAGAAAAGATACCTATAGGTAAGATGGAACGTATACCATTAGATAAGAAAAATATCGTGAGAGAGGTTTTGAAAAAAGCAGAATATATAGACTGGGATAGTATATCTGCTAGACTATTATATAGTGGTGCTATAAGAGTTCATGACATTGAAACACTTATGTCAAAAGTTTTATATCTTAACTATACAAATGTTTTCAAAGAGGACATAGAAAAATATATTGAGGGTATAGAGTTTGTGAGATGTCATTGGACAGAGTTGTATGAAAAATATAAAGACAAGGAAAATGTTTTCTTTATAGTGGACCCGCCGTTCTATAACACATGCGATTTTCAATACCAAGTAGACTGGACTTTGAGAGACTCTTTAGAAACTTTAGACGTTTTACATAACCATCCATGCTTTTACTTTACATCCGATAAAAGTGGTTTGGAAACCGTTATGAGATGGTTAGAGGACATACATGACTATGAGTTTAGATATGACAAGATAGAATATGAGAGAGGTCCTATAAACCGGAAAAAGTGTCATAACAAAGAAATTTTATTGGTAAGTAAATGTGGTTTGAAATAGGACTACTTGTTTTAGGTTTTTTCCATTGTGTCATTTACTTATTTGACGTGGCAGAAAGATATAGAGAATATGAAGATGAACCATTGCCTGCAAATGTTCAGCATATGTACTCGTAAGAGATATTTTTATCTAATATTAAATGGACGCACAGAACTTAGCGAATGCACAGCAACCTGGACAACCAAACCCAGAGAATATTCCAAATGAAGTTAGAATACAAACTGCAATGGCAAACTATGGTCAAGTGCCAACAGATGTACAAATGCAAACTGCCATGTCAAATGACGCTGCGTTAGGTTTGCCACCATGGTATGCAAATATGAGATGGAAAGAGTTTTATACAAACCCTGAAGTGGGATATAAACAACTCTATGCAGATGACGCGAACACAGGAGTTGACCCAGAATATGTTTTCTACCAGAGGAGAAATAGAATGTATGAGCTCCAGTTAAAAAATGCTATGGAACTCAACAGGAAACGTAAGAGACTAGGCGGACATTAGATTTTTACATATAGTAAAATGGGTTTCTTCAGTAGTATTGGAAACTTCTTCAGAAGAGTTGGAAGAGGTATATGGAATGGAATAAAATCTGTCGGAAGAGGAATTTGGAACGGAGTCAAAAATATTGGTAAAAGAGTAGGTCAGTTTGTTGGTATTATACCTAAAGACCCTGAACCAGAAGAACAAGCTCCTGTTATACAACAGCCTGAACCTGCACCACAGTCAAGTTGGCAACCAAATCCAACACCTCAACCGTATTAAAAATTATATTTTTACCGTTCGATAGTAGTTGTATATGAGACTAAGTTCTAAGTAAAACGCATGGTATAATGGAATTATTCTCTTTCTTCCATCTGTTGTAAACCATACTTGAAAGTCTGAAATACTTCCACTTGGTGGTTCATATAGCTTTGTAGGTTTTTCGTAAAAGTCATTTGCCAAGCATAAAAAAGAGTTTTGTGCACCAGAAAATGAAGCATGAACTATAATAGCATCTGAGTCGAAAACATTTTCATATGTTCCATTAGGGTTTTCGACTTCATAAAAGTCCGGGTGTACTGGATATTCTGCAGGCTGATTTAACATCCTCATAAATCTATACCATGCCAAGTTGTTATATTTTGTAGAAATATAAACGTTTTCTCCAAGGTCTTCTATTCTATTGATTTTAACAGTTGCATTTTTCCTGTCATAAATAATATCGAGATGGTATTCTCCTTCGTCAATGTTATACTGGTTTGCATATTCGATATAGATATCGTTTATTTTTTCTTGAAAAGCTTGAAGAGTTGTTTCTAAGTTTACAAGCAAATTCACTTGTAAAAGTTTTCCCTGTTCAAATTTCTCATACATACGTTTTTCTTTGTTATAGTATCGAACTTCAAAACCGACTGTAAATGGGAAACCATGTATGGCTTCTGAAATGAACTTCATTCTACGAAAGCCAATAGCTTTTGTGACGGATGGGTCTCTTAACCATCTTAACGGGTAGTCAAAACGATAGCCTTCATGCTTTACGGTCGCTGTCTCAAACTTTTGACCGACATTAGTAAAAAGTTCATCTAATGGTTTAGTTGTAGCAACTCTAGAATTTTCTTTTTCTATTGAAAGCATATTTTATCTAGAATAAAAATGTCAAATGAAACAGCGTCTATGAGAGAAATACAACACAACCGACAACTCATTATACAAGCTCTAAATAAGAACACAACAAACTTTTCAAACTATTCTAAGATATCTGAGTCATTGAAAGAAGGAAACTTAAAACTGACATTAAACCCAATGACAGATGAGTTTCTGTTTCAAGACAAGAAGAACAATACTGTCTGTATAAATCCAACAAAAGGAACTTTAAACGAGAAACCTATAAATGAACTTCTTTTGAAAGCAGATGTTGACAACAAAGCTGACAAAGAATATGTAGACGATGCAATAGCAAAAGAAGAAGAAAGAGCTAACAATGCTTATGCAACAAAAGAACATACTCATCCTGAACTAGCAGACAAAACATATGTTGACAATAAAATGTCAAGTGAAGTGACGAGAGCTGAAAACGAATATTCTAAAAAGACTCATACACATTCTATATCTGAAATAACAGACTTAAACGTTAGCCTTGAAAAGAAAGCGGATAAGGAATATGTGGCTAGTAAGTTAGAGAAGAAAGCGGATAAGGAATATGTGGATGAAAAAGATAACGAAATTATAGAAAGGGTTGACTGGTACCATGAATGGACATCGAAGATTTTAAAAACTAAAGCCGATACAGGATGGGTTTCAGGATGTTTAGACCTTAAAGCAGATAAAACTTATGTTAACGATGAGTTAGAGAAGAAAGCAAATAAGACTCATACACATGAATTCTTCACAACTGTTGGTATAGAAAGTATTGAAGGAACGGTTGAAGAACCTGATGGGGATGTATTATATTAGAAACCTCCTAACTTTCCACAAGGTTTAACATCGGATGACGACATAACGACGATGAGAAACATTAGATGTAAAGATGTTTATGTCATGAAGGATGAACATAATATTAAATTCACTGCTCAAGATTTATATGACAAGAAAGCAGACAAAACAGAGCTTCAAACATTAAAGACAGAAATACTTCAAACATTATATCCTATAGGCTCTATTTATACGTCAATGAACTCTACCAGACCAGAAGTAGTACTTGGTTTTGGAACTTGGACTCAAATAGTCGACAGGTTTTTGTATTGTGCAAACTCTTCAAAGGAAACAGGTGGAAGTAAAACGATTTCAGGTGAAAATTTACCTGCACACAGTCACTACATAGATTTAAGTACATCTCAAGCAGGTTGGCATAAGCATAGATATTGGATTGGTCAGCAATGACAAAAGGTAAAGGATATGATGTTAAAGACAACGTTAAGTTTGCTATAAATTGTTACTGGAGTAACACTGAGGGAGGAGGAAACCATACACATCGCGTTTCGGGATATACGCAAACAACGGGACAAAGTAAAGACTACATGCCACCTTACATGACAGTTTACGCATGGTATAGAAATGCTTAGTCGTCATTTTCAACTTCTTTAGCATATTCGTCAGGAGTTGTCTATTTTGTTAGGAACTGTCTTTGAAAGTATACCACCTTGAACTTTGACAAGTTTGAAACGAGGTCTGACAATAGTAGTTTTATCTTCTGCTTGCAGTGTGTACATTTTGCCATGTTTGCCTAAAACTTCATAATATTCTCTTGTATACTTTCTTCTATTTTTACGAACACGAATGTGAGTACCTGTCGGGTTCCCATTGTTGTCATAGTCAATAGTATTTTCATATGGGTCGCGTTTAGGTATTTCTATTTTTACTTTGTCACCTTTCTGAAGTTTGAAGCCCGGCATTCTTTCTTGTTTGTCTCTTTTGACTAAATTATTAAATATATAGTCTTTCTCTAAGTCAGGGTTGTTTTTCATTTCTTCGGGGGAGTGGTTTCCCAAACCTTTTTGTTTACGGTTATTGTAAATATTTAAAACTTGTCTCATCTTTGCCATGGAGAAGTGTCTATATTTGTCGTCATATGACATTTCATTTGCTTCACCACCTTGTGGTTGGTTTAAGTCTCTTAACATTTTTATACAACCGTCAATGACACCAAGAGCAGAATGGTTTTGGTCGACAATGAAATATTGGTTTACATTTTTTGAACGCAGATAGTTTTTAATATCGTCTGATTTGAAAGAACTTTCACAGTCAGATGTTAGTTTTGTTGGATGGTATTTGTCAACGAATATTGTCAAAGCTGCTAAGATATCTAAAATATTTTTGGACTGTAATGGTATGGCTTCACAGTATCTTGTGTTTTGACCGACAAATATTAGCCAGTATGGTGGTCCATCTGTTCTAACTCTCGGAATGTTTTCCAAGATATCCATAAACCAAGCATTTGGTGTTGAACTAAAGATTTTTACCATGAGTGCTTTCTTTGTCGCTTTAGAAACATAGGGGTCCTTGTTTGAATTCGTCATTTTTTAACCCATAAGAAATGGGTTTATTTGGCGCATTAGCAGGAGTTGCATCCAGATTTTTGCCCGCAGTGGGAACAATAGCCAGAGGTGTATTTGGAGTTGGAAGGAAGATTTTGAGTACATTAGGTATACTTAAAGAGAAAGCACAACCTATTATACAAACTGTACAGAAAGGTTGGGATGTAGCACGAGATGCAACAAATCTTATTCCAAATCCTGAAACAAGAGGAAAAGTTCAAGGATGGATGGACAATGTAGGAAGACAAGCAGGAAACTATTATAACAAAGCAAATGACTACTATAACCAAGCAGGACACTATATGGACCAAGGTGAAAGATTCTTTAACAGAGGATATAACCATGCACAACAGTGGGTAAACAATAACCAACCGCAACCACCTCAAACTTGGGAATGTAAAATTTTTTACTGAGATGAAATGAACAATACAGCATTGAGACAAATGGGTTCAAGATGGATTTGTCGGCTTCCAGCAGTTACACAACGCGTTTGTCAAGTTCTTCCTATACCTCAGGAAGTTTTAGACCGACTTAAAAAACCTAAACAACCAGTTGAAAACAAACCAAACTAAAATTTTTTACTGAGATGAAATGACCGAAGAAGTTGAAACGGTAGATTTGACACCACAAACAAAAAGTTCAGAACCATTGTCAAAACCTGTCAAAGAACTTACAGATGAAGAGAAAAATTCAATAATAGAAAGTGCCAGGTCTGGAAATACAAACCCTAACTACAAAGTCACTTTTCATAAAAATGGAACGGCAAGTATCTCAAAAAGAAACAGACTCTCACAAATAAAATATTGAAGTCTGAAGGAGCTTTCGAGACAACAGATGGAAAAGTTTACTTCACTGACCAACAGTTCATTATAGAACATCTCATTGACTTAGAGTCGAAATATTCTAAACTTTACAACAAACACAAAAAGTTGAAAGGAAAACAAAAACAAATGGCATATGATATTTATGAAGATGTTGACGACACAACTGTTCCTGCAAGTGAAGTAAAGTCAGAGGAACCGAAAAGTGACGAAAAACCGATAGAAGAAGAAAAACCAAAAACTGAAGATAAACCAAAACCAAAGTTTAGTTTCCAAACTAAACCAAGTCAACCTTCATTAGCTGGTATGGGTTGGCGTCAAAGACTTATGGCAGCAGGCGGTTATGTAAAGTAAAGAAAAAATATTTTTTTATTTTTATAAAAATGCCCCCATATAGAATGGATAGAAAATCTGCTAGAATAAAAGCAGAGTTGCAAAGTTATGGTTGGAGAGTTTCGAAGAAGTTTAAATATAGGAAGGAAGACCCATAAAAGTCTATGACAAATTGTCTGGTCTTCGCTACGAAATGGATTTGGAAACAGCACGTGCAATTATCCAAACAGACTAGAGAGGTTAGAAGAAGAACGTCTTATGGACATGCCTTTCGATGTTAGTGAACCTCAAGTTGAAGGACACGACGGCTTTGCCAGATTCTACTGGAAACATGACGAACAATTGCATCCTTTGAGAAGGAAAAAAGGTAGTGCAGAGGATGGTCATGCTCCCATGAAAAGAACAAGATATGCATATGAGAAGTACCGTGAAGTTAGAAGTCAAATTACTTCTGGTCGAACCTTTACAGTAAACTTTGACGAAGGAAAGAACAAAGAAGGCTTCATGGGTGTACTTGCTGCCATACAAGACGGAAATAAGAAAGGACACAATCTCAGATTGACCATAACGGATTTGGATGGTCACATTTACTATGCAAATGGCAATGAACAAACAGCTGCAAAACTTCTTGACGCTTTCAAGACTACAAAGAGAGAACAAATGGTTGACTCCGACTCAGACATTTTGAATGCAATTGAAGGAATTGCAAGTGTCAAGTTCGAATGGTACCAACCTAACCCTCAAGCAGTCAGACAACATGCTGGATACTTTCCGTTCATAAATAAGTCTGACATTGACTTGACAAGGTATGGAATTTACAATTCAATTGAAACAATTGTCAATGAACCTTGTATTCTTACATGTCTCAGGAACTCTGGTCTTGTTTCAGAAGAGAAGATGAAGTATCTTGAGTCATGTGTGAAGACAAGGTACATTCTCAGAGGTCAATTGGCAAAAATTGCACCGTTGGCAAATGTCAATATCCGAGTCAACATACCTACAGCTAAAGGTTCTTCACATGACGACTATGTTGTTGACAAAGACTTACCATGGTTGAAGATTGTAATTGTCCACAACCACTTCATGTTGAACGAAAGTCTTACAAACCCATTCTTTGGTAAAAGTAAGTGCAACATTGTCAGAGCTGTAAACATTCTTTTCGAGAAAGGTTTGTTGGAACCAATTCCAGATGACAAGCTGACAGAAACTTTTGTACCAAAAGACGAAACAAACTTTTCATTGTTAGCAAGACCAAAAGTTGTTCCAGACAAAGTTCTAGTACAAAAGAAGTACACAGTTCCACAAGGAGTTGGTATGTTCGGATACCAACCTGAACCAGAAGAACTTCCAATGAGGTTGCAAGAACTTCAAGATGCTATAAACAAACTTCCATTGAGACATCCAATTGACGTCAAATTGTATTGGAGAGCATCTGAGTTAGGTCAGAAGGTTTTATATGAAACAGGTTGCTTCGACGATGTTTATGAGATAACAGGAGAAGTTTCTCAGAAGATAAGAGACTCACTTGAATTTCCACAAACTGGACCAATTGGTTGCGACAAGTTCGACTCAGATGAAAAGATATACTATGTCGACCTTAACGCTGCATACATGAGGTTTGTCCAATATATTCCGACTGGAATTCCAAACGAAGATGGTGAGTTCCCGGGAAGGAACTATACAGTTGGAAAAGTCATACAACAACTGTATGATATTAGGAAAGCTTCAAACCCCAAACTTGCAATGACACTCAAATTGCTTATGAATTCGACATGGGGATATTCCATTAAGAAACCTCAAAAGATGAAGAGTAAACATTATGAGAAGGTCGACAACTTTGTTGAAAGGTTTTCTCCTTTTGTTTTGAAGTACGAATTCACTCAAGGTCAAAGTGGCTTAGTAACCACATTAAAACCTATTGTCGAACATTGGTCTTACCCTCAGTTCGCAAAGGCAGTCCTTGACAACTACAACAAATTCTTCTCCGAAGTCAAATCCAAAGTTGTGGTTTACTATGAGAACATTGACGCACTCATGACGAACGAAGAAGGATACAACAAACTCATTGAAATGGGAATGGTCGGTGAAAAGATGGGCTGTTTTAAGCTAGATAAGGTATTTTCAGAAGTTCATGTCCTCTCCAAGCGTAAGTACTGGGGCATACTTGAAGACGGCACAGAAATAAAACATTGCATGAAGTAAAAAAATTGCATGAAGTAAAAACGTTTTTTAAACCATATATTTTTACATATATTAAATGCTTCAGGTTGAAAAACAAAGAACAAAAGTAGCAGATACAAAACCGTTAGACTATATCTTTACAAATGCTGGTAGGACTATTTCAGATGAAGAAATTTCATCCCGAGCATACAGGTTTGACTATCCAGTTCGTTGGCTTCAAAGTCCTTCAGATGCAAAGGCAATAGGATTTAGAAGAGTTTTGTTTTCAAATAGAACTAACGCGTTTATGTTCGCAGTATATTTTCATGGGCAGTATAAAGGTTCTGATGGTCTAATAGACAAATTTGACGAAATGAGAATCTTTACAGTTCGTTCAGACGAAAGTCTTGAGAAAACTCTAAATGACTTTCAAACTCAAATGAACAAATATTATTGGGAATTTCAAGAAAAATACGACTCTTTACTAAATGGAACATACTATCTGAAACTAGAATATGACAAGATGAACTCCACCGTTTCATTTCAAAAGATTGAAATTAACCCTCCAAGAGATACAGAGTTTTTATTTTGGGAGTAGACAAACGTTCTTGGGCACAATTTCTTCGGTTACTAAACCAGAACGAACCATTACCACCAGATGGTCCATTTAAATTTATACTTCCACCAGCAGATTTGACAGTTTATAGAAACGTGTTCGACCCTCAAAATGTTATGTGCCATGCAAGTTTCAGTTCAAGCAACAATAGTTTTCTATGTATCGGTAAGGACTTTTATGACTTTGCTTCTAAATTCTACGAACCACCTAGTAACAGTTTCTCTGACTTTCAAGTTTGGTTCACAACAAATGGTGTGCAGCATATAATACCATTGTACTATGACTTTTATCTCGAATTGTCTTTCATATACAACTACGGAAAAGTGCTGAAAAAGTGAGTTTATGTTAGCATGTTAGATCTAACACGTTTTTTCACCTAATTTTTCACCCGTTGAATTTTCATGAAATTCCTTAAGATAGAAAAAAATATATTTTAGGGTAGATGGTTAGATCTAACACGTTTTCTAACATTTTTTCTAACATCGTAGACAACACACAAAACTCATGAATGGCTCGATGTTGTCCATTGTACTGTTTCAGAACAATATTTGCACTGTTTCAGAACAATATTTGTACTGTTTCAGAACAATATTTGCACTGTTTCAAGACAATATTTGTACTGTTTCAAGACAATGTCCGACGTACCACCAAAAAATATATTTTATGTTAGCATGTTAGATCTAACACGTTTTCTAACATTTTTTCTAACATCGTAGAAAACTCATGAAAACAATTTATTTTTGACCTAAAGACGCAAAGCGGTGGGACATAGCCCAAAAAATATATTTTATGTTAGCATGTTAGATCTAACACGTTTTCTAACATTTTTTCTAACATCGTAGAAAACTCATGAAATTCCTTAAGATAGAAAAAAAGTGAGTTAAAATGAGATGTTTACTGAAGGTGCTACCATGTTACCATGTGCTACCAGGTAATTTAACTTCTCTGAAAAAATGAGACAACATGACATTTTGACAACAGTCGGGAAAATGTCAAGACTTCTTCATCGTAACGAGTGTAAATGAACCAAAAATATATTTTAGGGTAGCATGTTAGATCTAACACGTTTTCTAACATTTTTTTCACCCTCTTGAATTTTGTATAAAAACCAACCGCCGGTTTTCTTCCGGTTGCTATATTCTTCACAAAATGCTTGTTTTGAGGTCGAGCCACTTTTGGCTCCACCGTATTTTTCAACCAAAACTCATGAATTTTCCCGAAATAGAAAAAATATATTTTAGTATTTTTAAAAAAATATTTTTTATTTTTATTGTAAGAACATGTTAGCAACAACTTCACCAAACTCTTTAGTCATGAACCCAACTTCAATGTTAGTAGAGATGAAAAGCTTCATTCCTTCTTCATATACTTTCGAAACAGAAATCCAGAAGATAAAGCAAGAACTTCTCCAAGGAGATTTAGACTGTAGTGCGAAAGATGAAACAAATGAACAATATCTTTATGAAATGCAGGATATTATTGACCATCTACCTAAACTTCCTGAAATACAACAACAAAAGCTTACTATTCCAGAATTTGAAGAAATAGAAGTCAGACCAACCGACTCAGTAGAAATAAAGAAGTTCATACGTAAGGTTAACTATGAGTTTCTTGGATTTCATTGCAACCACAAAGTCATGGACAAAGACTGCGATATGGTATATAAGAACATCTCTGACATATATAAATCTGAAGAATTTAAGACCTACGACAACTTTGTTTCGTTAGTTGCAAAATGTGTATGGCAGATAAGAGATAAAGATAGAAGAGGTAAAGTATGGAACGGACAAATAAAACCCGCAACTTTTGAGTTAAAGAAAACCATTGACGCCTTAGTTGTTCTAGCAGGTCAAATTTCAATGTACAATGCTAAAATGAACCCACAATGTTCAAAATGTAAAGCAGCAATGAGGAAATATAACTACTCCGTCAAAGAGATAGAACGTATGCGAAACGACTATGCTGACTTAAAGAAAGAAGCAGAGAAACCAGCAGAAAACAAAATGGACATGTTAGCATTTCTGAACAAAAACTATCCAACTGCTGACGATTTCCTTCTATCTGACGTCAAGAAGAAATATAAAGATACATTCAATATTGTGAAAACTTTTGATATCCTTCGTGAAGAAATAGAAGCTACAAAACTGTTTAAAGTCATGAACCATCGCAACATATACCATGTAAAACGCTTGTAAATAGTTATGTTAGAAAACGTGTTAGAAAACGTGTTAGATCTAACATGCTAACATAAAATATATTTTTATTGAATTCAGCAACAAAACTGTTTAAAGTCATGAACCATCGCAACATATACCATGTAAAACGCTTGTAAATAGTTATGTTAGAAAAGTGGTTAGAAAACGTGTTAGATCTAACATGCTAACATAAAATATATTTTTGCTGAAAAAAATGACCAAATTTCATGAATTTCCTCATATGTTTGCTACCCGAGGAAAACCGAGGATAGAGATTCCGTACGAAAATCGTAAAAAATTGCGAGTACGTACAAAAACGTAGTCGCCTAAAACTCATGAAAATCGTAAAAAAATGACCAAATTTCATTATATAACTGTTATTTTTTTACGAAGAGAACTTTGACACTTCGTCAAAAAAATCCCTGAAATCGTAAAAAAATGACCAAATTTCATGAATTTCCTCATATGTTTGCTACCCGAGGAAAACCGAGGATAGAGATTCCGTACGAAAATCGTAAAAAATTGCGAGTAGTAAAAAAAACCCAGTCGCCTAAAACTCATGAAAATCGTGAAGAACAGCGACCCAGACTTTTTTCGGGGTCGCCTAAAACTCATGAAAATCGTGAAAAACAGCGAGTAGGGACAAAACCCCAGTCGCCTAAAACTCATGAAAATCGTGAAAAAATGACCAAATTTCATTATATAACTGTTATTTTTTTACGAAGAGAACTTTTGCACTTCGTAAAAAAAATCCCTGAAATCATATCTTTTATACAAAATAAAAAAATAACGTTAGTTTTTTTAAAAAATATTTTTTATTTTGTATGTAAGAAACAGAAAATGACAAACATTGAGTTTGAAACAGTTAGAAAGATAGACAATGACACCAAAATGGTTAGAATAGGTGATTTAAACGTAAGATACTCAAAGAAATACAACAAATATTCTTTGTCAGACATTTTATCTCCATCTGGAAAGAAAACATACCATTGGGTTGGAATTGCTTCAACTCAGAAAATTTTGACAAGAAATCCTGAGCTTATGATATCGGTAAGATTCTGTGGAACAAGAGCATATCTTATAGACAAAAGTCTTATACCAATAGTTTTGTTATGGTTAGACCCAGTTGTTGGATATAACTTCATAACATATGGTTCATTCGATACGGAACGTTGCAGTGAAGGCTTACTTTACATCGTTCAGAAACCGAAGGACTTCAATACAAAGAGATATAAGATAGGAAGAACATATAATATAACTCAAAGATATGACAGTACAGTCAATAGAGTCAAGGTTGTGTTCGTTAACGATATGAGAGCTGCAGAAACAGAACTGCTTGAAGTTTTTGAGAAAATGTATGGTGCTCCCACGAAAGGTAAAGAAACGTTTGAAGTAGATGAGATAGGTAAAGCTATAAAATTATTTGACGAAGTTGCTGAAAAATACATGTAAAGCGTTTATTTTTGGTCTTTTGTGAAAGTCAGAAAATAACGCTAATTTTTTATAAAATATTTTTTTTATTTTGTATGTAAAGACAGATATGTCAACAACCGAGAACACAACAACTGCTATCGTTCATGAAGCCATAAATGAAGAATATGAGTACATACAATATAACAAACAGTTACGTCTCATTCGTTCGGTCAAAGACGATATGTACCAAATGCAAAGTATTTTGAATGCTCTTCGTTCTACAAAGCAAGCACATCATTGGTTTGAAAACCAACAGACAAAAGAACTTTTAGAAGAATTTCCTCATATGTTTGCGACCCGAGGAAAAACGCGGGTCGAGATTCCGTACGAAAATCGTAAAAATTTGCTAAATGGTTTGAGAGGCTGGTATGTACATAGACTTCTTGTAAATGCTGTTGCAATGTGGACTTCACCTCGTTACGCTTGTTATATTTTCATGATGTTAGATGAAATTCATAGACAAGAACGTGAAGAGCTAGAGAACAAGCTTGAAGCAAAAGACAAAAGCCTTCAGAAAAGAATACCACGTTCGGTACCAAAAGGAAAGGAAAAGAACTATAAGTATATGATTTATACTGAAGAGATGGAAAATGAAGAAGACAGAGATATGGTTATGTTGCATTTAGTCAGAAGAAACAACAAAAGCTTTTACGACCTTGCTAAGATTTACAAATCTGACAGAAATTGGTTCTATCGCGAAAACTTACCGATTTCAATGACACCAAATGAAGATGTGAAACAAATAGTTCAAGATACTTTACCTCAAACACACTATGATATTAAAGGTTGTACAATACTTACCTTCAAAGAAGATTTGCCGCTACTGAAGGAAAAAATAACAGAGTATTTTGACAACTTCAAACAAGCAGAGTAAATGAACCATTTATTTTTCAAGCTTGACTTCAGATGGCTCAGGTAGCTCTATAAGGTAAATTGCCTTGTCAAATCCTTCTGGCATTCCAAGTTCTTCCTTCCGACAGGAAAAAATTTTCCTTCCAACAGGAAAAAATTTTCCTTCCAACAGGAAAAAATTTTCCTTCCAACAGGAAAAATTTTTCCAGTTGTCCGTCCGTAAACCATTCAAATTTTCGAAAATTGAGAACTTTTTGGTCGAACTTCAGAAAAAGTTTTTCCTTCCGACAGGAAAAGTTTTTCCTTCCGACAGGAAAAGTTTTTCCTTCCAACTGGAAAAGTTTTTCCTTCTGGCATTCCGAGTCCTTCCTTCCGACAGGACACAAACGAATGTCCGACGTACCACCAACCGAGTCCATTCCAAAGCCAGAAGAACCGAAAGCTGCAGAACCACAACAGACTAAGACCAAACACTTACATTTTTTACGCTTGACTTTTTACAATTTGAACTTTGTTTGCGTAGATGTGAATTCTGAAAGAAGTATGAGGGTCTTGTATGACTTTGTACTTCTCCCATAGTTCATGTCTGTCAAACTTACCTGCCATGGACTCTTTCATAAGTTCCATGAAATCGTCTTCGGACAATCCGGGGAAAGTACAATGTCAGTAAGTATTCTCTTTACATCCTTACTTAAACTCTTTGCTGTCTGTACACAAATGACAACAGAGATGTTGAAGTGTCTGAGCTTCTTAAGAATTCGACACATGTCTTGTTCTCTATTCTTTAACAAAGGATGAGAAGCAAAGTCATCTAAGATAAGAAGACATCTGTGAGGGTAAGTCTTCCAATCGTAAGATTGCAATTTCTTCGAAATGTATTCTATCTCTTTCTGTTTGTTTCTGAAGTGTTTCTTCTCTAATATTCTCTGCATTTCCTCATTTGGGTCTTTAAACTTAGAATTGACATACTCATTTATAGCATTGTACTTCAAAACTCTTCTTTGGTACTTCTTTATCCAATCTAACAACTCAGAGTCTTTTATACATACTAACTTAGACTTCTTTATAATATCTTTGAACGAATTGACGGTTTGGTCAAATGACCAGAAGTACTACAAATGACAACTAACTCATAGAATGGGTTCTTCTCATCTAGTTCTTGTTGTTGTGCAGCCATTTTTAAGATAAGTGAAAGTCTTACCCGACCCAGGCGGTGCAATTAGCCCTGTGTTATACATTCTGAGCAAATAAGAACTTGTCATGTATGGGTTTTATCTGAGCATTCTTAACTTCCTCTTGTTCTTGTTTAAAACATTCTCAAATTTCTTGTCAATGTCAGCAAACTTTTTTTCTAACATATTTTTAGAAAATTAAAAGTTTTATCTTTTAGAAAATGTCTAGCGATTTCGCTATCTATATTCGAGACAAACTTTTCGACAGCAAAACATCTGTCGACCATAAAATCTTACATAGTGTAAACAAGAAAGGTGAATTTGTTCTAAAGTTTCTGTTTCTGGGAATATGACAAGAACCATAAAACATTAAGCAGAAGCAGTCTTAAAATTTGTCAATGACAGACTTGTTGACAGAGATGACACCGATTGGAAAGATGAAGTCCAACAAAAGTTCTTAGAATGCAAAGAAGACACATGCACTGTTCTTGAAGATGAAATAGAAAACAGAATAGAAGAGCTATTAAAGGACAAAGAACTTTTACAAAAATATGGTTCTGAGAAATTTGACGTCTCACCACCAGAAAAGAAGAAGAGAGAAAAGAAAGAAAAGAAAGTAGAAGAAGAGAAGAAAGAACCTGAACCAGTTCCAGAGAAAAAGAAATTTGACATGTAAAAATAAAATTTTATTTTTAGAACATTTCTGGGTCAATGTCAATGTTCTCTTCCTCTTTAGGAGTAAACACTGGCTTAGACTCTAAAATCTTTTTGTAATAAACAGAAATTCATCAAAAGTGACAGCTCTCAATTTTTTGACATTTGTAAATTCTAAATTGAATGAGAAAAATGAAATAATACTAAGCATAATACAATATTCTAGATTTAATTATAATTAGGAAAAAGTTAGTTTTGAGAGTACTTTTCATAGGCATATAGAATGAAAATCTTCTGAAAAATAATATCACATAAACTCAATATTATTTTCTAATATATAACTATTTTATATAAAAATCAAATTCAATGATCTTAAAAGCGAAGGATAAACCTCAAAATTTACAATATAATGAGTGGGAATATAATGCTTATCTATCATAAACCATATGAATATCAATTTTTGCTTTACGCCTAATTTTTGACGACAATTAGCAAAAAATGTTAAATGTTAACACTCAGTCCATTTGAATATGAAAAATAAAATTGACTTTGATTAAATGTTTTTATTTATCATGCAATTCTTCTTGCGACCAAAGATTTGAATAAAAGTTCAAAAAATAAGATAGCTTAAAAAATAATATACGGTAGTGTTTACTAAAAAGTGAATAGTATATAAATTCTATAAAATGGATTTGATCCAAAAATATATAAAATTTGATCATAAATAAAATCGTTTTAAATTACTTCTTCATTTAAATGATAACAATTTTTTGGTTTTATATTTTTTTGATCAAATCCATTTTAATAGAAATATATACTATTCATCTATTAGTAAACACTACGTATATTATTTTTTAAGCTATCTTATTTTTTGAACTTTTATTCAAATCTTTGGTCGCAAGAAGAATTGCATGATAAAATAAACATTTAATCAAAGTCAATTTTATTTTTCATATTTAAATGGACTGAGTGTTAACATTTAACATTTTTTGCTAATTGTCGTCAAAAATTAGGCGTAAAGCAAAAATTGATATTTCATATGGTTTTATGATAGATAAGCATTATATTCCCACTCATTATATTCGTAAATTTTGAGGTTTATCCTTCGCTTTTAAGATCATTGAATTTGATTTTTATATAAAATAGTTAATATTAGAAAAATAATATGAGTTTATGTGATATTATTTTTCAGAAAGTTTTGTGTTCTTCTTCAAAATTTTATTTTTTATTAAAAAGAATCTTTACAAAATATACATTTACTTTAATTAATATTTAAAAACGTGCTCTATCAAAAGTTCCAAAAATTCAATATTTTAGCTTTTCTGAGGTGTCACTTTTGATGAATTTCTGTTTACAACATTTTTACCCAATTTACCTTGAACTTCTACAACTTTAGACTCATAATATTCATAGTCGTCTGCTTTCTTTGGTTCATAAGGTATAACAAGTTTGTATGATTTGCCTTCTTTAAGGTTTGAAAACCTTCTGTCAAAACTTTCTTTGACTGTTAACAAACCTTCTATGTCTAAGTCTTCAAATTTCGCACCATTTTTAGTCACAATAGCAAACTTAACTGGTTCGATGTTCCAAACTTTGCTAATGAAGACTTTTCAAAATGGTAGAAGTAAACATTCAAATATGTGAATGGGTCTAGTTCTTTTAAGTCCTGACATGTACTTGTTTACTGAGATGGAATTTTGTCATCTTTTCTATCGGATAAAAAAATATTTTTTTTAAAATTTACTCAGAAAAATTTTTCTTTGTATATACACCATTCTGTACGTCTAAAAGACTTTTGACATTTGCCAAGAATGTTTCGTTTAGACGCTGTCATATAACCATATTCTTGACAATATTGTTTATACGAATCGTACAATGACCTTTCATCTAAACACTCAAAGTCAGTTTCATCTATGAACAGTTCATATACACTCTTGTTTGCTTCTAACAATGTTTGTCTCTCTTCGGTATGTGGAATTTGTCTTGGATTGAACTTAGAAATATCTAATGTCATGAAATATGAGAACAAGTGGTTGAAAAGTCAGATGTCAAAGTTTCTGCTAAGTCGTCAAAATTCTGTATCTTGCATATGAGAATCTGACGTTCTGACAACTACATATCTTCTGTCAGAACTTTCTAACTTCATCGGAACAGCATTGTTTTGAAACCATAATGAAGTTTGCAACATTTTCACAAACTCTTTGGTCTTTATACTTTCTTTCAACAACTCCAACTTTGTCTGTTATAAGACTCTTCAAAGCATCTGAGTTCAAAACTTTTGTTGTATCTATACTTTGAAGTTCATTGCAAACTATAAGTTTCATATTCTCTATTGAGGAGTTAAACTTGCCACAGATGTTTTCTAAGTTTGTCATATTCGGGTTCGAATAACCTTCTAACAGTTTGCATAAGATATCTGTAAAGAATGTGTTCTTACCTGTTCCTTGTTTTCCAATTATAATGAGAGCAGTTTCATTTTTAGCACTTGGATGTTGTAAGATGTTTGCAAACCAACATAAGATATACTCATAAACCTTTTCGTTTCCATTGCATATAATTTCTTTGACATGGTCTAACCAAGCTTCTATAATATTTTATTTCCATTCTACATGTTCGTATTTATATCCAGTGAAGATAGAATAGAAGTTTGGAGAAGGTGTATAGAACTTTATACCTCGAACTGAAAAATCTTCTAACTTTGACAATAAGATATCCCAAGCATCTAACATCTTCATGCCAACTTGTACAACTTTTATTTTCTAAGTTTCTGTCTACATTCTTGTTCTGAAACTATTGTTGCTCTTGGTTTGTTAAAGACTACATCCCATTCTTTCATAACATAACATTTCTGGGGCAGAGTCGACATAAATGACTAAACGTTTCAAATTCTCGACTGCTTTGTTATAGTCTCGAAATGGACACATATTTCTGAATGTTTGGAAGTCATAAAAAATCTGAAACATCTATTCTGTACATTTTTATAAAAATAAAAAAAAATATTTTTTTTATTCTTGACTTTGTTGTTGCATTTGTTGCATTTGTTGTTCTTGAGCTATTTGTTTGTTGAAGTTGTTCTTGTAATACAATACTTTCACCAGTTGCATCTTCCAATTCGAAACTTTCTGCCGTCATTGACAAATACATAGGACATAAAAGTTTTACAGGAACAAAGTTTGCGTCAACTAAGGTTAAGTTTATGTTTGCTAAAGTGTTTGAGTTTACTAAAGCTGAAAACTCTGCATTCGAATGAACAATAGGCAAACCAGCAGAGAATGTGTTATTTATACGCATGAGTATCTTTTGGTCATAGTAGTTTCTGTCGACATTCGAATAACACTTTGAACCTAAGTTTGAAACAATATATAAAATAGGTGTACTTAAAGTCAATGGAACAGACATTCCTTGTATGACACCTTTTCCTGTTATAGGAAACTGTTGGTAGTAAAAACCAGATATAAGTTTTGTATTATAGCTCATATTGTTTATAGTAAACTCAGTCGGACATCCAAACATAATGAAACCTGCTCTAGTTGCAGCACATGTTACACCCGTACTTAAAGTATTAAATAAGTCAACAAAACCTGTTGGTGGTATATCTGAGTAAGTATCTTCAAAGGAGTATTTTTTACCATTCACAACAATAAAATCTTCTGGTGTCAAAAGAGCAAAACAGGCTTAGTCGTCATTGTGTTTAAAGTTAGTTTACAATATCGTCCTTGGACTTTGTAAGTTTGTTGTTATAGAATTATATGACTCAGGGTTTTTAGTCGTAATAGTATAAACCACTATGTCTTCTGCCATTTACTTAGCAAATAAATTTAATGAAATGTTGTGGTCGTCAAATATTTTTATGACGTCTGGGAAACTATATTTTAAGTTCAACGTTTCACCTCCTTTCATAACGTATATCTTGTCAATGACATTATATGAAACACCACAGCAACTAACGTCGGGTTCTATTTCTTTGATGTTTATATCGTCTGCCTCTGTCAAAAGTTTCAATAGTTCTTTCAAAACTTCATGAGGTGCAATGACATATGAGTTCACTTTTACAGGGTTGTGTTCGACCAAGTTTAACATTATACCTAAAGCTTGACAAATCTTCTCCTGAGTTTGAAGTTTGTCTTTCAGTTGTTGGTAGTCGTTTTCGAATATCTGCAACAGAACTTAAGTCTCTGCTAACTTCAGGGTATTGGTTGTTCTTTTACAGGAACTATTGTTATACCATCTTCGTCCTCGTATGGTTTCCCCACTTCAACATCTCTGTCTTTGACATTGACAATAACACTTTGACTGTTTGTTTGAGTTGGTGAATTTAACTTCACATCTGCCACCGCCATTAAACCTTTTGAAACACTTACGCTTCTATTTTTCGGAAATGACATTTTACTTAGAATAAAAGATGGACGTATTCGAGTATCTCTTCGAATTGAAGCAGAACAAGTTTACACACACAAACAATACAAATACATTGACAGAATAGTTCTTTATACAAACAATGGTAAATGTTATAGAATAGCAGTCTTTGCTGAACCAAAAATATTTTCATAAAGCAAAGAAAGTTGGTATAACCGAGATGGTGAAAGTTCTTGAAGCAGACAAAAATATAACTTCAAAACTTACAGATATTTCTAAAGGTAGGTTTATAATACAATATTATGTCAAAACTGGCGTACTGTCAATATTTGACGGAGAGAAGTCAGTTCAAGAACAACTTACTGACCTGCTGCCAAAATCTGCTCGATGGAAGCTGTCGTTATGCCAATCTGAGGAGCCCCAGCAGGTTTCATCGAACGAATCTTCAAAAGAGCATCTTCCGTGAAAAGTGCTATTGGTTTTGTAAACTTCTTTGCTTTCAATTCATCTGGACCGTCTCTGTCACCAGTATATTGTATTTGAACTGTACCAACAGTTGAAATACCACCCATAAAGTCTTCTGAGTCAGCAAATGGAATGCCAAGCCAAAAGTTTGAACGGTCTCCATTTGTATATTGAGTTTTTTGACCTCCTGTATGAGTCCATACTTTCACATATGGCATAATAGAACTTTGCATTTCAGGGTTAATGGTTGTTGTGAAATTGTTGTTAAAGTTCATAGCATCTAATGTCAAGTTGTATGACCTCATATCCTCAACTGTAGAATATTCTTCTCTTGGATAATATTTGCCATCTATGTTTATATGATATTTAATACCGGGTTGTAGAAACAAGAATAGTCATTTATAGTTCGTCTGAACAGTACAAACATAGTATCTGCATGTTTCATTGCAGTTGTTAAAGCAATATCTGTTCTTGCACCTGCGGCTCCTGGATTTTGGTTTCCAACTTCACCTGCAAAGTCTTTGACAGATATTTGGTGTATAGGGAACATAAGTGGAACTGCAATATATTTGGCAGCTAAAGCATTTGAAATATCTGGGTCCAACATATAGACTGCAAGTCTGCTTTCTATTCTCTTGCATTCAAATTTTTCGCATGTAAACTTAACTGGGTCCCAAGCAGTTCCAGCAGCATTGAAATAATAGTTTACTTCATTGTTGAAGTTTGAGAAACCAAAGTCTAAGTCAACTTTGTCTTTGCAAAAGTCGGCGAATGACGTTTGATTTGTTCCCTTTACGTCTGTAATAGTGAATGGGTCTTGTGTTGGTGCAATGACTAAGTTATTTTTGCTTGGAGTAAGTTCGATAGAAATTTTTCCTGCCCAGTTTGGCAAGTATCTTAAAAACCTGAAGATGAGGAAAGATGACAAAGGAACTCTAAGTTTCAGTTTTACTTTAGTGGCAGCAGTTCCATCTGAACCAGAAAGGTTAACATAAACTCCTGGAACGTTAGGGTCAAGTCTTCTTATTTTCTCAATATTTGCATACTGGTCTGTTTGTTCTCTAGCTTGTGGTTGTACTGAGTTTCTCAAAGCGAACCATTCATAGTTTGCCCATGTTACTGTTTGAACTAAGTCAGAGTTAGAATATATCTTATATCCCATGAAAACTTCTGGAGCATATTGGTATCCGACATAGAAAATTCCATTGCAACCTTTCTTGTCAGACAACTTGGCAGAAGGTTTTATTTCAATGTCTTGTTCCACGTATAAGAATGAGTTGTCAATAGAAATAATATGAAACCTGTCGCAAGCAATATCTACTGTTGTTGAAGAACCTTCTCCAAACTCACCTACGTTTCCATAAGAAACAGCAGTTGTATATTCGTAAGTTCCAGGAACTATTTCTGACCTTCTAATGGCATTGTCGCATTCGTTATACCATTCGGAAACATTTCCATTCATGGCATCCAAAACTGTTGGCGTTATATTCTGAGCGGCGTACATTTCATATGGGTAAAAATATAGAATAGTTGGATTTATATATCATAATAAACCCACTCGGACCAAGCTTTACTTTCTTCCTGACTGAGTTTTTAACTCTTCTTTTTCCTTCATTGCCACTACTTTCACTAGATGAAGTTACTTCTTCACTACTTTCACTTTGTTCTACTCTTCTCTTCTTCTTTGGTGTCGCTTTTGGTAACTTGCCCTCTGCTTCAAGTTGTTGCATCTTTGCCTCATGTTCACCTAGTATGTTGTAAATTTCCCATGTCCTTTTTGCCTTTGGGCTCTGGTCGCCCATCTCAGGTAACCTATATCCTAGAAAGATTTTGTCATAGTTTGTATTTGAGTCTTCGCGTATTGTTTGCATGACTCTTTCCTGAGTTTCCGGTTCAAGCTCTTCAAATATAGCTTGTCCATATGGAATAAGCTCGTTTCCAAATATATGTTTTTGTAGCCATTCTGGTTTTCTTTCCATGTAACCAATAATATCTTTTGTGAATGGGAAAGCTTTTACCCAACGTTTCAGGCTTGCGTCATTTATTTCTGTAGTTGGTTTTATTTTGTCAAGGAACATGTTTTTCAATACTAACATTTCATTTGGTACTGTCCATTTGAGTTTTCTTAAATATTCATCCCTTCTCGGTTCATTGTCTGCAAAGTAAGTTTTTATGACATTTTGTAAACTTTCGTTTGCAAGGTCATGTACAATAGGTTCTCTTCCTTCTGTCTCCCTAACTTTCTTTCTAAACTCTTCACCAAATATACCATCTTTATGGTTCTGTGTAGTTCTTTGAGATAAATGTTCTAGAACGTCAGGTGTTATATTTCCATCAGCCATGTTCATTTCATACTGGTCCAAAATATCTGCATGTTTCATATCTTTCAATGGCATTAAAGCCGCGCTGAAAATACCAGCTAAATCTGGTTCACCATTCACTTCCATTGCGTCTACAACTTCTTGGAATTGTGGTTGTAAGTTTATGAACCACCTATCCGGGTTAGCTTTATGACCCCATCTCATTGTAGTTCCATAGTCTGCAGAAACAAAAGTAGGTTTGTTTCCATATTGGTTAGGTTCTGAATGAACTTTAAACAATGTTTCATTTCTATATGTTTTGTTGAAATTTAACCTTTTATTTTCACCGAGTTCAGCCAAAGATTGAACGTTATATGGTCGTAAGTAAAAAGGGTTATTGTATTTGCGTACATTTTCTTTCAGTACTTCCATTCTATGCTGAATATTTTCATCTGGTGTTGGAGTCTTTTGTATGTCGGCAAACATTTTTCGATATTCTTCTACCATGTCAGCCGAATTTTTCTTAGACTCTTGGAAAGATTCCATATTCACCTCATAGTCTTGTTGAGGGTCAAGATTTTTCGGCTGTTCCAAATCTTCATCTAGTTCTGTGAAGTTAGTTTCCAAAGGAGGAACTTGTTCGTTTCCTTCAGGCTCTTCTAGCTGTTGTTGCTGAACTATTTCTTCCATGTCTGGTTGTATCTGAACTTCTTCCTGTGGAGTTTCTTGTACCTCATCTGCTGGCATTTCATATATTCCGAGACCGTTTTAACAAGTTCCCTATCTAAGTCATCCGGACTCATAAACCTTTCTTCTTTCGTTCCGTCTCTATTTTTTACGCGTTTCATGAAGAGAGTTGAATTGTCATTTAGCTCTGACACCAAATATCTCGGAGTAAATTCAGTCATGTCATTTGGATGATATGCTATTAAATCATATCCCTTAGCGAGCTTGTATTTTCCAGGTTTGAAATTATATCCCATTTGGTGCTGAGCCATAAAGCTAAATAGGTTCGGGTCAGTATTTCCTTCCTTGAACTTTCTAATAGCTTCTTTATATCTGTCACTAAAGTCAAGAGTAGCTGGGTAACCATAGTCTTCTTTAAGCATTTTTAAGAAATCTTGGTTTCCTTGTTCTCTACTTCTTTTATGTCCTTGCTCTGTTTGTGGTTGTTGTTGTGCAGGGTTTTGAACTGTTGGTTGTGGTGCTGGTTGTTGTGTTGGTTGTTGTTGTTGTGCTGGTTGTTGTTGTTGTGTTGGTTGTTGTGTTGGTTGTTGTTGTTGTGCTGGTTGTTGTTGTTGTGTTGGTTTTGGTGCATGCCTGTGTCTGTGTCCATGTGACGATGTAAATGTTTTAGGTAGTCCTGGTGCAGGTGCTTCTCTTGGAGGGTTTGGTGGTATATAAGTTCCACTAGCTAGTATATAAGTTCCACCAGCTGGTATATAAGTTCCACCAGCTGGCACATATGTTCCATCTGCAGCATAGTGTCCTACCTGACTTTTCGTTTTTAAGAAAGCATTTACTAGGTCTGTTTTGGTCTGTTGTAACTCTTTTTCTTGACTTTCACAACAGTTGCTCTAACGGCGTCATAGGCACTTTGAACTGCCTGTCTCGTTGCTGCATCTGTTATTTTCGTCATATTTTGTGCTACTTCTCTTAACTCTTTGTCGAAACCTTCAGACTTCAGTTTCTTTCCAGATGAGAAGTCGTTCACTAGTTTCACCTTACTATGAAGAGCTTCGAAGGCGTTCTTAAAGTCAGCATTCATTAAAGCTTCATTTGAACTGTCTTCATCCGCTTGTATTTTTGTCCTTATTGACCCTATAAGTTGGGCTGCTTTGGCGTTGGCTTGGGCATCTAACCAGTCATTATTAGCTTTTATATATTCTGCGCTTTTCATTGCCTTTTGCATAGCTGCGTCGTTATTTTTACTTTCTTGTGCTAAGTTTTCATACTGTACGGTTTGGTTTTGCAACTGTAAAAGTTTTTCTGCCTTTACATTTGCTTCAACTTCTTTTTTATACTCATCGCTATCCATATATGTCTTCAGGGCTTTTTGTTTTATTTCTTCATCTTTCAGTACTTTATATTGAGTAGTATGGTTTTTCAAATTTATAACATCTTGTTCCATTTTTGCTACTTCTGCTGCTTTTTCTGACACTTTTTTCGCATATTCCTCTGTACTTAGTTCTTTCAGTTGTTCTTCTTTCTTCTTTTTCTCTACGTTTAACTCATTGAGTTTCTTTGTGTGTCTGTCATATTCTAGTTTCTTTTCGTTTTCACTTATTTGCTTCTGTATGTCTATGTTTGACTTTTTGACATCTGATATTTGATTTTTGAGTGAACTCAAATTCATTTGACTTTGAGGGTTATAGGCTGTTCCGTCTGCAGCTCCACCATAGCCTGCCATTTTCGCTAAAAGTGCCGCTCTTAAACCTCCACTCTGTGCACCAAAAACTCGGTTTAAAAGCATAGGGTTGCTTGACATTTGTTGCAACATAGTGGGGTCATTCATTATTTGTTGTTGCAACTGTTGTTGTGGTGTCAGTTTTACTATTGGATGTTTCAATGCTCTCTTCCTCTTACGTATATTCTTACGTAGCTTACGTGGCATTTTAAGTGAAGTTAAAAAGCGGTTTTTGACAGATGTTTATATGACACTTTCTCCGGTTTATAGGACCTCTCTCATATTCTATCTTGTCATATCTAAACTCATAGTCATGTATGTCCTCTAACCATCTCATAACGGTTTCCAAACCACTTTTATCGGATGTAAAGTAAAAGCATGGATGGTTATGTAAAACGTCTAAAGTTTCTAAAGAGTCTCTCAAAGTATACTTCCTTGGAACGCCCGTAACTTTTCCTGTAGCGACGATAGACCCTTACTTGTCCGGACAAAGTTATACTATTTTGAGTGCTCTACAAAAAAGTCAACGACGACGACTCTCAAAAATTTTTTATGGGCTAGAGGGCGCAACGCGCCCGGGAAGCCCCCAGTACCCAAAAAACTTCATTTTATACTTCATTTATACTAAACATCTTCGGGGCTAGAGGGCACGAAGTGCCTGGAGGCCCCACTCCCTTTTTTTTTTTTTTTTACACTACCATATTTTGATCATTTTGAAATTGTACTCTCAAAAAGAGTTTTACTATTCAGATAAACGCATTTATATAGTAGAAGATAAAATAGCGCTAAAATAATTGTTATACAATCGCGACTATACTAGAATATTTTAAATAAAATTAATTTAAAGAGCGATTGGGAGTTCAACTCTGGTGGCGACACCACAGTTGTTGTCCTTATCCTTGATCATGCGGATATAGCCCTTTTCACCCCATGTTGTGCCCCAAGAGTTACGAACGATCCAATAAGCCTGAGAACCCTCTGTTCCATAGCCAACGCAGCCGACAGCGTGGTCAAGGAATGTAGATGAGCAGGCTGGTTCGTAGTAAATTCCGGAAGAGTAGAGATGGAAGGAATGCTGGCTAGCATTAATAGAAATTGTTACAACACCATTTGTAACAGCCTTTGCAAGAGCCTCTTCTGTTGGTTCGACACCATCAGCACCCTTTGTGTTGCCAACACCCTTCATCTTATCGAATTTGCACTGACCATCTTGAGCTGTGTATGGATAGTCGGATTCGAGCATGAAGTAGCCATCTTGTGTATGTGTAACAAAAGCAATGGCAACAGCAGACCAGCCACCATCACATCCGTAGCATCCACCGCAGCAATCAACAAGGTTTTGCTCGGAGAATGAGAGAAGCTTATGGCCAGCCTGTGCTCATCTTGATTCGCAAGCCTGGATAGCAGAGAAAGCCCAGCAGGAGCCGCATTGACCCTGATCCTTGATTTCGTTAACGATTCCCTTTGTGCGCCAGTCAACAGAAGCAGCAGCAACATTGTCGAGTTTAACATACTTCCTTTCGCCGGTGTATGGCTTTTCTCCAAGAAGAACTTTGTACTCATTTGGTGTAAGATGAGCAAGATGGTTTAAGGCAACCTTGAATGACTTTCCGGCAGCATTGTGTTGCTCAACATAACGCTTGTTGCTTAAGAAAATACCAAGTCTGAAGTGGTATTCATCGCCGAAAAAGATATTTCCTGTTTCGCGCATCCATCCAAGGAATGCCTTTTCTTCGTGTTGAAGAATGCCAATGCTTTTGGCGCGGTTAAAGAATAACGGAAGCATATAAAATGAAGTCATTTAACTGCCAATTCAAAATTTCCTGGATATAAATAGTTCTATTTTATATTTACAATCAAAATTTTAAAAATCTGATAACATCATGAGTCTCATTTGACACCCTTTAGAAAATTGAGAAAATCATAAAATTCTCCTTATATTGATTTATGGCATATCTCGATTCGTTTTGAATAAGGGTTTCGTTTTGCTAAAATTATCACTTTTATAGCATATTTGTTTTTGGATGTTTTGCGAAACCAAAAAAAAAAACTATGATATACAATGTGTGTGTAAAGAAAATACTTTATTTACTAGTTAAAAAATCATTTGGTATTGATCAAGTTATTTTTTCTGGATAAGATATTATATGGATAATTGGATAGAAAATACAATTATATAATCTTGTACCTGGTTTAATTAAGCTAATTGTCATCAGAAACTTGTAATTTTTATGAATTTCAGATTTTCTTTTCATTACTGCTTTTCTTAATAGGTCAAGTTCTTATTTACGTTATAAAGTATGATATTTACAAATATCAAGTTATCGTGTTTTTTGAGAAATTATGAGAAACAAACAAAAATGAAAAAGATAGGAATAGCAATGAATAGTGATGTGGGTATAGAAAATGTAAGAGATATGAATGCAAAGCAATCAGTATTTAGGACATTGACCATAGATTTCGAAAAAAAAATGCTGCATATTGAGCGAAAACTATGATTATATTATAAGGCTGTCATTTAAAGCATAATAAAACTATTCCCTTTTCATTTTAATCGAATAAGATAGTAAAGATTTTTGAATTAGCTAGAAACTGATGAGATGTTTTCACAAATCAGATTTTTAATCTCTATAATGCATAATTCACTCAATATCTCAATTTTGATATTGCGAGATATTTTTGCTATCGGTTTCGCAATTTTGACACAATAGCAAGAGGGTTCTATAAGCATTATTATCAACGTAGAATCTGAATATCATATCAGAAAATGTCGCAAATCTGACATTTACCCGACCAAATAGCAAAAATAATTGAATACTTTTCGCGAAAACTTTAAAAATCGATAAAAATATGAAATATAGATATTAAAGAGACTTTTTATATAATATTCATAAAGATTTTCCAAAAATATGATACCGCAAAATTAAAAAAGTGACGTCTTGAGTGGAGTCAAATGTCGAAATTGCTAGCTAAATGTTTTTTTAGCGAAATTGCGTATTGTACGTTTTTTTCGCAAAACGAAACCCTTATTAGTAATTAATAATATTTAGCACTCATAGTAAAAACATTAAAATTTATAAGAATCGTTATGAAGAAAAATTGAGAACTTATGATTTTTATTTAAGAAAATGATTAAATAATATATAAATAACCATATAAATAACATTTTAGATTCCTCTGAAAAGGGTATCTCAAATTAGTCTATGACCAATTGAATGGTTCGCCGGTTATTCAAGGTACGGTAATAAGTTTTAATACAATTTTAAGTGAAGAGTCATTAATTTATTTGTTTATCAAGAATTTGTTGTGAAAAATATAAGAAATATCATATATTAAGTGTTAACAGAGATAATTATCGAAATTTTCTATTAGATTTGAACTCATTATTAAAGTTCTTATCACTTTTTAAAGTTGGGTATATTATAGTAGCTTTAGAAACTAAAATATCAAAATGTTAATGAAAATTTCATAAATTGATAATAAGATACTATACCTCTGATGTTTCGAATAGAAATCAATAATATACAAAAGAACTTTAGTTTCAAATGAAGTAACAAGCAGTGAATATCTATGATTTAAAATAATTGTCTGGAAACCTTTCTGACAACGTAAACATAGTATGGTCTATCAGATTGTATTGGTTTCTTGACTTCTTGGACCTTCTCGAGCTTGATATTAAGCTCTGTTTGTTTGTCAAAGAAATGTTCATAAAACTTCTGTTCAACATTTGAAACGCAAATGAAGACGCCTTTCTTAGACAAAACTCTTGCAACTTCTGCAACATAAGCTGTAACATCTTTTTCTCCAAGATGATAAACGCAATCTAAAGTAGCTTTATCAATAACAGCTCCGAATTCACCATCAGGGAATTTCATATCGCGAACATCCATAACTTTAAATGATAAATTCTCTACTTCTTTGTTGACTTTTTTCATTTTAACGATTGCTGGTTTTGCGTAGTCTATAGCGACAACATTTTCATATCCATCTTTAGCAAGAGATGGAGCAAGAACTGATGTACCTGTTCCTGTGACAAGTACTTTTGTTTCTTTTTCGACAAATTTTTTGATCAAGCTCTTCAAATCGACTGGATCTAAATACCATTCTGTAAGCTCGACATCGTCTGTATATGTTTTCTCCCAGTATGCCTGTTCTCCAAATTCTGGCAATTCTTCTTCTGGATTATCATCGTAGGTGATTCCCTCCAGAGGATCTACCTCTGGTTCAGGAGGTGGCGGCGGTGGAGCTTCCTTTTCTTGAGCTACTGGAGCTGGAGCCTCGCTGGATTCGCCAGTTTCATTTTGCTCAGAACTTTGCGATACAGGAATTACGCCATTTTCATCTTGAGCTGATGCGGTTGATTCTTGCTCTGTGTTTGTCTCTGTATAATCAGTACTTTCGTAATAACTTCCTTCAGTTGAGCTCATTCTCTAACAATAACGTATTTTTTTTCTTATTGTCTTCAAATCCAAGCTGAGACTTCAGAATCTATTTTATTGGAATAATTTTTGTTACAAGCATATATATTAAAGATATGAGGCTTAAGGCAATAAACCAGATATGTTTACCTATAAATCATTATGAGAATTTTAAAATCTGTTCTAGATATTCAAAGATTTGTCATTTCAAAATAATATGGATACGAATATCATTTGTAGTAGTATATGTTTGCTATAATTTTATTGCCATATATGTGTGCCTTTGCTATACCCTCTATCAATTTTTGTCATTTTGTCACATCACTTACTCCACCCGTAAAACATCAGGATGCTGCAATCCAATGAAAGAATTGTATCAATTTAATATTATAAACTGAATCGTTTATCAATACATTACGGTAAAGTTGAAGCTTACTTTATCATTCACTTGGTTCTACAAAATAAAGTTATCTCATTTGTCAACTACAATTTTAAATTTTAACAATATTTGTTTAAACATCTTACACCGAGTAGGTGCCAAAAGTGCTTACTCTTAAACAACCATCGGATTTCCGGGTGAAATCGTGACACACTTTCGTCTTTCGTAGGCAGTGGTGGTTGTTACAAAAGGTAACTTCGAATGTAGCGTGAAATCTGCAAAAAAAATTCTGAAATTTGAATGGAGAACACAAAAATTGAATAGTTTACGTCAATAAAAAAGAGAAAAATGAAGCCAATGTGTCTCGAACCTAGGACTTAGAGCAGCAATCCCACTGTTTATCCCATTACACTACATGCATCTCTCACCTACGTGAATGAGATCAACTATATGATAACTTTTTCCCCATTATATTCTTGTGGAAAAGTGACAAATAGCAACTTTGACCCTCTCTCATCTTACACCCAAGCATCTATAGGGAGTTTAATAAAAGTTAGTTTATGGGCTAAAATCCTGTTTCAGTCCCATTCCATAGTTGTGTTAATATGTTTTTTGAAGTTGAAACGACATTTTAAACAAAATAAAGAATTGTGATACAAATTCTAAATGAAGGAATAATTGATTACTGAATAAGGCTGAAACATAAGTATTATGCACATATAGTGTCGATATCTTTAAATTTTAAATCATATAGCTAAATTTAAACATCAAAATCGGAATCCATATAAACCAAAAAAGTTAAGAAGTTATACTTATAAAAATAATTGTAATTCATACATACTTACACATTTAAAACAACAGCCTTTGGTTTTTCCCAAGGGGTAAGACGATTTTCAATATTCTTCCTTTTTCTATGAGGCTTCTCTCTGTATTTATCAGTCCAGTGGCCAGTAGGTGGCAGTGGTGGTAAAATATTATATGAACCAGGACCAGGAACATCATGAGAAAATGAAACTTTTTTCTGATTATTTTGTGGCTTAACCATTGATACTGTGGGCACATGAGTTTTAAGTTCTGTGGGATTATAATGGCCTGGACCTGGTGTTAAATCTGGTTTTACATCATCATGTTTTTCTAAAATCTTTGTAGATACATTTGAGCCGAAAGATGGAGGTACATATATAAAATCAGGCGATTCCACTTTCGTTATATAACTTTGTCCTGTTTTTTGGCCAATCGTTATTTTATTATTTTCCGGAAAAGCCGGCGGTACGTTATAATCTAGTTTAGATGTGAGTGAAGAATATGATTGTTGTGGTTTAGGACGAATAATATGAGGTAATTTTGTATCAAGAAAATCTGGTTTGACTTCGTACTCGCCAGGACCTGGATTTTCACTGATTTCGATTTCTCCTGTGGGTGGACGCGGGTTTATGGTCCATTTTGGAGTATCGGCTCCGAAATTCGAGTAATCTTTTAAAATATAATGAAATTTTCGTATTGGTTTCGCACCTTTCACTGGGGCAGTTTTTGTGCTCATTGTGCTCATTGTTGAAATGCTTCTTGAGGAATTCCTCGATGTTAGAACTGTCTTCGTTCTCGAGGAACTCATCAAAAAAAATTTTGAATATTTTGAGAGGGAACACGTTATAGATTTTAAGACTGTCAAATTTCTCTCAATTTATTATCCCTGCAAATAGGGAAACTTCATATACAGCTCTATCGCATATTAAATTTGTTACCGTAAATAGGGAAATTTCATCAATAACACAGATATTGAACAAAATTATGCCCATTATGCTTGACATATGGAGCATAGTAAAAGTGTGTATGGACGCATTGAATGACTTCCTTATGATTTCGAGATATTTTATGATTTTTTGAAAACAAGACTGTCATGTAGAATTTCAGACTGGCAAAAGTTCAAGAGCGGGTCGCCTCGTTTTTTTTTATTTATTTAAATTAATAAAGACTCTTATTTCCAGACTATACTTGAAATCGTTGAGAAACATATATCACACACTTTGTATGTATATTGAATTAATTCAGAAAATAAGTCCCAAGATTTTTGAATCATCAGCACAATAAATTGAATGACCGCTAGGTTTCATTCAATTAAAAATGGTACCAAATAATGGGTTATGCAAGATATTGCGAAATATTTTTGATAACTTGTAAAAAAAGCGTAAACTTCAAAATACACAATAATATATTATTTGGATACTATATATAGTTACGAATATTATTGCCACTCAAAAAATCACGATTTCAATTTTTCTCGAAATCTAGCCTTGAAATGTATATTAATTTTACTAAATATAAGCATTATATTATATGCTAATGGACTTTTTGCAAAGCTAGTAGTTAAACATGTATATATATATTCCTCCAAAGTTCTTTCAATTTCATTGAAAGGGAGGAAAATGAGAGTATAGACGTAAAGTACTCACAAAATCTAGATTGAGAGGCGGTCAATGACTTTTGAGGGGAAATTAACGCATGGAATTTAATATTATTTCGGTTGATATTCTTGCTTATTATTTCAGAAAAAAATCTTAAAAATTTCAATATGAAAATTGAAAGTAATTCAAAAAAATTGCTAACATGTAAATTTTAATATCCTATGCATAATTTCATATTTTGAACATTTTTTATTTTTGTTTAAAACTTAAAATTTTGCGAATTTAATATAATTTATAAAATATAATACGTATCTATATTTAAAATACACTAAATTTAATTGTTAATTGACGTTTTTGGGAATGAATTTTATCAAAACATGCCTGAATCCGAAAATTTGAAAGAACGAATTACACAATCATATATGTAGAATTCAAAATACAAACTTAAAGATTGTATACGTTTAAAATTATTCAGATTGTGTTTGATTTCCACTCATTCTGTTTCTTTTGAACTCTAACACTAACATTTCATGATGATTACATGATCCATTTATACATGGTTGAATTGTTCCAGATTCTACCAGAAAATCAATCCAAATTTCTCAATGCATTCATGTTGATTGGACAAAATTTAAAATTTATCAGCCTGTTTCCAGAGAAACTCATATATTCCCTAATGAAATGTAATTTTTGCTACATTTATTTCAATCAAATTTCAAAAAATTGACTGCAGAGCTTGAAAAGGTGATGACTCATGTTGTTATTAGATGTACATATTAGATTTACTATTTCCAAAAAAATGCTCAAATTTGAATAGTTTTTAGAAAATTTGGAATTACACTCCTTACATTATATATAATTAAATGTTTAAATTTTATTTATTTTTCCCTTTTAATTTTATAACGTGCTCTATCAAAACTAACCTCTCAATTGAAGGCCACAAAATCGAAGTAGTGATGGTACACAAATTTTGTATGGAGTACGGTTCAATTTTTGAGAGCCTCACTACTTAGATTTTGTGACTACCTTATTATTGTATTATGAAAATTAAACGAAAAATATCACTCCAGAAGGGCCTAATTCTATTAAGAATGTATAAAATTGTTTATGGGAGAATGTCTATTTCGAAAAAAATAATCGTCTTTCGGTCTATTTCGGAAATAATCGTTCCGATCACGACGATAGACTTTAAAATGCATAATTCACCACCATAGAGTTATTTTAGATCCTTGATTTTTTAGGCGCTGCTAAAGCATACTATTTGTAATCTATTTATATAACAAAAATACTATATTATGCTTTTTTATGAGATTGATTAGAATATTGCAAGACAAATTATGATATTTCTCACTATTTTCACATATAATGAGGTAGCCTAATACTAATACTAACGTTTTGTAACTGTGCTATTGTGTTAATACATAAAAAGTATTATGTTTATTTAATTCTAAAAAAAAATATTGTGTTTATAAGGTAACAATATATTATTTGTGCTACCATATATGAGGATATAACAATAACACTATTGTTTAGCCCAAATATATTGAATTAAATATAAAAAATATTATTAATTATTATTTCTGTTTGTAACGAGACCTTTAATAAATGCATAGTTTAAAGTGATGATTTACAATAATAAAATGTGATAATTCTCTTAATTATTTTTATTATTATGAAATATTTAGCATATCATTAATATAATAGATGATCTGAATTGGATTAGGGAAATCTATATCTATCCAATGATTAAAATTCGATACAAATCGAGTTAAATCACAATTGCAAAAATTGATTAAGATATTAGGCAAATAGCTGCGGTATATCATTTAAATAGTAATGTTTGTGAAGGTGAATATGCACAATTTGTGAAAAAACAGTTTTTTCTCTCATATTTCAAAAAAATATCAATAAATCGATTATTAAACAAAATATTTCATCAGTAATGATTGTTTTACATTATAATTTAACAATTTTGGCCAATCATTCATCTAAATTTGTCAAGAATTTAAAATTCGAATAAAGTTGTTGATTTTATAAGATACATATATGAGAATTTATCTTTAAAATTAATCACTCGCTATGATATATAAGTGATTTATCTTAAAAGGTCATATTTATCAAAATTGATTACAAATTTTTGAGAAAAATCGTAATTTTTCACATAAATAGCATTATCTGCAAATATAAAACTTGATCTACATTCTCAAAAATTCCAAAATAATTGTAAATTAATGATTTTCATGTATTTTTTAACAATTTTTGAATTTATTTTTTATTTTTTGAAAAAAATTTGGAAATTTCATATCATTAAATCACGTTTTTAGTATTTCAAAAGTCATTTTTACGTTATGTCGTTATGATTTTACCTATTTTTAAGTGAAAATATAAAATAATGTCAATTTCTTTAAAATAATGAGGAACTAGCAAGAATCATCAATATCACTCTTTCATATATCATCAATTTCTACTTGTTCTTTTCATTTATAGTTAATGAATATGGCTGAATGCTGATAACGTATTCATTGACTGTCAAAGGTGAGAGCGGGAACATCAATGCTGATTCAGAACGTATTATATTGACCAACACATCTCTATTTAATCATTTAAAATTCAAATTTCTCGATTATTATTACAAATTCTCACAAATTAACCAAATTATACATCATTTCATCAACACTACAATTGCAATCTACATTCAATTCGAAACTCAAACGAAATTATCCACTATTACAATATTTTGATTCATAAATTAACGAAAGTGAAATCTTTTATAAATTTCGAATAACTAAACAACGTATAACTCAAATATACAACCAATAACTGAATCTCAAACTTATTTACAGATTCAAAATATCTTTTTAAAATATTCTCATTATCAGCTACATTTATGCCCACATTGTACTACAGATATATTTTCCCAAGCAACTACTTTAAAAAATTCGATTTTCAGAAATTTTACATTCTATTTTTGTTAAAATCGTTCTTATACTAGTAATCCGGATCACTGCTACGATAAACAAAAATAGTGTTATTACTTTCTTACTTACTATGACTAAAAATTTACTTTTATCATTTTTTGTGCTTTTTTTTTCATATATTCACTTCAGCATACTTATTTATCAGAATGATAGAAAAATTACAGGGTCATTATCCCATAAAAACTTCTTTTCCATGATTAATGTAATGAAAACTCACAAATTGTCATTTTATAGGGTTTTTCAATATAAAATTATGATATATAGAATATGTTTAGTAAGTCTTCAAACAATCATCAATACATATCATATATAATGAAATTATGATTTTATATAAGAACTTGAACACTTCCTTTACTATATATTTGCCTCGGCCTAGATGAGTTCTGATCTATACATATATTCATTCATTTCAAAATGCAGGTTTTAATAATTTCGCCCCCTATCGTCGTGATCGGAACGATTATTTTCGAAATAGACCGAAAGACGATTATTTTTTTTCGAAATAGACATTCTCCCAATTGTTTATTGATTAGGCTGCCTTTAGATATTTCTTAAAAAACGCCTTTTGTTTTTCTTTCTGCATCTTCATATAAAATATGCACAAAAAAGGATTTATACCCAGATTTTCCTTACTTTTACCACTCCCCATGTAATTTCTGGGGAAAACGATAATTCATTTTTTTTATGGATGAATAGATCGTTTTCCTAGAAAGGACCTCATATCTCTGGCTAAAAAGAGTGTCAGATCCTAAATAGATTATTGATCTAGTGTACAAATCCAATAAAAAGCCTATTTTTTTGGCTTTTTTGGTGCTCATTTTTTCGAAGATCTACATGAATATGGGGAAACCATCGGATTTTTTTGGTTAACCCACATCTTCATGTAGTCTGGACTATCTTTCCTCGAAGGACCTCTTTACGGGTGTAAAAACTCATAAAGTTCTCAAAAGATTCATTCTCGATCTCCATGCTGAAAGAATTTACAATAAAAAAGAGATCTACGCATCAAACTACAGCCATAAATGAACTGAACCCCTAAAGCTCAGCTCTTAGTTTATCAAAAACGTCGAAATCCTTCTCATTGCAATCAAATTTTCTCAATAACTCATAAGAAAAATCGAATCTTGATTAAGCCGATGTTATAGGTATCACAAATACTACAAACTTGAGCAATATCGAAATTGCCAGCAAAAGTTTGAAATTGCATTGCTCATATTTGTTTTGTAAACTAAAAATCTGCTTATATTATTCATTAATTTTTTATATATTATTCATATACTTTAATAAAAACAATACTATTTCACCTTAAAAATGAATTTCATAAGTCAATATTATTTTTTTGAAAATGTATCAATTTTCGATTAAAACAACATGAGAATAAAATTTACGCAAAATTATTTTAAAAAATGGTTTTAAAAATTTACAATAGATGAAGAATAAGATTGCAAGAAGTTTTGAAGTTTAATTTTAAGAAAAAAAATTTGGATATTATTCATGGATCTAAGTAATCTGATATTTGAGTATCGGCACTATGCATAAAACATATATTTATAGTTTTTTTGGATTTTTATGATTTTAAATATATTCAAATTTGGCAATCCAATAGATTTTTAAAAAATAGGTAAATAAAAATAGATTACATATGCAGCAGATTTAGAACATGAAACAAATCTTATAGTGACCCAAAAAAAATTCATGATCCAAAAAAGAAAAAAAAAGGCTAAATGGGAATCAAACCTTGGCATAATAAATCATTATGTTGGATGTTTCCACTACACTACACCAGCAGTTCTAAAAATACCCTTGGTGGTTCTATTTAATAGCTACTCCCAACGATAGGCGGTGTCCCCAGCTTTAGAGAGGTGGTAAAAGTAAGGAAAATCTGGGTAATTAAAAATATTTTTAGAATTAGGTAAATAAATCGTTAGATCTTATATTATATTATATTAATTATTCCTTCTTACAATGATATTTTCGTAACAATGACTGCGTATGATAGTTGGAGTAATGTTAAATTGCGCGAAATATCTGATAAGTTTCAAAAACTATTTATGGTATGTTCAAATATATTAGAATTCGATAGTATGCGATATGGATAACTGTAAACAATCGATATTAAGTGAAAGAAGAAAATCGATTTCAACATTTCAATTTTTCGAGGATTTTTTGACTGAAAGCATTCACCTTTGATATAGGGAATGAAGTCTCCCTTGGTGAACTTTCCCAAATTTTTTCTAGTTAAGAGATTGCCAAAGCAAAATTTATAATAAATGAAAACGTTATTTACAATTCTTTATTTTTAATGGAAAAATAAAGCTAGAAAAATAAATTAATTATAGAAACTAAGGATGTAGGGATTTCCCCAATCCACTAGGGCTGCTTGCTGTTTGGGATTCCCACTATCCCACATTGAAAATTTTCAATGAGTTTCAAGAAAAAAATAAAAAAATGGGCGAAGCCAAAAAGAATTTAAAAAAGCTTATCTATAGAAGTATAATATTATGTACAAATAGAGTAATTTTAGATATGATATCGCTTATATTAATAAAATGTGAATTTCAATAAATTTGAAATTTGAAATTTTGCCTAAAAAGGTTAAATTCTATACCTGCAGTATGAATGGGTTGTAATGGTAGTAAGAATGAGCTAGCTCAAAGCAACTGCTCAAAACTTTCCCGCCAAAAACGCAAAAGTGTCATTTCTATATGGAAGACCATAGCTGGAGTCACGCTCAACCATCCCCTTGCTGGTATGATGTGCAGCCTTTGTTCTGACCAATCATAGTGCTGCCTCATCCATACCAGCAAGTGGTTTCAGCATCAGACCTCCGTTTGGTCTTCCATAAGAGCCCTGCAAGCCAGAAGCACAATAATTGTGCAGCCTAGTTGCTAGGGTATAGTAGCTAGGCCGCATAATTATTGTGCTTCTAGCGATATTAGCTATACGTTATTGCACGCATTCACTTATACTACCACTCTCTCGCTCCTAAAAGGTCAGATACTTCGCAATTACTCGAATAGGGCCAAGTTCTTCCGAGGCCTCTCATTGCATGAGAGACTTCGGGAGAGCTTGGCCCTAAAGCATCTTACTACTGCTCCCTGGTCTACAAAAGGCTAAAGAAACTACATTTTGAGTAGAGTCCTTCCGAAGTCTCTCATTCAATGAGAGGCCTCGGAGGAATTCTACTCCAAGGTAATGGGCTTGTAGTTTCTGACTCTCTATTGAACGAAAAATGTAAATTTACTCGAAAAGAGCAAAAGTTCTTCCGAGGCCTCTCATTGAATGAGAGACTTCGGAAGAACTTTGTTCTAGTGTAATGCGTGTATATTCTTGGGTCCAGGGAGAGCGAGAGAACTAGTTTGTAATTCGTTTTTGCTGAAGTTCTCCGGATTTCTCTCAATTGAGGAAGGAAATCCGGAAAACTTCAGCATTAGTTAATTGTGGTGTAACTTTCTAGGTATCTACCGGCCAGATAGCGAGTAAAATATTAGAGAGTGCACAGTTTCAGTATAGGTATGTGCACTGTAAATATACGTTTTTTTTATTTTGGTATGAAGAAATAGTTCCTCATTTTTATGCTTCTATATACTTTATTACTAAGTAAATCGTCTATTTTCTTATTAAAGCCTGATTTTTCCGCGTGATTTAGAATCGCCGCATGCCAAAAATTCGTTTTCCGCTTTCAGAACGCGAAAATATGCAGCATATCTCAAGATAAAGAGGATATCAGCAATATCTTTAACTCCTAATTTTCAAATCGTCATTAAAAATCAAAACAAAGAGGATATTTCGATTGATCTCCAAAAATGACATCTGTATACCGTTTTGAATTTTGCTGAAAATCTCCAAAAAAATCTTGATTTTTAAAATTTGATATGAAAAATAAAAGATTTCATTTTTTTGGAAAATATAAGAGAAAGATCTCCCTTTATATTGAGATATACTGCATATTTTCGTTATTACGTGAATCAATTCTTTTTTAACGATCGGGTAAAGCAGAAATAATATACTCAGGTACTCCTTTTTTGGCCTTAAGGGCTCACTGCCTTAGTTTACAACTATTCAATTTTTTGCACTTAAATGTACTTTTTCACTATGATAGAATTGATATTTCCAAGAATTATCATAACTAAACCATACACACACATCATTATCTATCTTTCTACCGTTTCAGATTTTAAAAATAAGAAAATCGACCAAAACTCGAAAAAAATGGATTTTTTTCATTTTTTCACCGAGGACCGTCAGTTCAATATTTCTCAAAACTGACCGATCAGAAGTTCACTTTTATGGAATACAGTATGTTTAAACATGATAGAGAGGCTATATCTTCATTATTGAAAAAATTTGGTTTTTGATTTTGAATGGAGAAATGCTGTTCTAGTTTAAATATTCTTTAACTTGTGAACTAGATTTCACAATAAAATAAATCGTAAATAATGAAGATTTAGTGAGTAGGTATGCATCGAGCCTACTCACAACAAAAAATTTTTATTCGTTCTCTGGCCAGCAAAGAGCCAGAGAACCACATCTGCATTAACTTGTGCTGAAGTTTTTTTGGATTTCCTTCCTCATTTGAGGAAAATCCAGATAACTTCAGCACAAACGAATTACAGACATATTCTCTCGCTCTTTGTTGGCCAAGTACCACAACTACATTACACTAGGGCAGAGTTCTTCCGAGGCCTCTCATCAAATGAGAGACTTCGGAAGAACTCTGCTCTATTCGAGTAAAAGTACATTCTCTGACACATAAATTGTTAGAAACCACAACTACATTATACTAGGACAAAGTTCTTCCGAGGCCTCTCATCAAATGAGAGGCTTTGGAAGAACTTTGCCCTATTCGATTAATTACAGAATCCTAGGCCTTTTGGGAACTAGGAAAGAGTAGTAAGAGTACTTTAAGGTAGTGTTCATTACGAAGTCTCTCATCGAATGAGAGATTTCGTAATGAACATTGCCCATTTCAAGCAAATTTACTCCCCTAACCCTCGGAGGTTAAGGGAGTAGTACTATAGTCAACGAGGGCAATAACGTATAACTAATATCGACAGAAGCGCAATACCTACACAGCCTAGCTACTATATCCTAGCAGCTAGACTGCACAGGTATTGCGCTTCTGGCTTGCGTAACCCTCATGGAAGACCGATTGGAGATCCCCCGCCGAAATCACTTGCTGATGTGGATGGAGCAGCACTAAGATTGGCCAGATCAAAGGCTGCGTAGCATCCCAGCAAGTGGATAGTCGGCGGCGACACCAGCTGTAGTCCACCATGAGATTATGGCACTTTTTAAAATTTTGGCGCCAAGGACGAATCTGACAACCTGGACTATTTACAAAGTGTCAGATTTGAAACTTTACAAATGTCAGATTTTGGAGTTTACAAATGTCAGATTTTGTAGGATATACAGGACTCACTAAGGCAGTGATCCCTTAAAATTTTTCGAAATCACTTTCCTGTGTTCTCTCGATTAAAAATTGCAAATGAACAATAGATGTTCTTCTAAAATTTATTGAGAAATCTTGATTTCTACAATTATTCACTGGAATTTAATAGGATTTTTAGAAAACGACTTTCAAAATTTTTTTTCGATGAGCCAAGGTCTGACTGTTGATTTTGATTATATCGCTAACAACATTCAAACATATATCGAACAAGAGAATTTCTATGATATTGTAGATAAAGATGACATTCCAAAAGTATTAGAAAAAGTCAAACTTAATTCTCACGATTTCAATGCTCTTCTTTCTCAAGGTAAATCAAAATACAGTACACATAAACTATTTTGTTTTATTCGGAAATGCAATGTTTTAATTGATTCATTCGAAGACGCGATTAACGTTCTTAATTGCTACAAAAAGAACCTGAAACTCAAATCTTGTCGTTCATTAATTGATTACCTTAAGAAATACAACGCAAAAATTAATTCAGATTCAGAAGAAGTCACACAATTAAAATCTGAAATTCAAAACCTCAAATCAAAGATCGCTACGATGGAAAATGAAATCAACCAATACAAAAACGAAGGAAAACAATACAAAGACGAAATATCTAATCTTAATAACAAATTTAATCAAATTCAAACAGAAAATTCAAGATACAAAGACGAAATATATAATCTTAATAACAAAAACAGTCAATTAAATCAATCTATAAATGAATTTGCAAAAATTTCTGAATTGCGAAATTCAAATGATTTTGATTCAGTTTACAATTTCCTTGAAGAACTTTCAGATAAAGATGATAAACTGAAGATGTCTATTTCATGTGCAGTTGGATTAAGTGAAAAGAGAGATTCTGATCAAAATACTCCACTTATTATGGCATGTACTAATGGAGATCTTCAATTAACAAAATCTCTTATTGAAGGAGGTTGTGATAGAAATGCAATTAATGAATTCGGAAACAATTGTTTAATTGAAGCATCATTAAAAGGACGTCTTGAAATTGTAAAATATTTAATTGGAGTTGGTTTTGATAAAAATTGGCGAAAGGAAAAATATGGATTTAATCCAATTCTTTGTGCATCATCATACGGTCATCTTGAAACAGTTAAATATTTGATAAGTATTGGTTGTGATGCAAACTCTAAATCAAATGATAATGCAAATTGTATTTACATTGCATCATGGAATGGTCATCTTGAAACAGTTAAATATCTTGTTTCAGTTGGAGGAAATCCAGATGAGAAAGATAATAATGGATTCTCTCCATTAATTAATGCATCACAAGAAGGTCATCTTGAAATAGTTAAATATTTGATAAGTATTGGTTGTGATGCAAACTCTAAACAAAAAGATAATGCAAATTGTATTTACATTGCATCGCAGCAAGGTCATCTTGAAACAGTTAAATATCTTGTTTCAGTTGGAGGAAATCCAGATGAGAAAGATAATAATGGATTCTCTCCATTAATTATTGCATCATATAATGGTCGTCTTGAAGTAGTTAAATATTTGATTCAAATAGGATGTAATAAAAATGATAAAACAAATTATAATGATATTTCACTTCATTGGGCATCAAAGAAAGGTCATTTTGAAGTTGTTGAATATTTAGTTTCAATCCGTGTCAATCTTAGTGACAAAAACAATGCTGGAAAAACTGCACTTGATTATGCGAAAGAGAAACAAAACGAGAATGAAAACTATAAGAAGATCATTAATCTTCTTCTTAGATCAGGTGCAAAATAATAACAATCTATAATATTTTTTTTCAACATGTGAATAAAATTTAACTTTATCAAACATACTATTTCCATTCTAACAAAACTTAAGGTTGCACTTACTTTCCAACAAAACATGTTTTTGTTCGAACTTCGTACAACTGCAGATAAGAAAAAAGAAGGTTCGACAGAGATTTTGGCTTCAACTACTGACCCGTTTATTGACACACCACAATTAACGCTATGAATACGGTAATTTTTCTTCAACTTCTGAGCAACTGGAACGCTACCAATATGCTCTTTTCCAGATATGATTCAAAATATATAAGGAAAAAAAATTATTAAAAATTACTTTTAAATAAAACAAAGAAAATAAAATAAAAGAAAAATTAGTTGGTCATTATCAGTGAGCAGTTTTGAATATCAAGTTTCTGATCTTCTTGCATTTCGAACATAGATTTAATCAAATTATTAATAATTGCAGACAGTTTCTTCTGGCCGATCTCCTGATGGACACCGTTTAGTTCCTGAACTGAAGAAATCTCTTTAATTGCGTCTTCAAACATCCAAACGTAAGCTGGGTATCCGCCAGTGTGTTCTTTAGTGATTTTGAAGGATTTACCGTCTGAAAGATGGACTAAAATGTCTGAAGGTGTCGATGCCTGGCACATTCCGGCAATATTGACGATTTCGCAAGAATGTGATAAATCTGTGTCGTTTCCATTCAAAGGAGAGAGCATATTATGGCAGGAATTAGAATCCATGGATGCAACAAACTGTGTTCTCGAAATAAGACTTTTGATAAGGCTTAAAATGTTAACTTTTGTTTTAGAATCTTCTTCATAGCATTGGATTTCGAAATCAGAAAAATCTAAGTGATCGCATATCATTAATGTATTAGAAAACTGGAAAATATCAGAAATTCGCTGTGGAAGTTCAACTGAAATTTGGAGGAACTTCACTTTGTTACTTTTATGAGAATCATATAATTCGCACAACAAACTTTCTAAATCTTTGAGAGGCCTTCTCATATAATTCTGGGTAGTCAATGGTTTAGGAAGTTTAGGACGTGCTCCACTTTCGATATTATCAAATGCTTTCACAATAGAAGGGAAGTATGGACCAATATCTGCTCTTTGAACTTGTAATGCAGAAATTGTAGAATTGGCGAAGAAATGATACAAATCAGATACAGTGGGTGAGTTAGGGATCCTCTTTATATCATAAGTAACTATGAATGTTGACTTAAAAACTCCTGTTGTAATGAGATCTGTGAAATGTCTCATCAAAACTGTCTTAATGAATGTAGATTTACCTGATTTCGGAGGTCCTGTGATAACTGTCTTTACGTAGAATGATATTCCACCTTCTGATCTCATGAATTTACGCAAGGTATCCTTCGCACTTTGAATTAAGCCGCCGTCAAGAGGATCTATCGAATAATCGGCATGAGCATGGTACTTAAACAGAGAGATAAGACTTTCGTCAGTAATATTGCTATTATCGTAAAGTCGCCAGACGTTTGTCAGCCAGTTTTGCTTATGTGCTGATTGTAGTCTAGCAACTCGTGATAATTTACGCTTGCTGTGGTCATCGCAGACATCGTAGAAGTTCTCGGCAAATGAAACGTTGTTTGTATCGAGATGATTAATAAACCTGTTTTTCATTGTAGTTGGATCGGCCAAAACTGAGAATGCAGAAGTAGCAACACTTGGTGCTGTAGAACCGAGATCGCCTGGACTTCGTAAAACATTAAAAATGTCTTTAGAATCATAGTTTTTGATTCTTTTCACATTTGAATCGATTCTGACGATTTTCTTCAAATTTGTGAGAAAATCGAAAATTTCACCAGATTTTGAGCAACATATGTATTCAACTTCATTGAGGAACTCAATAAAAAGGTTTATTGCGTTTTCGTAATCATTGTCAAGGTGTAAATCGAAATTCATGTTATTAAGATCATCAACAACAGCAAAAACTCTGTTAAAATTAAAAATTTCAGACAAAAATAAAGGAATTCGGACAACTCTATGCATAAACTCTGTTTCATTAGATTCTGATAACTGGTACAGTTCTGTTATGAAGTCATGTGCCTTTTTAAGACAAACTTTGATATCTTCAGACGTATTTGGCTTAATATTGATCTTAGGAGGTACACGATCGGCTATTTGACAAAATGCCTTACGTAATGATGACAAATTGAGGCTGATTTCCGGTACTTGGCAGCCAATTGCGTTTAACGACCTTTCTACAATGTAATGATACAAAGTCCACATATCAGTGTTCTCGTCCATGGATGAGAAATCAAATGTGACTACAAACAAACGCTCATAGTCTTGTGCTGCAGCTGAATAAATCAAATATTGTAATGATGAATCTGCAATATACGTTGATTTACCAGAACAATGATCACCTTTAATGGCGTAGTTTGATTGAATGATTGGTTCGCCATTTGATTCAATTCCCATGTTTTTAAGGTCATATGAAGCGCGACAAAGGTTTCCGAAGCTGTATTTCTCAAGATCATCTGGATTAGTAGCAATAATGTTAAGAACTTCATTTAGTTTCTTGTAGTTTTCGTCACCAAAACCATATGCCCAGATTGTAGAGAGCCAAATGTAGTTTTCTAGCTTGTTATCGCCTTGCTGTAGTGAATCATTGGCAAATTCACGTGTAATTCTGTCCAAATTTGCGAGAAATGAATTGATATCTTTGAAACTTGTTTGTTTTGTATTTTTCTTTGCGGATTCGCCATTTTTATTTCTTTTCTCGAATTTAGGAACGTTCTGCATAAGCGGAGGAGGCTTAATTTGAGAAGATGAATTTTTATTTGAATTATTTTCATCGGAATCATCACTGTACTCGTCCTCTGAATCATAGTTTTGATCCTTTTGAGGGGACTTCTTGGAAAACACAAGAATCTTCGATTTTGCCGGTGAAGATTTTGGAGATTGTATTGGTGAATTGATTCCGTCCGAAGAATCGTCATCTTCGAGTTGTATTAATCCACTAGAACCATTTTTATTAGGACTATTTGGCGTGTTTTTATCTGATTTTGAATTTTCAGGATTTAAACTTGAAAAATTCTCTGGTAATGGTTCTTCATCGTTAAATAACTGTATATCTCTGTTTCTTATGTCATTTCCGACTGTCTGAAGCGAAAAAAAGTTCGGAGTATGTTCTTTTAAAGTAAATTTCTTTAATTGGTAAGGTGTTGGCTGATCCACTGTTGAGAGGATAACTAAAGATGGACGAGATACTCCTTTCTTCTTTTTAATAGGACTTGAGGAAGAAGAACTCATCTTTTTATAATTTTTTTTTACAAAATATAGCAATTTCGTCTTTCGTAGGCAGTGGTGGTTGTTACAAAAGGTAACTTCGAATGTAGCGTGAAATCTGCAAAAAAAATTCTGAAATTTGAATGGAGAACACAAAAATTGAATAGTTTACGTCAATAAAAAAGAGAAAAATGAAGCCAATGTGTCTCGAACCTAGGACTTAGAGCAGCAATCCAACTGTTTATCACATTACACTACATGCATCTCTCACCTCAGTGAATGAGATCAACTATATGATAACTTTTTCCCCATTATATTCTTGTGGAAAAGTGACAAATAGCAACTTTGACCCTCTCTCATAGCAATTTTTGAAAACATTAGTTTCTCAATTTCTGTCGTTCAATTTCCAATAAAATTAAAAATGGTCGTGGTGAATCATATGGTGATCTTATATTTTCATTTTCATTTTTTTTCGCAAAATTATTTCCCGCCAAAGTACAAAAGTGCCATAAATCTTATGGTGGAATGCTACACGCTTACTCGTCCACTATGACACTACTCCTTCAACCTCCGAGGGTCGGGGGTAAATTTACTCGAAATTGGCAATGTTCGTTACGAAATCTCTCTTTCGATGAGAGACTTCGTAATGAGCATTGCCTTAAAGTACTCTAATAACTCTTTCCTAGTTCCCAAAAGGCCTTTGATTCTGTAATTAATCGAATAAAGCGGAGTTCTTACGAAGTCTCTCCCTTGATGGGAGGCATCGGAAGAACTCCGCCCAAGTGTAATGTAGTTGAGGTGATTGACCCAACAAACTTGTAAAAGGAACTACCAAATTAACCATGTTATCAATATGATTCTTATCTTCTTTGATATATATATTCTAATATTACAAAATCATTTCAAAATAAAATATATGAAAGTTTTAAAGATAAACGCTTTAATATAAATTATCAACTAAAAAGAGCTGCATTATATCATTGTAATGAAGATAGATAATCTTTCATTTTATTATTTCCATAATCGAATAATGTTTTTCCATTTTTGTCCTTTGCCTCTTTATTTACTCCAATTGAGATAAGATATTTAACAACTTCAAGATGACCAAAATCTGATGCCCAAATAAGTGGAGTCCATCCATCATTATCCTTTGCTTCTTTATTAAATCCAATTGAGATAAGATATTTAACAACTTCAAGATGACCTTCTCTTGATGCATGAATTAGTGGAGTTCTTTCATTTTGATCCTTTGCTTCAAGTTGATCTTTTTCTAATGCATAATATAGTGGAGTTTTTCTATAATAGGAATGTTCTTTATCACAGCCATTTTTAATGAGAGATTTAACAAGTCTAAGATTTCCTTTTTCACATGCTACATGAAATATATTATTCTCAATAAACTAATAATATAAAATCATAAAAATTTATTTTTTTTAAAACATAATTTAGTAAATTACAAAGCATCATCTTCTATTATATCAACTTCAGGAACGAAGTCTGTATCTGTGGATATTTTATCTCTTATTTTTCCAAACAAATCCGTAAAAAATCCTTTTTTAGAATTTTTCTTTTCTTCTTCTTTTTTCTTGTATTCTTTCATGTTTCTGATTCTGTCCAATTCCTTGATCAGCTCATCTGCTATTTGGTTGATGTCTAATGCCTTCACCGGTCTATCCTTATTCATAGGAGACTTATTAATTATCTCAGCAAACTCGTTGTATTTCTTTTTCGTTTCATTGACTTTTTCCTGGATTCTTTCGATGTTCTTTTGACCAACAAACGACTTGTTGATTGGAACTTCCAAGAATGCGTAGTTCTCTGCTACTTGTACAAGTTTGTATAGCTTAGTCATGACTTGCGAAATAGTAGAATTCTCGCGGATTCTGTTGTAAACAATGTTTGTTTTGTTTTTCAGGTTTTCGAGCTGTTCTTCGAATATTTCTGGATCGTATTCTTCTTGGTTATCATTAAGGAATGTCATTGAGTCTTTGGCAATGGTTTCGATGTCTTTTCTTTCGAAATCTGTTGAAAATAACTTCATCGTCATGTTGAACTTGATTTCTCGAAGAGATCTGCTTGCAAGGGTTTCAATCTCCTTCCTTGCAATCAAAATACGACGCTCATTCTCGTATCTGCCCATAACGGAACCGTGGATTGTCGTATTTTGTATATATTTTGCAAGAATTGAAAAACCAATCTCTTCGCATGTGCTTTCATCATCTTCTGACATACATCCTGTAACAGAATATATATCAAATGGTTCATTTGAAAATTCAATAGTTGTAAACTGAAAATTTTTGCGATTCGAAATGGCGTAAAACAATGATCTATGTTCAATACCGTCTGGGAAGCCGTATGTGTACTGCATAGGTATGAATGACGCTATTCCGGCAAATTTAAGATTACTGTTCAAAGGATGGCCGTATTCAACAAGAGGGAAGTGATCATCTTCAGTATTTAAAATAATTGAATGGGAACTGAAGTTATTTTGATAGATGAAAGGACGCAATAATGATCTCTCGAGTATTTGCTGTGCAACAGTACCAGTTCCATAAGCTATTGCCTCATCAGAATTCAAAGAATGATTTACAATATGCAAAGCTTCACGAATTGAGTCTGCAATGTACGGTATACGCGATGAACCACCGAGAATTTCTACTTCTTGTGGATAAAAATGCCTACAAGCCAGTCTAATTACATTTAATACTGAATCTCTTAATGGCTTGAGGAATTTGATGAAATCTTGGCGGAGGAATGTAATGTTATACTCTACACCAGGTCGTAAGTCGAAAGCTTCTTCTGCTCTTTGAGATAAACTCAATTTTATTTTAATTTTTTCAGCAACATCATATAATTTGTGATATTCTTGAGTTGTAAGGTTGCCCATATTGTAATGTTCGATTAAGTAATTAGCAAAATTATGTGTTACGTCGTCTCCACCGAAATTTTCGTCATAAGCGTAGGATTTTCTTGTAATTTCTGGAGAAGCAGCATCTGACTTCATCCTGAAGTTGTATACGTATGCTTTTGTTGATGATGCGCCGATATCAACGAATAAAACGTCTTTGCTGTTATTATAAAAAGATTTTGTTCTAGAAACAGTATATGTTGTTGCCACTGATGTTGCTTCATCGCAAATGACATCACAGTAGATTCCTGCTTGTTTAATAGAATTTCGAATGATTTCTCTTTGAATTACAGTGAAATGAGTAGGGACAGACACTGATATTCCTGTAACGGATTGATCAGGAAGCAGTTCTCTTGCAATTAATTGAAAATACATCGAGATTAAGTTGTGAATTGGAAGTCTTGCAGCAGATGTGTTAACATGGAAGCGGGCGGCAATTTGTTCTTGCTTTTCTGGTAGCATGTCGATGAAATTAAACAAATGCCCTGTTGCCATCCATGGACGATGCTTCAAATATTGATAAGCTTTATCACCTATCGCTGCTGTCAGTAGACGTCCTTCTTTTGGGGATATGGGTATCTCGCCTGATAAGTTGAATTGCTTATCTGCACGAAAGCCGATGTACGTTGGCGTTAATCTTCTTCCAAGTAAGTTTAAAGATATCTCTGGCGATTCGGAGTCCTCAAAAACATATCCTTTAGTATATGCAGACCCCACATCAAGCGATAAAAACTTAGAAGAAATTAGATAAAGTAACAAGGAAAGCATCGATGTCACTTTTATCGTTTCGAAATTAATTATTTCTTTCGCATCAAAAGTGACGATACTGCTCAAATTTTTGGAGTTATAACTTATACAACAACATTTATAATATCCTTGAAAAGGAGATTCTCATCTTAGTTTTGCTCAACTACAAATTTTTATTTGAGCAGTTATTCAAACGATGATAATAGACTTTCGAACATTCCAAATCATTAGTAGAGTTAAAGTACATTCAAAATCATACATTCTTTTCATCAGAATTCAAAATAATTATTCTTTATCTTCAAAAATTTGAACAATAATTAGCGAATTGAGAGCTAATAGAGCTTGGAAAGTAAAAAGTAAATCATATATTTAGGTAAACAAATATTAAAAGAGTTTACATATAAGGAATAAAAGAAAATAATTAATTTCCTTAAGCTGTTTGCTTAACCTCACTGTCTTCCTTGTTCTCATCCCAGTCAAGGTTTTCTTCCTTCTTTTCATTTGGTTCTGTGATGTAGAAGAAGCCGAAAACAGCACCAAGGATAGCAATGATAGCGAAAATGAGGGATGTCCACATGAGACCAATGCCGGATGTTCTCTTGCCGTTAGCATCAGTTGAACCCTTGAGCCATGGGAAGATGAAGATAACGATGAATGAGAAGAGCTGGTTAGCCATTGAGATCATAGAAGCACCCATTGAACGGACGGAGTCTGGGAAGAGTTCTGGAACAACGAACCATGGGATTGGACCAAGAGCAGCGCCAAAGAAGAACATGTAGATGAAGATAACGACAATGGAAAGCCAGTCAGCCCATCCGTAGTTATAGTTGAGAGCGAAGATGATGAGCATGATACCGCAGCCGCATGTTGAGATGCAGAAAAGTGGACGTCTGCCAAGCCAGTCGACAAGTAAACCAGATGTGAAAACGGCAAGTAACTGAGCAGCAACGGAGATTGTTGAAGCAATGCCGGAATCGAGTGGAGCACCGACTTCCTTGAAGTTTTCATCGAGGTTAGTAAGGATGGCGTTGATACCAGCGAATTGTTGGATGAACATCATAGCGATACCAACGAGAAGCTTGCCAAGATATTGCTTCTGGAAGACTGATTCCTTCTTGACTTCTTCCTTGTTATCTTCTTCCTTCTTGACGGCGCCTGTTTCTGGGCAAACCCAAATAAGAGCAGCACCAGCAAAGTTCAAAACAGCGCATGTAATTTCAAGAGACCACCACTTTGTAGCGTTCTTGGAAAGGTTGACTGTCCAGTTGCCCTGAAGGTACATGATAATGATACCAATAACGCAGCCGATCTGGTTGAGGTTGCCGAAGAAGCCTGTAAGACCAGCTGGAGCAGCTTCAACGAGCATTGTTGGAGCAATTGATGTAACACCACCGATAATGAGACCCTGGAGAGCTCTCATAACGATCATAAGAGCGAAAGCTTTCTTTGTTGTAGCTAACATGATCAAGTATGTAACTGCAGAAGCGATTTGAAGGATGCAGAAGACTAATCTTCTTGGAAGGAATGTTAATAACCATGTTGTGATGAATGGACCGACAATGGCTAAGAGTGGGAGAATAGCATTGAACCATGTTGTGCTCATTTTAGAGATTCCCCAATAATCTTGGAAGAATGGAACTAATGGCGATGGGAAGCCAACAGTATAGCCGAAATTCATTGAACCTGTCATGATGATCAAGCCATAGATCAACTCGTGGACGCAGAAATTAACCATGAGTAAGAAAAATGAAGTTATGATTTCAAAGGGTCGTGATTTCTTATCAAATTTCTGAACTCTCTGAAATTATAACAGGTCTTATTCAATTTCTGAGATCGACGGGTTGAATGATATTATAAAAAAATTTACGTGAATATATCAAACGTTTTTATGATTCCAATCATTTTACCTAGAACCTAAACTCAATAGAATATTAATTGAATTACCATCCAAAAATTTGAGAGAGATCCATTTCTTCAGAAAAAATGCACAGTTTGTAAAGTAAACAACTTTTTGTTCCAATATCAAAAGGCATAGTTGTTGCAATTCAATCTTATTTTAAAAAGATAAAAAAATTAACAAAAATGTCTGGAACCAATATGATAATATCAGTGATATATTAAATTCCTAAAACTATAAAAAATTATTCAATTTCAATTGACTGCATTGAAACTGTGATACAATGGGCCACAGTATGAGTTTTGTAAAAATCTATACTGTAAACGGATTTGTAACCTTCTTCTATACCCATATTTATTAGCAAGAATTATTCAAACTGAAACAAGAATCTTTTATTAAAATAAATACATCATACATCATTTCATGCATCAAATAATGATTCTACCATGACAAAAATTATGATTACAGCCAATGTATTTAGAAAATAGCCTTAACTTCTGAAAATTGATTTCCAAATGATTGTTTTATTAAAATAATGAGATCATTTTGTTTCAACACATCTATATATACATATTCAATTAGCGAAACTTCTTATTTAAACAAATCATATAATTTTTCATCAAATTTTATAACATTTAGTCAATAGATTAAGTTTAATATAACTATCCAAACTTAGACAGAATATCGGCAATACACATATGACTATTATTTGTATTTTTTTTTAATTTAATATAAGATCTATTACATCAGAGACATTGCAGTTACTTTATAATTGATCGCATTTAAAGAAATATTGATTATTTAGAATAATTAACTCAATATACAATTTTTGATTTAAAATTTACTATAATTTTTAATTTCTTTAAATTGATATCTTTAGGAAAGACCTTTTCTATTGAAAACATAGTTTATTGCTAATTTTTACCTATCCTTTATAATGGATTTCTCATCTCAATGTGATAAATGGATCTTTTCTGATTCAATATCTGCATGCACATACAATGAAATAGAATTTTACTATCTTTGCTTGTAACTTCTCTCGGATGTCAATCCATTCTCTCAATTTTTCCTTAATCTTAAAGCACCAATCTCCTTATGTAGAAAGTTTCGTATGGCAAATAAAAGTAACCTCTATAACTTTTAGATAATTTCATTTGACTAAGCCAACTTCCATAGAATTTCAACACCTTGTGTCCAATTAAGAGGGGAAAAATTTTAAATTTTAGGCGCTAGATTTTGAAAATATCACATCCCACATAAAATTATAAAAAAAATTGAAAAGAGAGACAAAAATTTTTAATATGGATCGAAATAGTAAACAACTGCGATTAAAGTGAAGATAACTAAGAAGGCGAAGCCAGTGAAGTAGTTAATAGAGTTCTCCATGAGCATGAAGTTCCTCAACAATACTGAAATGATGACAGCGAAAACGTCGATCATCTCAAACATCAAAGTAAACTGTCCCTCAGTTGTTTTATTTCCAATGATTGCAGAGATCGCGACCAAAGCAGGCATCTGAATCAAAGTAACGACCATAGCGCCCTGGTTACCAATTTCCAAGCTCAAGCCCATATTTCCTTCCAACGCGAATCTAATAGCGTTCATGAATTCAGCAACAGCAGGAATCATTGTGTAGAAAACTAAACCAACGAATCTCTCTGTCAACTTCATTTTATCAATTGCAGGAGGCATGACATCAGAAACGATCTCGCAAACTATTGAGAAAATAACACAAGAAACTAACAAAACAACAACACATATCCATGTTGACATTGTTTCAACACTATCTTCTCCTTTCTGTTCTTGTTCAAATTGGTCGTAAATGTATTTGTGCGTATGCAATGAGAAGAATAAACCAACACCATATACAATTGGCATCAACACTGATGTAGTGTACATCAATCGCTTGGCCATTGTCTTGTAAACAGGGTCTGAATCCAATAAACTGGGGTTAGTTATCGTACAAAGTGTGCAATTAAGTGCTGAATCTTGGGAAACGACGAAATAGCCTTTCTCGCCGTTGCACTCGTTGCAGACGATATTGGGACGTCTGTAGATGTTGTAGAAAACACCTGGGAAGAATACAGCAATAATAGCTAAAAACAGAAAAGTGCCAGAAACCGATTGCACTTTTCTATTCAATTTTACTTCCTTCCACTTTATACCGGCCGCGAGCATTGATAAACCGGGGATGACGAGGAGGTTCATGAGGAAAGCACCGGTGACAGCGGATTGGACAACTTGGCCAAGTCCTTTCTTGATGGAGAAGAAGAAAAGAATTAATTCAACGAGACCTGTGAAGCCAGCGTTGATTAAGGAGCCAAGAACAAGACCACAGCGGCCAGAGATGATTTCTGTGGCAACACCAATGACATACATGCATGGAATTGTGGCTAAAATGGAAACAAATGTAAATAGGACGGAATTCTCTTCTTTCATGTGTTCGGAGGCACCGTAACCGATGTAGAAGGTAGCAATGATGAATGGCCAGAGGTTGATGTAAGGAACATCCATTCCGAAGATGGAGAATTTGAAATATAAGAATGAGCCGGAGCTGTATGTAAGAATTACTGGAAGACGACCGGACTTTGCGTTGTGGTGCTTCAGGCGAGCAAATTTAAGACGCCAAATGTTTGTAAAGCACTGAGATAAAACGCAAGTAAGGAATTTAGCCATAGGAATATAGAAAATGAGTTCCCAGGAGAGGGTCATTGAGATAACAAGTGGAATGAAGATCAATATTGAAGCGAAAAAGTAGAATAATATTCTTCCTAAGATATTTGGCTTTGGAGCGTCATCAAGATATGCGTATCTGCCAAATGGATAAAGAACGAACTTTGCCAAGCCAAACAATCTAATTCCGATTTTGTATCCGAAACCAGTTAAAATAAGTAAAAGAGCTGTAATTACTATGCAAATAGAAACCCACCAGCCGCAAAGTACTGTCCAAAGGATATTTTGGAAACTGACGTAACTTAAGTGGTCGAAACTAATGGCCGGTGTAACGAATGGTTTTCTGTTGTAAGATGCTGGTCTTGCACCGAAAATTGTTGGTCTGTCATCGGCTTCTAATACTTTCGGCAATAATGGGCGTCCATCGAGCTTCCCTGAGTCAGCGGGCGTCTCAGTCATTTCCGAATTTGGAAACCGTTTTCATCGTTCTGTATCAATTTGCGGTTCAGAACTAATCATCTCATTTTTTTATTATTATTTGTAAATGTTGATCTTGATATTAATTGCACTCATATATTTAACGATTTTGAATATTTTCCGTGTAATTTTAACAATTCGTTTCAAATTTTGTTTGGGAAACGGAATAAATAATAAATTTGCCAATTGACGCTCACCACAACTTGGAAAATCTAGAGTTTTATATGTACATGCTTCGCTGGCGAATTTAACGATCTTACAAAGTGATTACTCATGTGGTGTTTTATGCATCCATAATATCGACACCCATTTTGGAGTTTCGAAAATATCATTTTTGATAATTTAAATAGTTATATAAATAAGATGATAAGATTAGGTTAAACATATGCATATTGTGTTATCGCTCGCACAAAAGATGATGTTCTATTCTTTAATTGTCACGTAACCGAATACTTCCACTTCTTAAATTTTCTTTTCACACTTGTATAAGAAGCAATGTTGCTTCATTATATATAAATGAAGCTATCCTTCATTTATGTCTCATTTTATTACATTTTATATAAAATTGACAATTTATTTAAGAGTTGGACAATCTAACTCTAATGATTTTCTATCTTATACCAGTTTATATTGGTCCTCATAGGATCTAATTGATTTAAACCTAATAATTTTTTGATATCAATTAAATATGCAATTTTGAAATATTTTTCCTGACGAAATGGTGCTTTCAGGCCATTATTAAAAGAATGCTCTGTGCAGGTTAAAAATTATATCAAAAATTGAGAAGAAAATTTTTGGGCCGAAACCATTCATCATCATAAAATATTTATTCCAAATCTTTATCCAATATGGACTCTGTAGAAATTTGATTGGAATACGGAGAAAATTTTGAAAGAATCTAATTGAATGTAAAAATTTTTGATTGAATTGTTTGAACGCAATTATTCTCAAATTTTGAGAAAATCTTCATAAGCCGACAATAAATCTGTTGTAAACAGAAATTCATCAAAAGTGACACCTCAGAAAAGCTAAAATATTGAATTTTTGGAACTTTTGATAGAGCACGTTTTTAAATATTAATTAAAGTAAATGTATATTTTGTAAAGATTCTTTTTAATAAAAAAAAATAAAATTTTGAAGAAGAACACAAAATCTTCTGAAAAATAATATCACATAAACTCATATTATTTTCTAATCTATAACTATTTTATATAAAAATCAAATTCAATGATCTTAAAAGCGAAGGATAAACCTCAAAATTTACGAATATAATGAGTGGTAATATAATGCTTATCTATCATAAAACCATATGAAATATCAATTTTTGCTTTACGCCTAATTTTTGACGACAATTAGCAAAAAATGTTAAATGTTAACACTCAGTCCATTTGAATATGAAAAATAAAATTGACTTTGATTAAATGTTTTTATTTATCATGCAATTCTTCTTGCGACCAAAGATTTGAATAAAAGTTCAAAAAATAAGATAGCTTAAAAAATAATATACGGTAGTGTTTACTAATAGATGAATAGTATATAAATTCTATTAAAATGGATTTGATCCAAAAAAATATAAAACCAAAAATAATTGTTATAATTTAAATGAAGAAGTAATTTAAAACGATTTTATTTATGATCAAATTTTATATATTTTTTTGGATCAAATCCATTTTAATAGAATTTATATACTATTCATCTATTAGTAAACACTACCGTATATTATTTTTTAAGCTATCTTATTTTTTGAACTTTTATTCAAATCTTTGGTCGCAAGAAGAATTGCATGATAAATAAAAACATTTAATCAAAGTCAATTTTATTTTTCATATTCAAATGGACTGAGTGTTAACATTTAACATTTTTTGCTAATTGTCGTCAAAAATTAGGCGTAAAGCAAAAATTGATATTTCATATGGTTTTATGATAGATAAGCATTATATTACCACTCATTATATTCGTAAATTTTGAGGTTTATCCTTCGCTTTTAAGATCATTGAATTTGATTTTTATATAAAATAGTTATATATTAGAAAATAATATGAGTTTATGTGATATTATTTTTCAGAAGATTTCATTCTATATGCCTATGAAAAGTACTCTCAAAACTAACTTTTCCCTAATTATAATTAAATCTAGAATATTGTATTATGCTTAGTATTATTTCATTTTTCTCATTCAATTTAGAATTTACAAATGTCAAAAAATTGAGAGCTGTCACTTTTGATGAATTTCTGTTTATTACAAATCAAGCACATATTCATGTGTCCAATCATATTATGAGGGAATTTTCCGAATTATATCAAATATTGAATGTATCAATTCACTTTTCAAACGTTTAATTTTTTGATAAAAAGATATTAACAAATTATTTCAGAGAGAACTTTTACTTCATTTATCAGTAAGAATGACTGAAGTAGCAAACAAGGAACTTGCAAAGAATACAGCAGAAGCTGTTGCAGCATCAGGTAAAGTTCAAGAGATGCAAGAAAAACATGAAATTAAAAAGCAACATATTGAGACCGCAAAATCCGTTGCTGAACAAGTTGCAACATCAGGTAAAGTAGAAGAAATGCATGAGATGCATCAGATCAAGAAACAACATGCAGTTGATGCAAAGAATGTTGCTGAACAAGTTGCAGCATCCGGAAAAGTCGAGGAGATGCATGAAATGCATGAAATTAAGAAACAACATGCTGTTGAAGCTAAGGCATTAGCTGAACAAGTTGCAGCATCAGGCAAAGTTGAAGAGATGAAAGAAATGCATGAAATCAAGAAACAACATGCAGCCAATGCAAAAGATGTTGCAGAACAAGTTACTGCATCTGGAAAAGTTGAAGCGATGCATGAAATGCACGAAATCAAGAAGCAGCATGCTGTTGAAGCAAAGAATGTTGCTGAACAAGTTGCAGCATCCGGAAAAGTCGAGGAAATGCATGAAATGCACGAAATTAAGAAGCAACATGCTGTTGAAGCTAAGGCATTAGCTGAGCAGGTTGCAAATTCAGGAAAAGTGGAAGAAATGCAACAGAAAGCTGAACAAACTAAGGAGCTCAAAGCAAAGGCAAAAGCTGCCGCTGAAGCTGTTGCTGCAGCCGTCAACAAATAAGCACAAAACAGATTATCTTTTTTAATTTTTTCCAAGAAATAATAAACTCTTTCACCTTTTTATAAATATTCCTATTTTTCATATTTTATAAACACTTTAGAAATTTCAATTCAAATTTTGAGGAAGGTTTACTGTCACATTTTTAAAAAATTTTAAAATGTCAATCATTTCTTATCAGGTTCAAGAGGCTCTTTCTAAATTTCAAGGATCAGTTAGTAATAACGGGTCTATATCAATTCGATTTCCAAAGCGTCCAGATCTTACAATTTCAGTAAATTATTCTCCAACATTTCCTAGCACTCCTCCTTCAATAAACATAGTTGATTCAAATGGGGAACAAGTTGCTGTTGAGTTTCCAATCATTAAATATTGGATTCCACTATACACATTAAGTAATTGTTTAGAACAAGCTATGATGTTCACAGATATTCCTACATTGAACCCCGCACAAGTCGATCCTGAAGACATTGCAAATATTGACCAGAGAATATCACCAGAACAACTCTTGAATCCTGAATCTAGACTTGAAGCTGTGCGAAATTGTCCTTCAGTAGCGAAAGCAATTAAAAGTGAGGCAATGTATAATGCTAAATCTAATGAATTAAAAGAAAAAATACATAGAGATCAAAGTAAAATAGAAGATTTGAACATTATCTATAATAGATTGTATGAAGACCAGATTAGAATTAGTCAACAGCGATCTCAGATCAATTCCGAGCAGCTAACTGCTCAAGCATACAATAATAGATTAGAATTTCTGAAAAATTCTTATAAACAAAAATATTTAAACAATTTGTCTAAGCAAATCTATCTTGGAAAATACTTCTAATTATTTTTCTCCTAATTCCTAAGTAAAAATGTCATAAGATATAATTTTTGTAGACAAATTGATAAAGTTTCAGCTTTGAGAATGAAATTATTGATTACTGAGTATGTAAAAGATTGGTTGATTTTTCTTCAACTTATGAAAAGTAATTTTCAAACCAAAACGTGCTTTTTGACAATATGGTTAAAACCGCTAAAATAATTTGTAAAAAAAATCACTCACTCTGTATATTTAGAAATAAACAACTTTTGAAATTCCAAATTAGTTTCAATAGCAAATTTAAATTGAAATTTCAATACGATTGCAGTAGGGATTGAAATGCATCGGTTAGGCTTTCGATACTACATAAAATAACAAGCTCCTACTCATAATTATGATGCATCAAAGTTGACAATGTTCTTTCAAAACTTGTCAATTTTTCATTATTCATGTTGAGGAGATTTAGTAGGAGTCATAAAGAAACTAAAAGTAAGAATAAACATTTCAGATGGACTCCATTAGAAGATGAGTTGCTTATTAGAATAGTTTCCAATATGAAACCTGTTGACTGGGATAAAGTTTCGAATTTAATGGGGAATAGGAATGTTAGGCAATGTAAAGATAGATGGAATTATTATTTAAGCCCTGATGTTAATAATGGAGAATGGACAGAAGAAGAAGATAATTTACTCCGTGAAAAAGTGAAAGAATTTGGAACTAAATGGAAAATTATAGCCTCTTTCTTCACAGGACGAACGAACACAAATTTTAAAAATAGATTTTTGGCTATGAAACGTGAAAAAATGAATGGAACAAAAAAAGGTTCAAAGCACTGAATCTAATAACCAGCAATCAACAGAAGAAGATGCAGATATTCTCTCACTTTTTAAGACAGAGAATGATGTTTTTTCAGACTTCAATTGGATTATTGAATAAAAGAATAATGGAATAGAATAGTTACTCAAAATCGACCTGTTTTTAAGAGAGTTTTCAAGATTTAATTTTTCTAAATCGAGTTTATGATGGATTGAGATATTAGCACTCAAAAAAATTGAGAACACTTCAAATTTAAATTCTTATCTACTCATTCAATCTTAATATTTTCAAATTTATATGTGTATTATTACTAAATATATACTGTTTTAGAAACCAATCAGAATTTGAATAGTATTCAAATTTCATTCAATTAAGTAGTGACCAAATTAATATCATTATAATGATTACATTGTATATTTCAAAATAATCATCTGAAATCTTGATTGGCTAATTACCCACTTTTGTATCAATTTTGGCTATCACTCATCTTTAATAATGTTTTTTGCAAGCAAAGATCATTCTAATGTTTAAAAGAATATTTAAACATTGATCACCGATTGAATGGCTGGAAATCATTTCAAAAATGAAGATATTCTTAATTTATCAAATTAAAAATACAAAATCAACCAATAATATTTAAACAATTCAATTATCAAGATACCCATTTCATCCAATCATTTTAATTGATATTTTCACTAAAAAAAAAATAATATTTGATAAAAAATGCTAACCTGTAAAAATGGAACCGTGAGATATTAGGTATCAATATTCCACTTATTAGGCATTACAATATGCTAGGGATGCGACGGTTTTACACCATGACCGTTTAAAAATAGAATAATACGCCATTCGGCCGAATAACAAAACAATACAAAATTATCGCCGTCCTTTTTTTTCTTTCTTTCTTTCTCTTTTTTTCCCTCTCTCTCTCTTTCTTTTCTCTTTCCTCTTTTTACTCCTCTTTCTCTTTTCATCATTAAACGTAGAAAGATATATTAATATTATTTTAAAATTAAAAAAAAATAAAGAAAGTATAATAAGTAATTATTTAGTTATCGATATATATATGTAAAGTGATAATCTGAGGATAATCTGAGGAGGAGTTTGAGGATTAGACCGAGGAGTAGTTTGAGGAGTTTGAGGATAATCTGAGGAGGTTGAGGAGCAGTCTGAGTAGTTTGAGGAGTAGTCTGAGGAGTTTGAGGATAATCTGAGGAGGAGTTTGAGGAGTAGTTTGAGGAGTAGTCTGAGGATAATCTGAGGAAGAGTTTGAGGATAATCTGAGGAGGAGTTTGAGGATAATCTGAGGAGGAGTTTGAGGATTAGACCGAGGAGTAGTCTGAGGATTAGACCGAGGAGTAGTCTGAGGAGTTTGAGGATAATCTGAGGAGGAGTTTGAGGAGTAGTTTGAGGAGTAGTCTGAGGATAATCTGAGGAGGAGTTTGAGGATAATCTGAGGAGGAGTCTGAGGATTAGACCGAGGAGTAGTTTGAGGAGTAGTCTGAGGAGTTTGAGGATAATCTGAGGAGGAGTCTGAGGATTAGACTGAGGAGTAATTTGAGGATAATCTGAGGAGGAGTCTGCGGATAATCTGAGGAGTAGTTTCAGGAGTAGTCTGAGGACTAGTCTCAGGACTAGTCTGATGAGGAGGACTCTAAGGAGTAGTCTGAAGAGTAGTCTCAGGAGGAAGATCTGAGGAGGAGTCTGATGAGGAGGGGTCTAAGGAGTAGTCTGAGGATGATGAGTAATCTGATAAGGAGTAGTCTGAGGATGATCCGAGGATAACCTGATGACTAGTCGAGGAGTGGTCTAATAAAAATGTAAAATATTTTCAAAGAAAAAATTCTATGAATTTTATATTTTAATTCTTAGCATTATACTGAATAAAATAAACATAAATATCAAAATTTGAAATTGAACACGCCAAAAAATTGATAATCCACATTCAATATTTTGTAAGTGGCGTACTTTTTGAATACTCGCCATACGCCTTGGAGTTCTCAATTTTGAATTCGCCTTTATTTGGGCGACCTCAGAAAAATACGCCATTAAGAAAATATTGTATGAGATTTTAAATTTGAACACGCTCTACCTTAAGGAATTAAATTTATTAAGATATATTTATAAATAATAAACGATTACTTAAAAAAAGTATTTCATCGCTTATGTAAGTTTCAAAAAAATCACGAAAATAAAAAAATCAAGATTAAAATTTTATTTTTAATTTTTGAATTTCTCAAATGGCGAAATTTTTGGGCGAACAAAAAAAATGTACGCCCGGTCAAATGGCGTGTTTAACGCATCCCTACAATATGCAATACAGATTGATTGCATTTTTCAAAATGAATTAATTCCGAAAAATATCATAGAAATTAAAATTAATAACGCAAATAAGTTAATCATTATAAAACATTTTCGATTTTGTTGCATGCGAAGATCAGTCATAATGTAAACCTCTCAATTTTATTGTCGTGGGAAGTATCTCAATTCCTTCAAAAAAATTGAAAAACTATTTCATTTTAAAAATATAATACTTTTAATTAGTTAATTAATTGGAGATATTTTTTAAAAATCACTTTTGATAATACTTTTGAGAACTTTAATTAAAAAAATATATTCAAAAATATCCAGGATATCAAGAGGGAATTGTTCCTTATGAGGTATATAGTTATGATGTATACCTCATAAGGAACAATTCCCTCCTTAAAACGAGAAAACTTGTTCGAAATTGTTTATCATTTCGAACAAGTTTTCTCGTTTTTAATAAGAAACTAAAGGCTATGAGGCACTGATTATATATTAGTGCCTCACACCCTTTAGTTTCTAATAGATAGCTGGGAAACTTTCTCCAAATGATAAGTTATTCAGAGAAAGTTTCCCAGCTATCAAGAGGGAATTGTTCCTTATGAGGTATATAGTTATGATGTATACCTCATAAGGAACAATTCCCTCCTTAAAATCGTAGACATTTTTATACTTATTAATCAACCATTCAAAATCATATTCCTCTGAAAAGTTATTTTATTAAAAATTTAGAATTTTAATAAATATAGAGTTTGAATTTCATACAATACCTATATATTTTCAATAATGGAATTTGAAAACCATTCTCAAAAGTTCTCAGAAAACCTTTTTTTCATTAATTTTAAGAAATCTGAGTATTAAATTAAGTGATAAATTCGTTTGACACTACTTTAATTTTTAAATTCAAAAAATTATATGTGCTTCTTAAAATGACTCAAAAAAATTTTATTATAAAATAATATATAATATTAAAAATCCCACAACATTTTTTACTTTACATAATAGTACTTCCTCAACGATTAATTTCCACTCAATTTCTATCGTTGACCGAACTTAGCATGCAACAATTTTAATGTATATGCGCTATACTTCTGAACATTTTTTTTAAAATAATAATTTTCAAATCTTTTATCATTACTACTATGATAATATGATAATGTAATCCATTCTTTGATATTTTATCTCAGTTATTCCCATTATTACTTTGAATTTCTCAATGAAATTATAAGAATTATTATTTAAATCATATGCTCCGCGATTTTCCTCTAATTGGCTATTCATTGCTTGTGGAATGTTTCATAAAATTTCTGAAATAGAACCCTTCGAAAAGTGACTGATCTGTACGTTAAGCCCCATTTTCATGCTCTCTTTCACAAACATTTGTAAGGAATTAGAAGACGACCTACAACTTCAAGAAGCCAAACTTGAAATCTTTTCGAAAAATAACTTTATCTGGCTTGAGAAAATCAATAAGAAGTTGGATCCAAATTCTAATTTAGCCAATAACACGGTCGACATCAGTAATGTTCCAAATAATCAAAAAGAACTGGCTCTAACCAACGAAAATCATAATAATTCAGAAGAAAATACCCAAAACATTTCAAATAATCAAGCTCCCCGCAGATCTAGCTTGCGTACAAATGTTCCTATTAGACCACATGATTTTGATTCTGATTCTTCTATTGATTTCCCCGCTTCTGATGATGCTAATCATCATGTTACAATTCAAGTTCTTCAAAATAATGATGCGCTCTCATCTAACACTGATGCACAAGCATCTCCTATTACTCTTGCCAGAGCTGAAGAAAACTATGTATCAAAAGTAACACCTCAAAGAAATTCACTTGTTAAGCAAATTATTGAAAATGAATCACCAATTTCAGAATCATCGGCCAGCTCTTGCTTTGATGTTGACTCAGATGTTCCTAAGACTCCTGTTAAAAAGGATTCATCTGTCAATTTACCAACTTCTCCTAAGATCTCATATGCAGATACTAGAGACCTAAGGACAAGTATAGATCCAACAAATATCCTACTCTCTTCGGAAGAGTTTACATCTTCAGTCAATGGTGTTTATTCGATTTCCAAAGATGCTTCTCAATTATCTCAGCAGGCAAAGCTGATGAGACAGAAATGGGCCAAAATAGTAGCCGAAAAGAACCAATTACAGCAGGCAAATGGTAATCAAGCCATAAATAGAGTGGCAATGTTTGAATGAATAATCTTAAAAGTATTAAATCTTGTTGAATTTACTTTATAAAATGTCGTGTTTTCGTTTTAATTATATTGTCGCAATGTTTTGTACATATTTTTAACACAAGATTAATAATTTTCTCTTGCGTTGATAAGATATAATTCTCTCCTGCTCACGAACAAATTAAACATGAAAGTTACTGTTAAATTGGCTAACCTAGAATGAATATTTCATGTCACACAAGTGCGCAATTTTTGACTGCCAACCTTATTCAATTAGTCGTAAATTTTTTTGATGCATTTTATATGCCGAACAGTCTAAGATATGGATGTAAAATTTTTTGAACTTTTTCAATTCAAAAGATTTTTGTATGGACTCTTCTTCTTCATTGGATCAGAGCTCCTCAGATTTAGTTATAACTTCTCGTCCTTCCAAAACAGAAACAAAGCCAACTAGAACGCGAAATACCCGTGGTGGTCAAAGAAGAACTCGAAATCAGCCTTCCAAAATCGAAGAACCAAAGACTGAACCACAAACATTAGAAAGTCCTCGTAGTGCATCTAAAATTAAAGAAGTCAATGGGAAAAAGAAGCAATCTGTCGATCTAGAATTTTCTGAAGATTCCGGAAAAGATCAAATCCGTGGGGAAGTTGAATTTTCACAACCAGTTGTAGCTGATCCTGGCCCAAACCCGCCAAAAGCTGAAGAAAAAAAGGAAGAACAAGAAAATATCAATGTTGATACCTCAAAAGATGATTACTCCAATCAATTAGTTACTGGATCTTATTTTATTTCCAGAGAAAAACGAGTGTCGCATCTTAAATCTAAACAAAAATACATAATTAAATCAAATACTTCTGATTTGTTAATTGCAAAAGATATTGGATTCCTTACTCCAGATGTATACATCAACGAAGGCTCAGAAATTCATGTAAAGGCCCAAAATTTCAAATACAAAATGACAACAAATTTCAAACAGGATGAATTTAAGATTTTGAAGGGTACTGAAGAGATAGGCAGCTTGATGTACAACAATGAATACGGAGATTCGTATGGACCAAGAAAAATTCAAGTCAAATTCGGCGAGACCGAAATCCATTCCAAAATACCAAGGCTTGCTAAGGATGGTCACTGGGTGCTTCAATTTGGAGGCCATTTTACTCTTTCATCTATGAGAAATGCAATTTTACTCGACTCGGAAGGAAAATCCATAATTACAATCCGCAAAGTAGGCAAAAATGTTCTTGAATTGACAGTTACAAAGCCTGTTCCGCTTTATATAATAGCTTGCCTAGGAATTTCAAGCTATATTTACTCGAATTGAAAATATACATGATACAATAGAATTGTTTATATTAATATAATTGTTTGTTGTTTTAAATATTATTTGTATTAATTTATGCTTGTTTTTATCCGAATTAATTAAAGATTCGAAATCAATTTTCATAAATTTTATAAAAAATAAGACAAAGGCTTTTGGAAATCAAAATAAATCGTTTAGCCGGAATATTCATGAATATAGAATTATATACGACATGAGGTGCAGTATCCATCTGGTGGTTCTGTAAGCAATTGGTTGTTACCCATGAACTTATGGTACTCTTCAGGTGTTGGGATTTTCAGTCCTGTATCTGGGTATTTGCCTGCATGAATTTCATCATTGAGAATGAAATAGATATCTGTGAGTTTGTTTCCGAATTTCTTCAATTGACCTGTTCTGAAAAGTCTGTAATCAGCGCCAACAATGTCAAGAATATTCATCCATCCTTCGACAATCTTCACATCTAAAATATCTTGTATGTAGATGAATTTAACATCTCCAAATTCGATTTCATTAAGATGCTTGATGACGATCAATGCAATTGCCTGATTGTAAGGATCAAGAAGCTTCAATTGTTGTTTTTTACTTCTATCAATACTGTAGTTATACTTCATATAGGTATAGAAAAGGAGTTTCATGATACGATACCTATATCCATCTTCAGCAACGAGATATTTGTCGTAAAATTCCTTAGCTTCTTTGCATGGCTTTTTTGCTCTTTCCTTAAAGTGATGTACAACATCCTCTGGAATTTCTAACTTAAATATGGGTGTAGTAGATTGACCTGCATCTGCTTCTTCTTGCATTATTCGAAGTGATGTTAAAATGAATGAATAATTCAAATTTCAATTTCAGAGGAATAGTTTATAAATGATTGTAAAAATTGAAATTACATTGAAAAAATCGATGATAAAGAAGTTCAAATGCTTAATTTGTCTATGAGCAATGTGTGCATTAGTTAATTTCAATGTATTCTCAAAAAATAAAAACGTCAAACAATAGAATGCGAAAATTGTTAAAAATGATATTGAGACATACACCATTCATAATGGTAATAATCATTCATATAAAATCTTCTCTCAGTTTTTTCTGTGAAAAATGAGATTCGTCAAAACATCAAAACTTCGGAATATTGCTGCGTGCACCACAATTAACAAATGTGTGATCGGCGCATGTTTGTCATGCAATCCCGTCGTTTTTGTGTGAAAATTGAGATTATTTTTACGAATCGATATTTTTTCGTTATCGAATGATATTTATTAACATATCCACTATCTAACATACGAATTCATTATCATTTCGGATTTATAAAGAAAAAATCAAAACTTGAAATATCTAAGTTCGAATAGATGAAACATGCATGTACATGTTGATTACAATTACAATGGAATGCAAACATTTATTCAATTTCGATGTAAAAGTCAAGGATAAATTTGATGTCTTTCGGCTTGATACAATAGATTCGCAAATAGTGTCTCCTGCAGACTTTAAGCCATGTTTCAAGAGAAAAACTATTGTTGATCTAACAGTCATTGATATAATCTTTAAGATATTCTCATTAAGAGATGCACATTGTTTTAATATTGGATTGATTGATAAACATGATTCTAATATAGAAGGACATGCAAGCAACCAAGCAAAAAAATGGCTGAAACGTGGTCAAGATTTCAGAATAATTGATTTCCTTCCATTCAAAAAAAAAGAAAATATGGGTACGTTAATCCAAAACTAGTTGATAACTACTTAATTGGTGGCCCAAAAATATATCATAAACTTTATGTTAAAGATATTCTCTTTATGAAGGGTATAGTAGGATATGCTTTGCTACTTATTCGGAAGATAGTGCTTTGTCGACTATCTTTTGAATTCGGTTCAAAGCACGAAATCCCATGAAAAACTTCTCTCTCTTAATGCTGTCATTCAGAGGTTTGGTTACCAATGGTTTATTACTATATTGCATTAATTCATCTTCATCAAAAAAAAAAAAAAAAAAAAAAAAAAGGTAGTGGGGCCTCCAGGCACTTCGTGCCCTCTAGCCCTGAAGATGTTTAGTATAACTTTGTCCGGACAAGTAAGGGTCTATCGTCGCTACAGGAAAAGTTACAGGCGTTCCAAGGAAGTATACTTTGAGAAGCCTTTCCCCCTTATAGAATGAGATAGGACGGTTATTTTACAAAACTGACAACACTTTGACCGAGTAGTTTTTTGTGCTGAACAAAAAGTGTCATATAAACATCTGTCAAAAACCGCTTTTTAACTTCACTTAAAATGCCACGTAAGCTACGTAAGAATATACGTAAGAGGAAGAGAGCATTGAAACATCCAATAGTAAAACTGACACCACAACAACAGTTGCAACAACAAATGATGAATGACCCCACTATGTTGCAACAAATGTCAAGCAACCCTATGCTTTTAAGCCGAGTTATTGGTGCACAGAGTGGAGGTTTAAGAGCGGCACTTTTAGCGAAAATGGCAGGCTATGGTGGAGCTGCAGACGGAACAGCTTATAACCCTCAAAGTCAAATGAATTTGAGTTCACTCAAAAATCAAATAACAGATGTCAAAAAGTCAAACATAGACATACAGAAACAAATAAGTGAAAACGAAAAGAAACTAGAATATGACAGACACACAAAGAAACTCAATGAGTTAAACGTAGAGAAAAAGAAGAAAGAAGAACAACTGAAAGAACTAAGTACAGAGGAATATGCGAAAAAAGTGTCAGAAAAAGCAGCAGAAGTAGCAAAAATGGAACAAGATGTTATAAATTTGAAAAACCATACTACTCAATATAAAGTACTGAAAGATGAAGAAATAAAACAAAAAGCCCTGAAGACATATATGGATAGCGATGAGTATAAAAAAGAAGTTGAAGCAAATGTAAAGGCAGAAAAACTTTTACAGTTGCAAAACCAAACCGTACAGTATGAAAACTTAGCACAAGAAAGTAAAAATAACGACGCAGCCATGCAAAAGGCAATGAAAAGCGCAGAATATATAAAAGCTAATAATGACTGGTTAGATGCCCAAGCCAACGCTAAAGCAGCCCAACTTATAGGGTCAATAAGGACAAAAATACAAGCGGATGAAGACAGTTCAAATGAAGCTTTAATGAATGCTGACTTTAAGAACGCCTTCGAAGCTCTTCATAGTAAGGTGAAACTAGTGAACGACTTCTCATCTGGAAAGAAACTGAAGTCTGAAGGTTTCGACAACGAGTTAAGAGAAGTAGCACAAAATATGACGAAAATAACAGATGCAGCAACGAGACAGGCAGTTCAAAGTGCCTATGACGCCGTTAGAGCAACTGTTGTGGAAAGTCAAGAAAAAGAGTTACAACAGACCAAAACAGACCTAGTAAATGCTTTCTTAAAAACGAAAAGTCAGGTAGGACATTATGCTGCAGATGGAACATATGTGCCAGCTGGTGGAACTTATATACCAGCTGGTGGAACTTATATACTAGCTAGTGGAACTTATATACCACCAAACCCTCCAAGAGAAGCACCTGCACCAGGACTACCTAAAACATTTACATCGTCACATGGACACAGACACAGGCATGCACCAAAACCAACACAACAACCAACAGTTCAAAATCCAGCACAACAACCAACAGTTCAAAACACTGCACCACAACCAACAGTTCAAAACACTGCACCACAACCAACAGTTCAAAACACTGCACCACAACCAACAGTTCAAAACACTGCACAGCAACAACCACAAACAGAGCAAGGACATAAAAGAAGTAGAGAACAAGGAAACCAAGAATTCTTAAAAATGCTTAAGGAAAATTATGGTTACCCAGATACTCTTGACTTTAGTGACAGATATAAAGAAGCTATTAGAAAGTTCAAGGAAGGAAATACTGACCCGAACCTATTTAGCTTTATGGTTCAGCACCAAATGGGATATAATTTCAAACCTGGAAAATACAAGCTCGCTAAGGGATATGATTTAATAGCATATCATCCAAATGACATGGATGAATTTACTCCGAGATATTTGGTGTCAGAGCTAAATGATAATTCAACTCTCTTCATGAAACGCGTAAAAAATAGAGACGGAACGAAAGAAGAAAGGTTTATGAGTCCGGATGACTTAGATAGGGAACTTGTTAAAAACGGTCTCGGAATATATGAAATGCCACCAGATGAGGTACAAGAAACTCCACAGGAAAAGTTCAGATACAACCAGACATGGAAGAAATAGTTCAGCAACAACAGCTAGAAGAGCCTGAAGGAAACAAACAAGTCCCTCCTTTGGAAACTAACTTCACAGAACTAGATGAAGATTTGGAACAGCCGAAAAATCTTGACCCTCAACAAGAGTATGCGGAGAATATGGAATCTTTCCAAGAGTCTAAAAAAATTCGGCTGACATAGTAGAAGAATATCGAAAAATGTTCGCCGACATACAAAAGACTCCAACATCAGATGAAAATATTCAGCATAGAATGGAAGAACTGAAAGAAAGTGTACGCAAATACAACAATCCTTTTTACTTACGACCATATAACGTTCAATCTTTGGCTGAACTCGGTGAAAATAAAAGGTTAAATTTCACCAAAACATATAGAAATGAAACATTGTTTAAAGTTCATTCAGAACCTAACCAATATGGAAACAAACCTACTTTTGTTTCTGCAGACTATGGAACTACAATGAGATGGGGTCATAAAGCTAATCCGGATAGGTGGTTCATAAACTTACAACCACAATTCCAAGAAGTTGTAGACGCAATGGAAGTGAATGGTGAACCAGATATAGCTGGTATTTTCAGCGCGGCTTTAATGCCATTGAAAGATATGAAAGATGCAGATATTTTGAACCAGTATGAAATGAACATGGCTGATGGAAATATAACACCTGACGTTCTAAAACATTTATCTCAAAGAACTACACAGAACCATAGAGATGGTATATTTGGTGAAGAGTTTAGAAAGAAAGTTAGGGAGAGAGAAGGAAGAGAACCTATTGTACATGACCTTGCAAACGAAAGTTTACAAAATGTCATAAAAACTTACTTTGCAGACAATGAACCGAGAAGGGATGAATATTTAAGAAAACTCAAATGGACAGTACCAAATGAAATGTTAGTATTGAAAAACATGTTCCTTGACAAAATAAAACCAACTACAGAAATAAATGACGCAAGACTGAAACATTGGGTAAAAGCTTTCCCATTCACAAAAGATATTATTGGTAACATGGAAAGAAAACCAGAATGGCTACAAAAACATATATTTGGAAACGAGCTTATTCCATATGGACAAGCTCTGTTTGAAGAGCTTGAACCGGAAACTCAGGAAAGAGTCATGCAAACAATACGCGAAGACTCAAATACAAACTATGACAAAATCTTTCTAGGATATAGGTTACCTGAGATGGGCGACCAGAGCCCAAAGGCAAAAAGGACATGGGAAATTTACAACATACTAGGTGAACATGAGGCAAAGATGCAACTTGAAGCAGAGGGCAAGTTACCAAAAGCGACACCAAAGAAGAAGAGTAGAACAAAGTGAAAATAGTGAAGAAGTAACTTCATCTAGTGAAAGTAGTGGCAATGAAGGAAAAAGAAGAGTTAAAAACTCAGTCAGGAAGAAAGTAAAGCTTGGTCCGAAACAATTATGACAAATAAATCCAACTATTCTATATTTTTACCCATATGAAATGTACGCCGCTCAGAATATAACGCCAACAGTTTTGGATGCCATGAACGGAAATGTTTCCGAATGGTATAACGAATGCGACAATGCCATTAGAAGGTCAGAAATAGTTCCTGGAACTTACGAATATACAACTGCTGTTTCTTATGGAAACGTAGGTGAGTTTGGAGAAGGTTCTTCAACAACAGTAGATATTGCTTGCGACAGGTTTCATATTATTTCTATTGACAACTCATTCTTATACGTGGAACAAGACATTGAAATAAAACCTTCTGCCAAGTTGGTCTGACAAGAAAGGTTGCAATGGAATTTTCTATGTCGGATACCAATATGCTCCAGAAGTTTTCATGGGATAAAGATATATTCTAACTCTGACTTAGTTCAAACAGTAACATGGGCAAACTATGAATGGTTCGCTTTGAGAAACTCAGTACAACCACAAGCTAGAGAACAAACAGACCAGTATGCAAATATTGAGAAAATAAGAAGACTTGACCCTAACGTTCCAGGAGTTTATGTTAACCTTTCTGGTTCAGATGGAAATGCTGCCACTAAAGTAAAACTGAAACTTAGAGTTCCTTTGTCATCTTTCCTCATCTTCAGGTTTTTAAGATACTTGCCAAACTGGGCAGGAAAAAATTTCTATTGAACTTACTCCAAGCAAAAATAACTTAGTCATTGCACCAACACAAGACCCATTCAGCATTACTGTAGCTGGAACTGGTGGAGCCAAGTTCTGTGACTTTTGCAAAGACAAAGTTGACTTAGACTTTGGTTTCTCAAACTTCAACAATGAAGTAAACTATTATTTCAATGCTGCTGGAACTGCTTGGGACCCAGTTAAGTTCACATGCGAAAAATTTGAATGCAAGAGAATAGAAAGCAGACTTGCAGTCTATATGTTGGACCCAGATATTTCAAATGCTTTAGCTGCCAAATATATTGCAGTTCCACTTATGTTCCCTATACACCAAATATCTGTCAAAGACTTTGCAGGTGAAGTTGGAAACCAAAGTGCTGACCCAGGTGCAAGAACAGATATTGCTTTAACAACTGCAATGAAACATGCAGATACTATGTTTGTACTGTTCAGACGAACTATAAATGACTATTCTTGTTTCTACAACCCCGGTATTAAATATCATATAAACATAGATGGCAAATATATCCAAGAGAAGAATATTCTACAGTTGAGGATATGAGGTCATACAACTTGACATTAGATGCTATGAACTTTAACAACAACTTCACAACAACCAAAACCCTGAAATGCAAAGTTCTATTATGCCATATGTGAAAAGTATGGACTCATACAGGAGGTCAAAAAACTCAATATACAAATGGAGACCGTTCAAACTTTTGGCTTGGCATTCCATTTGCTGACTCAGAAGACTTTATGGGTGGTATTTCAACTGTTGGTACTGTACAAATACAATATACTGGTGACAGAGACGGTCCAGATGAACTGAGAGCAAAGAAGTTTACAAAACCAATAGCACTTTTCACGGAAGATGCTCTTTTGAAGATTCGTTCGATGAAACCTGCTGGGGCTCCTCAGATTGGCATAACGACAGCTTCCATCGAGCAGATTTTGGCAGCAGGTCAGTAAGTTGTTCTTGAACTGACTTCTCTCCGTCAAATATTGACAGTACGCCAGTTTTGACATAATATTGTAAGATAAACTTACCTTTAGAAATATCTGTAAGTTTTGTTGTTGTTATATTTTTGTCAACGTCAAGAACTTTCACCATTTCAGTTATACCAACTTTCTTTTGCTTTATGGAAATATTTTGGTTCAGCAAAGACTGCTATTCTATAACATTTTCCATTGTTTGTATAAAGAACTATTCTGTCAATGTATTTGTATTGTTTTGTGTGTGTAAACTTTGTTCTGCTTCAATTCGAAGAGATACTCGAATACGTCCATCTTTTTATTCTAAGTAAAATGTCATTCCGAAAAATAGAAGCGTGAGTGTTTCAAAAGGTTTAATGGCGGTGGCAGATGTGAAGTTAAATTCACCAACTCAAACAAACAGTCAAAGTGTTATTGTCAATGTCAAAGACAGAGATGTTGAAGTGGGAAACCATACGAAGACGAAGATGGTATAGCAATTGTTCCTGTAAAAGAACAACATATCCTGAAGTTAGCAGAGACTTAAGTTCTGTTGCAGATATTCGAAACGACTACCAACAACTGAAAGACAAACTTCAAACTCAGGAGAAGATTTGTCAAGCTTTAAGTATAATGTTAAACTTGGTCGAACACAACCCTGTAAAAGTGAACTCATATGTCATTGCACCTCATGAAGTTTTGAAAGAACTATTGAAACTTTTGACAGAGGCAGACGATATAAACATCAAAGAAATAGAACCCGACATTAGTTGCTGTGGTGTTTCATATAATGTCATTGACAAGATATACGTTATGAAAGGAGGTGAAACGTTGAACTTAAAATATAGTTTCCCAGACGTCATAAAAATATTTGACGACCACAACATTTCATTAAAATTTATTTGCTAAGTAAATGGCAGAAGATATAATGGTTTATACTATTACGACTAAAAACCCCGAGTCATATAATTCTATAACAACAAACTTACAAAGTCCTCAAGGACGATATTGTAAACTAACCTTAAACACAATGACGACTAAAGCCTGTTTTGCTCTTTTGACACCAGAAGACTTTATTGTTGTGAATGGTAAAAAATACTCCTTTGAAGATACTTACTCAGATATACCACCAACAGGTTTTGTTGACTTATTTAATACTTTAAGTACGGGTGTAACATGTGCTGCAACTAGAGCAGGTTTCATTATGTTTGGATGTCCGACTGAGTTTACTATAAACAATATGAGCTATAATACAAAACTTATTTCTGGTTTTTACTACCAACAGTTTCCTATAACAGGAAAAGGTGTCATACAAGGAATGTCTATTCCATTGACATTAAGCACACCAATCTTATATATTGTTTCAAACTTAGGTTCAAAGTGTTATTCGAATGTCGACAGAAACTATTATGACCAAAAGATACTTATGCGTATAAACAATACTTTCTCTGCTGGTTTGCCTATTGTTCATTCGAATGCAGAATTTTCAACCTTAGTGAACTCAAACACATTGGCAAGTATAACGTTGACATTAGTTGACGCAAACTTTGTTCCTGTAAAACTTTTATGTCCTATGTATTTGTCAATGACGGCAGAAAGTTTCGAATTGGAAGATGCAACTGGTGAAAGTATTGTATTACAAGAACAACTTCAACAACAAATAGCTCAAGAACAACAAATGCAACAAATGCAACAACAAAGTCAAGAATAAAAAAAATATTTTTTTTATTTTTATAAAAATGTACAGAATAGATGTTTCAGATTTTTATGACTTCCAAGCATTCAGAAATATGTGTCCATTTAGAGACTATAACAAAGCAGTCGAGAATTTGAAACGTTTAGTCATTTATGTCGACTCTGCCCCAGAATGTTATGTTATGAAAGAATGGGATGTTGTCTTTAACAAACCAAGAGCAACAATAGTGTCTGAACAAGAATGTAGACAGAAACTTAAGAAAATAAAAAGTTGTACAAGTTGGAATGAAGATGTTAGATGCTTGGGATATCTTATTGTCAAAGTTAGAAGATTTTTCAGTTCGAGGTATAAAGTTTTATACACCTTCTCCAAACTTCTATTCTATCTTCACTGGATATAAATATGAACAAGTAGAATGGAAAGAAAATATTATAGAAGCTTGGTTAGACCATGTCAAAGAAATTATATGCAATGGAAACGAAAAGGTTTATGAGTATATCTTATGTTGGTTTGCAAATATCTTACAACATCCAAGTGCTAAAAATGAAACTGCTCTCATTATAATTGGAAAACAAGGAACTGGTAAGAACACATTCTTTACAGATATCTTATGCAAACTATTAGAGGGCTATTCGAACCCTAATATGACAAACTTAGAAAACATCTGCGGTAAATTTAACTCCTCAATAGAGAATATGAAACTTATAGTTTGCAATGAACTTCAAAGTATAGATACAACAAAAGTTTTGAACTCAGATGCTTTGAAGAGTCTTATAACAGACAAAGTTGGAGTTGTTGAAAGAAAATATAAAGACCAAAGAGTTTGTGAAAATGTTGCAAACTTCATTATGGTTTCAAACAATACTGTTCCGATGAAGTTAGAAAGTTCTGACAGAAGATATGTAGTTGTCAGAACGTCAGATTCTCATATGCAAGATACAGAATATTTTGACGACTTAGCAGAAACTTTGACATCTGACTTTTACAACCACTTGTTCTCATATTTTATGACATTAGATATTTCTAAGTTCAATCCAAGACAAATTCCACATACCGAAGAGAGACAAACATTGTTAGAAGCAAACAAGAGTGTATATGAACTGTTCATAGATGAAACTGACTTTGAGTGTTTAGATGAAAGGTCATTGTACGATTCGTATAAACAATATTGTCAAGAATATGGTTATATGACAGCGTCTAAACGAACATTCTTGGCAAATGTCAAAAGTCTTTTAGATGTTCAGAATGGTGTATATGAAAATTTTTTCTGAGTAAATTTAAAAAAAAATATTTTTTTCCGATAGAAAAGATGACGAAATTCATCTCAGTAAACAAGTACATGTCAGGACTTAAAGAAGAACTAGACCCATTCACATATTTGAATGTTTACTTCTACCATTTTGAAAAGTCTTCATTCAGCAAAGTTTGGAACATCGAACCAGTTAAGTTTGCTATTGTGACTAAAAATGGTGCGAAATTTGAAGACTTAGACATAGAAGGTTCGTTAGCAGTCAAAGAAAGTTTTGACAGAAGGTTTTCAAACCTTAAAGAAGGCAAAGCATACAAACTTGTTATACCTTATGAACCAAAGAAAGCAGACGACTATGAATATTATGAGTCTAAGATAGTTGAAGTTCAAGGTAAATTGGGTAAAAAGATTTTAGAGTCTAAGCCAGTGTTTGCTCCTAAAGAGGAAGAGAACATTGACATTGACCCAGAAATGTTCTAAAAATAAAATTTTATTTTTACATGTCAAATTTCTTTTTCTCTGGAACTGGTTCAGGTTCTTTCTTCTCTTCTTCTACTTTCTTTTCTTTCTTTTCTTTCTTCTTCTTTTCTGGTGGAGTTATGTCAAATTTCTCCGAACCATATTTATGTAAAAGTTCTTTGTCCTTTAATAGCTCATCTATTCTGTTTTCTATTTCATCTTCAAGAACAGCGCATGTGTCTTCTTTGCATTCTAAGAACTTTTGTTGGACTTCATCTTTCCAATCGGCGTCATCTCTGTCAACAAGTCTGTCATTGACAAATTTTAAGACTGCTCTGCTTAATGTTTTATGGTTCTTGTCATATTCCCAGAAACAGAACTTTAGAACAAATTCACCTTTCTTGTTTACACTATGTAAGATTTTATGGTCGACAGATGTTTTGCTGTCGAAAAGCTTGTCTCGAATATAGATAGCGAAATCGCTAGACATTTTCTAAAAGATAAAAATTTTAATTTTTCTAAAAATATGTTAGAAAAAAAGTTTGCTGACATTGACAAAAAATTTGAGAATGTTTTAAACAAGAACAAGAGGAAGTTAGAAAATGCTCAGATAAAGCCTATACATGACAAGTTCTTATTTGCTCAGAATGGTATAACAGGTCTAATTGCACCACCTGGGTCGGGTAAGACTTTCACTTATCTTAAAATGGCTGCACAACAACAAGAACTAGATGAGAAGAACCCATTCTATGAGTTAGTTGTCATTTGTAGTACTTCTGGTCAATTTGACCAAACCGTCAATTCGTTCAAAGATATTATAAAGAAGTCTAAGTTAGTATGTATAAAAGACTCTGAGTTGTTAGATTGGATAAAGAAGTACCAAAGAAGAGTTTTGAAGTATAATGCTATAAATGAGTATATAAATTCTAAGTTTAAAGACCCAAATGAGGAAATGCAGAGAATATTAGAGAAGAAACACTTCAGAAACAAACAGAAAGAGATAGAATACATTTCGAAGAAATTGCAATCTTACGATTGGAAGACTTACCCTCATAGATGTCTTCTTATCTTAGATGATTTCGCCTCTCATCCTTTGTTAAAGAATAGAGAACAAGATATGTGTCGAATTCTTAAGAAGCTCAGACACTTTAACATCTCAGTTGTCATTTGTGTACAGACAGCAAAGAGTTTAAGTAAGGATGTTAAAAGAATACTTACTGACATTGTACTTTTCCCCGGATTGTCCGAAGACGATTTCATGGAACTTATGAAAGAGTCCATGGCAGGTAAGTTTGACAGATATGAACTATGGGAGAAGTACAAAGTCATACAAGACCCTCATACTTCTTTCAGAATTCATATCTACGCAAACAAAGTTCAAATTGTAAAAAGTCAAGCTTGAAAAATGTAAGTGTTTAGTCTTAGTAAGTCTGTTGTGGTGCTGGGGCTGTCGGTTCTTCTGGCTTTGGAAGGCATTCAGGAAGAGGGACGTGAGACATTCGTTTGTGTCCTGTCGGAAGGAAAAACTTTTCCTGTTGGAAGGAAAAACTTTTTCTGTCGGAAGGAAAATTTTTTTCTGTTGGAAGGAAAAACTTTTCCTGAAGTTCGACCAAAAAGTTCTCAATTTTCGAAAATTTGAATGGTTTACGGACGGACAACTGGAAAATTTTTTCTTGTCGTCGGGAAAAATTTTTTCTGTCGGAAGGAAGAACTTTTCTTGTCGGAAGGAAGAACTTTTCTTGTCGGAAGGAAGGACTCGGAATGCCAGAAGGATTTGACGAGGCAATTTACTTTATAGAGCTACCTGAGCCATCTGAAGTCAAGCTTGAAAAATAAATGGTTCATTTACTCTACTTGTTTGAAGTTGTCAAAATACTCTGTTATTTTTTCCTTTAACAATGGCAAATCTTCTTTGAAGGTAAGTATTGTACAACCTTTCATATCATAGTGTGTTTGAGGTAACGTATCTTGAACTATTTGTTTCACATCTTCATTTGGGGTCATTGAAATCGGTAAGTTTTCGCGATAGAACCAATTTCTGTCAGATTTGTAAATCTTAGCAAGGTCGTAAAAGCTTTTGTTGTTTCTTCTGACTAAATGCAACATAACCATATCTTTATCTTCTTCATTTTCCATCTCTTCAGTATAAATCATATACTTATAGTTCTTTTCCTTTCCTTTTGGTACCGAACGTGGTATTCTTTTCTGAATGCTTTTGTCTTTTGCTTCAAGCTTGTTCTCTAGCTCTTCACGTTCTTGTCTATGAATTTCATCTAACATCATGAAAATATAACAAGCGTAACGAGGTGAAGCCCACATTGCAACAGCATTTACAAGAAGCCTATGTACATACCAGCCTCTCAAACCATTTAGCAAATTTTTACGATTTTCGTACGGAATCTCGACTCGCGGTTTTCCTCGGGTCGCAAACATATGAGGAAATTCTTCTAAAAGTTCTTTTGTCTGTTGGTTTTCAAACCAATGATGTGCTTGCTTTGTAGAACGAAGAGCATTCAAAATACTTTGCATTTGGTACATATCGTCTTTGACCGAACGAATGAGACGTAACTGTTTGTTATACTGAACCCACTCGTATTCTTCATTTATGGCTTCATGAACGATAGCAGTTGTTGTGTTCTCTGTTGTTGACATATCTGTCCTTACATACAAAATAAAAAAATAAATAAAAATAAAACTAACTTTATTTTTTCTATCTTAAGGAAATTCATGATTTTCATGAGTTTTATGCAAGACCGAAAAAAGTCGGTCTAGAGAAATTTCACTGTTTTCATAGAGTTTTGGCGACCCAGATAAAAGTCGGTCTCGCTGTTCTTCACTGTTTTCGTACGGAATCTCTTCTCTCGGTTTTTCGAGGGTAGCAATCTTATGCCATTTTACTCAGATTTTTGTGCTGAATTCAGCAAAAATAATGTTTAGGTGAAGAGGTGCGATCTCACCTGTTTTTTCACCTGTTTTCTCACAAGCGTTTTACATGGTAAACGTTATTTTTACATTATGACACGAAGTGAAGAGTAACACTTCGTCAAAAAAATCCCTGAAATCATATCTTACATACAAAAAAATACAAAAAAATGACACTAACTTTATTTTCTGACTTTCACAAAAGACCAAAAATAAACGCTTTACATGTATTTTTCAGCAACTTCGTCAAATAATTTTATAGCTTTATCTATCTCATCTACTTCAAACGTTTCTTTACCTTTTATGGGAGCACCATACATTTTCTCAAACTTTTCAAGTAGTTCTGTTTCTGCAGCTCTCATATCATTAACTAACACAACCTTGACTCTATTGACTGTAGAGTCATATCTTAGAGTTATATTATATGTTCTTCCTATCTTATATCTTTTTGTGTTGAAGTCCTTCGGTTTCTGAACGATGTAAAGTAAGCCTTCACTGCAACGTTCCGTATCGAATGAACCATATGTTATGAAGTTATATCCAACAACTGGGTCTAACCATAACAAAACTATTGGTATAAGACTTTTGTCTATAAGATATGCTCTTGTTCCATGAAATGCTACTGATATCATAAGCTCAGGATTTCTTGTCAAAAATTTCTGAGTAGAAGCAATTCTAACCCAGTCCTGCGGTCTCTTTCCAGATGGAGATATAATGTCTGACAAAGAATATTTGTTGTATTTCTTTGAGTATCTTACGTTTAAATCACCAATTCTAACCACTTTGGTGTCATTGTCTATCTTTCCAACTGTTTCAAACTCAATGTTTGACATATCTGTCTTTAAGTCAGCATAGTCGTTTCTCATACGTTCTATCTCTTTGACGGAGTAGTTATATTTCCTCATTGCTGCCTTACATTTTGAACATTGCGGGTTCATTTTTGCGTTATATTCTGAAACCTTACCTGCTAAAACAACTAAAGCGTCAATGGTTTTCTTCATCTCAAAAGCTGCTGGTTTTATCTGTTTGTTCCATACCTTCCCTCTTCTATCTTTATCTCTTATCTGCCATACACATTCAGCAACTAACGAAACAAAGTTGTCGTAGGTCTTAAATTCTTCAGATTTATATATGTCAGAAACATTCTTATATACCATGTCGCAATCTTTGTCCATAACCTTATGGTTGCAATGAAATCCTAGAAACTCATAGTTTACCTTACGAATGAACTTCTTTATTTCTACTGAGTCAGTTGCTTTGACTTCAATTTCGTCAAATTCAGGAATGGTTAGTTTTTGTTGCTGAATTTCAGGCAATTTGGGTAAATGGTCGATGAGGTCCTGCATTTCATAAAGATACTGTTCATTTGTTTCATCTTTCGCACTACAGTCTAAATTACATGTTAAAAGTTCTTGCTTTATCTTCTGGATTTCTGTTTCGAAAGTATATGAAGAAGGAATGAAGCTTTTCATCTCTACTAACATTGACGTAGGATTCATGACTAACGAGTTTGGTGCTGTAGTTGTTTGAAGTGTTGTTGTGCCGATTGTTGACATTTTATTTTTTTATACAAAATAAAAAAAATAAAAAAAATAAAACTAACTTTATTTTTTATTTCGGGAAAATTCATGAAAATTCAAGAGGTGAAAAAAAGAGGTGAAAAAACAGGTGAGATCGCACCACTTCACCTAAACATTATTTTTGTCTGATTTACACTCATTACGATGAAGAAGTCTTGACAAAACATTTACGTTCATGTTTGACAAAACATTTACGATGAAGAAGTCTTGACAAAACATTTACGATGAAATCATGACACTTTTTTCATTAGATAACTGTTATTTTTTGACGAAGTGAAGAGTAACACTTCGTCAAAAAAATCCCTGAAATCATATCTTACATACAAAATAAAAAAATAAAATGACACTTTTTCATTAGATAACTGTTATTTTTTGACGAAGTGAAGAGTAACACTTCGTCAAAAAAATCCCTGAAATCATATCTTACATACAAAATAAAAAAATAAAATGACACTTTTTCATTAGATAACTGTTATTTTTTGACGAAGTGAAGAGTAACACTTCGTCAAAAAAATCCCTGAAATCATATCTTACATACAAAAAAATACAAAATAAAACTAACTTTATTTTTTCTATCTTAAGGAAATTCATGACAAATTCATGAGGTGAAATGAGGGTAGAAAAGAGGTTAGATCTAACCTTCTACCCTAAATTATATTTTTGGGTCCTTTACACTCATTACGAAGAAGTCTTGACAAAACATTTACGAAGAAGTCATGACAAAACATTTACGAAGAAGTCATGACAAAACATTTACGAAGAAGTCATGACAAAACATTTACGATGAAATCATGAAAATTCAAGAGGGTAGAAAAGAGGTTAGATCTAACCTTCTACCCTAAACTTTATTTTTTGGTCCGGGAACAACTTTCTCTCAATTGGAGCTGTAGCATACTCTTTGCGTAAGCGGTTCAGACCTTCCTCGAACTCTTGGGCTCTCTTCGATTTGTATTGGAATTGGAATTGTTGGGGTGGAGCTTGCTGGAACATCCAAGGGTTGGGGCAGTAAGGCATAGGCTGAGGAGGGTAGTTCGGGAAGCCTTGTGGTGGGTAGTAACCTTGAGGTGGAAATTGGTAGTAAATCGGAGGTACTTGCTGGAACTGAGGTGCAGGGCTGGTGCTTAGGTTCCTCTGGTTTGGGAATGGACTCGGTTGGTGGTACGTCGGACATTGTTCTGAAACAGTACAAATATTGTTCTGAAACAGTACAAATATTGTTCTGAAACAGTACAAATATTGTTCTGAAGCAGTACAAATATTGTTCTGAAACAGTACAAATATTGTTCTGAAACAGTACAAATATTGTTCTGAAACAGTACAAATATTGTTCTGAAACAGTACAAATATTGTTCTGAAACAGAAAATTTTTCTCACAAATTGAGAGCTTTTACGGGAAATTTGTTCTGAAAAAGTACAAGTCTTGTTCTGAAACAGGACAAGTATTGTTCTGAAAAAGTACAAGTATTGTTCTGAAACAGTACAAGACTAGTTCTGAAACAGTACAAGTATTGTTCTGAAAAAGTACAAGACTAGTTCTGAAACAGAACAATGGACAACATCGAGCCATTAGATGAGGCAATTTACCTTATAGAGATAAATGAAGTTGTTAAGCAGTACTTGGGCAAGGACAAAGCCAACAAGTCCCTCGGCTGCTGGTTGTCTGGAAGAGGTGCGCTGAAAATCGAAATTGAAACCGAAATTCCAATTCAAATACCAGACGGGACAGCCTACGACGACATAAAGCAAGCAAAGAAGGAGCCATTATAAAGTTCTTTGCCAAGCGTCCTTGGATACTACTTCCAAACAAGGAGAACCCCTACCCCTATGAAATTGGCAATTCAGTCTCTCCTTCGTTTCGGGTCAACCATTCTACATAACCTGTGAAGGCGACATCCAACAGTTCAGTTAAACCTTAACGTTTAACTGCACTTTTTTATGTTTTTGTGTGAAAGTGTCAAAAATAAATTGTTTTTCATGAGTTTTCTACGATGTTAGAAAACAGGTTAGAAAACGTGTTAGATCTAACATGCTAACATAAACATTATTTTTCAATACTTTTCAGCACTTTTCCGTAGTTATATATGAAAGACAATTCGAGATAAAAGTTGTACAATGGAATAATATTTGCACACATTTGTTGTGAACCAAACTTGAAAGTCAGAGAAACTGTTACTAGGTGGTTCGTAGAATTTAGAAGCAAAGTCATAAAAGTCCTTCCAATACATAGAAAACTATTGTTTGCTTGAACTGAAACTTGCATGACACATAACATTTTGAGGGTCAAATACGTTTCTATAAACTGTCAAATCTGCTGGTGGAAGTATAAATTTAAATGGACCATCTGGTGGTAATGGTTCGTTCTGGTTTAGTAACCGAAGAAATTGTGCCAAGAACGTTTGTCTACTTTCCAATATAAAAACTCTGTATCTCTTGGAGGGTTAATTTCAATCTTTTGAAATGAAACGGTGGAGTTCATCTTGTCATATTCTAGTTTCAGATAGTATGTTCCATTTAGTAAAGAGTCGTATTTCTTCTTGAAATTCCCAATAATATTTGTTCATTTTGAGTTTGAAAGTCATTTAGAGTTTTCTCAAGACTTTCGTCTGAACGAACTGTAAAGATTCTCATTTCGTCAAATTTGTCTATTAGACCATCAGAACCTTTATACTGCCCATTGAAAATATACTGCGAACATAAATGCGTTAGTTCTATTTGAAAAACAAAACTCTTCTAAATCCTATTGCCTTTGCATCTGAAGGACTTTGAAGCCAACGAATTGGATAGTCAAACCTGTATACTCGGATAAATTTCTTCATCTGAAATAGTCCTACCAGCATTTGTAAAGAATATAGGTCTAACGGTTTTGTATCTGCTACTTTTTTGTTCTTTGTTTTCAACCTGAAGCATTTAAATATGTAAAAATATATTGTTTTAAAATGGTATGCCATTTCATATTTCTCATCTAACAAACAAGTTTCCCAACGGTCTTCTCCAACAAACTCAGCGTACATTTCAAATAAAATTTAAAAAATGTCACTTTTTTAAAAATAAATTTTTATTTCATGCAATGTTTTATTTCTGTGCCGTCTTCAAGTATGCCCAGTACTTACGCTTGGAGGAGGACATGAACTTCGGAAAATACCTTATCTAGCTTAAAAACAGCCCATCTTTTCACCGACCATTCCCATTTCAATGAGTTTGTTGTACCCTTCTTCGTTCGTCATGAGTGCGTCAATGTTCTCATAGTAAACCACAACTTTGGATTTGACTTCGGAGAAGAATTTGTTGTAGTTGTCAAGGACTGCCTTTGCGAACTGAGGTAAGACCAATGTTCGACAATAGGTTTTAATGTGGTTACTAAGCCACTTTGACCTTGAGTGAATTCGTACTTCAAAACAAAAGGAGAAAACCTTTCAACAAAGTTGTCGACCTTCTCATAATGTTTACTCTTCATCTCTTGAGGTTTCTTAATGGAATATCCCCATGTCGAATTCATAAGCAATTTGAGTGTCATTGCAAGTTTGGGGTTTGAAGCTTTCCTAATATCATACAGTTGTTGTATGACTTTTCCAACTGTATAGTTCCTTCCCGGGAACTCACCATCTTCGTTTGGAATTCCAGTCGAATATATTGGACAAACCTCATGTATGCAGCGTTAAGGTCGACATAGTATATCTTTTCATCTGAGTCGAACTTGTCGCAACCAATTGGTCCAGTTTGTGGAAATTCAAGTGAGTCTCTTATCTTCTGAGAAACTTCTCCTGTTATCTCATAAACATCGTCGAAGCAACCTGTTTCATATAAAACCTTCTGACCTAACTCAGATGCTCTCCAATACAATTTGACGTCAATTGGATGTCTCAATGGAAGTTTGTTTATAGCATCTTGAAGTTCTTGCAACCTCATTGGAAATTCTTCTGGTTCAGGTTGGTATCCGAACAATCCAACTCCTTGTGAATTGTGTACTTCTTTTGTACTAGAACTTTGTCTGGAACAACTTTTGGTCTTGCTAACAGTGAAAAGTTTGTTTCGTCTTTTGGTACAAAAGTTTCTGTCAGCTTTGTCATCTGGAATTGGTTCCAACAAACCTTTCTCGAAAAGAATGTTTACAGCTCTGACAATGTTGCACTTGCCTTTTCCGAACAATGGGTTTGTAAGACTTTCGTTCAACATGAAGTTGTGGACAATTGCAATCTTCAACCATGGTAAATTGAACTCAACAACATAGTCGTCATGTGAAGAACCTTTAGCTGTAGGTATGTTGACTCGGATATTGACATTTCCAACGGTGCAATTTTTTGCCAATTGACCTCTGAGAATGTACCTTGTCTTCACACATGACTCAAGATACTTCATCTTCTCATCTGTAACAAGACCAGAGTTCCTGAGACATGTAAGAATGCAAGGTTCATTGACAATTGTTTCAATTGAATTGTAAATTCCATACCTTGTCAAGTCAATGTCAGACTTATTTATGAACGGGAAGTATCCAGCATGTTGTCTGACTGCTTGAGGGTTAGGTTGGTACCATTCGAAACTTGACACTTGCAATTCCTTCAATTGCATTCAAAATGTCTGAGTCGGAGTCAACCATTTGTTCTCTCTTTGTAGTCTTGAAAGCGTCAAGAAGTTTTGCAGCTGTTTCATTGCCATTTGCATAGTAAATGTGACCATCCAAATCTGTTATGGTCAATCTGAGATTGTGTCCTTTCTTATTTCCGTCTTGAATTGCAGCAAGTACTCCCATGAAGCCTTCTTTGTTCTTTCCTTCGTCAAAGTTTACTGTAAAGGTTCGACCAGATGTAATTTGACTTCTAACTTCACGGTACTTCTCATATGCATATCTTGTTCTTTCCATGGGAGCATGACCATCCTCTGCACTACCTTTTTTCCTTCTCAAAGGATGCAATTGTTCGTCATGTTTCCAGTAGAATCTGGCAAAGCCGTCGTGTCCTTCAACTTGAGGTTCACTAACATCGAAAGGCATGTCCATAAGACGTTCTTCTTCTAACCTCTCTAGTCTGTTTGGATAATTGGCACGTGCTGTTTCCAAATCCATTTCGTAGGTCAGACCAGCCAGTTTGTCATAGACTTTTATGGGTCTTCCCTTCCTATATAAACTTCTTCGAAACTCTCCAACCATATCTTTGTAACTCTGCTTTTATTCTAGCAGATTTTCTATCCATTCTATATGGGGGCATTTTTATAAAAATAAAAAAATATTTTTTTCTTTACTTTACATAACGCCTGCTGCCATAAGTCTTTGACGCCAACCCATACCAGCTAATGAAGGTTGACTTGGTTTAGTTTCCAAACTAAACTTTGGTTTTGGTTTATCTTCAGTTTTTGGTTTTTCTTCTTCTATCGGTTTTTCGTCACTTTTCGGTTTCTCTGACTTTACCTCACCTGCAGGAACAGTTGTGTCGTCAACATCTTCATAAATATCATATGCCATTTGTTTTTGTTTTCCTTTCAACTTTTTGTGTTTGTTGTAAAGTTTAGAATATTTCGACTCTAAGTCAATGAGATGTTCTATAATGAACTATTGGTCAGTGAAGTAAACTTTTCCATCTGTTGTCTCGAAAGCTCCTTCAGACTTCAATATTTTATTTGTGAGAGTCTTTTCTTTTTTGAGATACTTGCCGTTCCATTTTTATGAAAAGTGACTTTGTAGTTAGGGTTTGTATTTCCAGACCTGGCACTTTCTATTATTGAATTTTTCTCTTCATCTGTAAGTTCTTTGACAGGTTTTGACAATGGTTCTGAACTTTTGTTTGTGGTGTCAAATCTACCGTTTCAACTTCTTCGGTCATTTCATCTCAGTAAAAAAATTTAGTTTGTTTGTTTTCAACTGGTTGTTTAGGTTTTTTAAGTCGGTCTAAAACTTCCTGAGGTATAGGAAGAACTTGACAAACACGTTGTGTAACTGCTGGAAGTCGACAAATCCATCTTGAACCCATTTGTCTCAATGCTGTATTGTTCATTTCATCTCAGTAAAAACTTTACATTCCCCACGTTTGAGGTGGTTGCGGTTGGTTATTGTTTACCCACTGTTGTGCATGGTTATATCCTCTGTTAAAGAATCTTTCACCTTGGTCCATATAGTGTCCTGCTTGGTTATAGTAGTCATTTGCTTTGTTATAATAGTTTCCTGCTTGTCTTCCTACATTGTCCATCCATCCTTGAACTTTTCCTCTTGTTTCAGGATTTGGAATAAGATTTGTTGCATCTCGTGCTACATCCCAACCTTTCTGTACAGTTTGTATAAATAGGTTGTGCTTTCTCTTTAAGTATACCTAATGTACTCAAAATCTTTCTTCCAACTCCAAATACACCTCTGGCTATTGTTCCCACTGCGGGCAAAAATCTGGATGCAACTCCTGCTAATGCGCCAAATAAACCCATTTCTTATAGGATAAAAAATGACGAATCCAAACAAGGACCCCTATGTTTCTAAAGCGACAAAGAAAGCACTCATGGTAAAAATCTTTAGTTCAACACCAAATGCTTGGTTTATGGATATCTTGGAAAACATTCCGAGGTATAGAGAAGATGGACCACCATACTGGCTAATATTTGTCGGTCAAAACACAAGATACTGTGAAGCCATACCATTACAGTCCAAAAATATTTTAGATATCTTAGCAGCTTTGACAATATTCGTTGACAAATACCATCCAACAAAACTGACATCTGACTGTGAAAGTTCTTTCAAATCAGATGATGTAAAAAACTATCTGCGTTCAAAAAATGTAAACCAATATTTCATTGTCGACCAAAACCATTCTGCTCTTGGTGTCATTGACGGTTGTATAAAAATGTTAAGAGACTTAAACCAACCACAAGGTGGTGAAGCAAATGAAATGTCATATGACGACAAATATAGACACTTCTCCATGGCAAAGATGAGACAAGTTTTAAATATTTACAATAGCCGTAAACAAAAAGGTTTGGGAAACCACTCCCCCGAAGAAATGAAAAACAACCCTGACTTAGAGAAAGACTATATATTTAATAATTTAGTCAAAAGAGACAAACAAGAAAGAATGCCGGGCTTCAAACTTAAGAAAGGTGACAAAGTAAAAATAGAAATACCTAAACGCGACCCATATGAAAATACTATTGACTATGACAACAATGGGAACCCGACAGGTACTCACATTCGTGTTCGTAAAAATAGAAGAAAGTATACAAGAGAATATTATGAAGTTTTAGGCAAACATGGCAAAATGTACACACTGCAAGCAGAAGATAAAACTACTATTGTCAGACCTCGTTTCAAACTTGTCAAAGTTCAAGGTGGTATACTTTCAAAGACAGTTCCTAACAAATATAAGACAACTCCTGACGAATATGCTAAAGAAGTTGAAAATGACGACTAAGCATTTCTATACCATGCGTAAACTGTCATGTAAGGTGGCATGTAGTCTTTACTTTGTCCCGTTGTTTGCGTATATCCTGAAACGCGATGTGTATGGTTTCCATCTCCCTGAGTGTTACCCCAGAAACAATTTATAGCAAACTGAACGTCGTCTTTAACATCATATCCTTTACCTTTTTTCATTGCTGACCAATCCCAAAAATTATGCTTATGCCAACCTGCTTGAGATGTACTTAAATCTATGTAGTGACTATGTGCAGGTAAATTTTCACCTGAAATCGTTTTACTTCCCCCTGTTTCCTTTGAAGAGTTTGCACAATACAAAAACCTGTCGACTATTTGAGTCCAAGTTCCAAAACCAAGTACTACTTCTGGTCTGGTAGAGTTCATTGACGTATAAATAGAGCCTATAGGATATAATGTTTGAAGTATTTCTGTCTTTAATGTTTGAAGCTCTGTTTTGTCTGCTTTCTTGTCATATAAATCTTGAGCAGTGAATTTAATATTATGTTCATCCTTCATGACATAAACATCTTTACATCTAATGTTTCTCATCGTCGTTATGTTGTCATCCGATGTTAAACCTTGTGGAAAGTTAGGAGGTTTACAATATATTGCATCCCCACCAGTTTCTTCAACCGTTCCTTCAATACTTTCTATAGCAACAGTTGTAAAACTTGTATGTGTATGGTTCTTGTCTGCTTTCTTCTCTAACTCATCGTTAACATAAGTTTTATCTGCTTTAAGGTCTAAACATCCTGAAACCCATCCTGTATCGGCTTTAACTTTAAAAGTCTTCGATGTCCATTCATGGTACCAGTCAACCCTTTCTTTCATTTCTTTATCTTTTTCATCCACATATTCCTTATCCGCCTTCTTCACTAACACACTAGCCACATATTCCTTATCCGCTTTCTTTTCAAGGCTAACGTTTAAGTCTGTTATTTCAGATATAGAATGTGTATGAGTCTTTTTAGAATATTCGTTTTCAGCTCTCGTCACTTCACTTGACATTTTATTGTCAACATATGTTTTGTCTGCTAGTTCAGGATGAGTATGTTCTTTTGTTGCATAAGCATTGTTAGCTCTTTCTTCTTCTTTTGCTATTGCATCGTCTACATATTCTTTGTCAGCTTTGTTGTCAACATCTGCTTTCAAAAGAAGTTCATTTATAGGTTTCTCGTTTAAAGTTCCTTTTGTTGGATTTATACAGACAGTATGGTTCTTATTGTCTTGAAACAGAAACTCATCTGTCATTGGGTTTAATGTCAGTTTTAAGTTCCCTTCTTTCAATGACTCAGATATCTTAGAATAGTTTGAAAAGTTTGTTGTGTTCTTATTTAGAGCTTGCATAATGAGTTGTCGGTTGTGTTGTATTTCTCTTATGGAAGCAATATCTTTCGACATTTTTATTCTAGATAAAATATGCTTTCAATAGAAAAAGAAAATTCAAGAGTTGCTACAACTAAACCATTAGATGAACTTTTTACTAATGTCGGTCAAAAGTTTGAGACAGAGACCGTAAAGCATGAAGGCTATCGTTTTGACTACCCATTAAGATGGTTAAGAGACCCATCTGTCACAAAAGCTATTGGCTTTCGTAGAATGAAGTTCATTTCAGAAGCCATACATGGTTTCCCATTTACGGTCGGTTTTGAAGTTCGATACTATAACAAAGAAAAACGTATGTATGAGAAATTTGAACAGGGAAAACTTTTACAAGTTAGTTTGCTTGTAAACTTAGAAACAACTCTTCAAGCTTTTCAAGAAAAAATAAACGATATCTATATCGAATATGCAAACCAGTATAACATTGACGAGGAGAGTACCATCTCGATATTATTTATGACAGGAAAAATGCAACTGTTAAAATCAATAGAATAGAAGACCTTGGAGAAAACGTTTATATTTCTACAAAATATAACAACTTGGCATGGTATAGATTTATGAGGATGTTAAATCAGCCTGCAGCATATCCAGTACACCCAGACTTTTATGAAGTCGAAAACCCTAATGGAACATATGAAAATGTTTTCGACCCAGCTGCTATTATTGTTCATGCTGCTTCATTTTCTGGCGCCCAAAACTCTTTCTTATGCTTGGCAAATGACTTTTACGAAAAACCTACAAAGTTATACGAACCACCAAGTGGAAGTATTTCAGACTTTCAAGTATGGTTTACTACAGATGGAAGAAAAAGAATAATTCCATTATACCATGCGTTTTACTTAGAACTTAGTTTCATATACAACTACTATCGAACGGTAAAAATATAATTTTTTAATACGGTTGAGGTGTTGGATTTGGTTGCCAACTAGACTGTGGTGCAGGTTCAGGCTGTTGTATAACAGGAGCTTGTTCTTCTGGTTCAGGGTCTTTAGGTATAATACCAACAAACTGACCTACTCTTTTACCAATATTTTTGACTCCGTTCCAAATTCCTCTTCCTATGGTTTTTATTCCATTCCATATACCTCTTCCAACATTTCGAAAGAAGTTTCCAATACTACTGAAGAAACCCATTTTACTATATGTAAAAATCTAATGTCCGCCTAGTCTCTTACGTTTCCTGTTGAGTTCCATAGCATTCTTTAACTGCAGCTCATACATTCTGTTTCTCCTCTGGTAGAAAACATATTCTGGGTCAACTCCTGTGTTCGCGTCATCTGCATAAAGTTGTTTATATCCCACTTCAGGGTTTGTATAAAACTCTTTCCATCTCATATTTGCATACCATGGTGGCAAACCTAACGCAGCGTCATTTGACATGGCAGTTTGCATTTGTACATCTGTTGGCACTTGACCATAGTTTGCCATTGCAGTTTGTATTCTAACTTCATTTGGAATATTCTCTGGGTTTGGTTGTCCAGGTTGCTGTGCATTCGCTAAGTTCTGTGCGTCCATTTAATATTAGATAAAAATATCTCTTACGAGTACATATACTGAACATTTGCAGGCATTGGTTCATCTTCATATTCTCTATATCTTTCTGCCACGTCAAATAAATAAATGACACAATGGAAAAAACCTAAAACAAGTAGTCCTATTTCAAACCACATTTACTTACTAATAAAATTTCTTTGTTATGACACTTTCTCCGGTTTATAGGACCTCTCTCATATTCTATCTTGTCATATCTAAACTCATAGTCATGTATGTCCTCTAACAATTTCATGACACTTTCCAAACCACTTTTATCGGATGTAAAGTAAAAGCATGGATGGTTATGTAAAACGTCTAAAGTTTCTAAAGAGTCTCTCAAAGTCCAGTCTACTTGGTATTGAAAATCCCATGTGTTATAGAACGGCGGGTCCACTATAAAGAAAACATTTTCCTTGTCTTTATATTTTTCATACAACTCTGTCCAATGACATCTCACAAACTCTATACCCTCAATATATTTTTCTATGTCCTCTTTGAAAACATTTGTATAGTTAAGATATAAAACTTTTGACATAAGTGTTTCAATGTCATGAACTCTTATAGAACCACTATATAATAGTCTAGCAGATATACTATCCCAGTCTATATATTCTGCTTTTTTCAAAACCTCTCTCACAATATTTTTCTTATCTAATGGTATACGTTCCATCTTACCTATAGGTATCTTTTCTTTTAACTCTTTCAATATATTGTTTGTGTCTGGAATATGTTTGAGACGGTCCATATAGTTGTCGAAGTCATTGCATATAATCTTTGAGTCTGGGAATATTGTATGGCACAAATGGGATATATAGAAACTTCCACCGAACAAATCTACAAATGTTAGACCATTCGGTAGTTTCTTAAGTTCTCTCAATATAATATCTTTACATTTACTCTTATTTCCAAAGAACGGTAACGGTGGTTTTGTAAAATTCATTTATATATAATAATAAAAATGTTTTTTTCCTGAAAAGTGACAGAAAAGTGACAAAACATGAAAACATATATAATTTGTGAAAAGCGACACATTATATAATGTTTTCGACCCAGAAGACTAACAATTTTCCGAATAAAAACTTCATTTATACTAAACTTTTTATGGGCTAGAGGGCGCAACGCGCCTGGAAGGCCATCCCAAGAAAAAAAAAACTTCATTATACTAAACATCTTCAGGGCTAGAGGGCACGAAGTGCCTGGAGGCCCCACTACCTTTTTTTTTTTTTCTTTTTTTTTCATCAGTACTTATTCTACTAAAGATGAGGAATGACTGCAAATTATTCTATCAGCAGAGGCAGAACTGGGAAGAGACCTCCACTGATAGAGTTTCAAGAGCTCCATAGCTTCATTTCGTAGGGTTTGGAGCTATAGATCTCTTGAAAAGGCATAAAGGAATAGTGTTGACAATCAAAAAATAAAAATGTCGTATTTTTGCTCAACTTTGTTACTCTCCCAAATCAAGCTTGTGGAATTTTAATTTCTATCTTAGGAGGGAGTTTAGCGTATTCCATTCTAATAATTTTCTGAATTCGTCGCAAGGATAAATTAAAAATGTATCCTAATTTTCCAATATTACTATCCATTGTGAAATTAACAACTGGTGGTTCTTCAAATTCAATAAATGTCGTTTCACCGTGAGTTATATTAACTTTGAAACAAATATCAAAGTTTGAAAGTAAAAATCTGCATGGAATTATCATAGGAGCGGATGTGTAAATCATTCCCATCATTCTCATGCTCTGAGAATGATCTGATCTCGCGCCAAGCGCATTGACATTAAGATCGCACTTAATTTCAATAATTGCATTTCCTCTATATCTAAAAATCGCGCTAATTTTTTGTTGTTTCAATGTCAGTGACGAAATTCTTGTCAATGCAACAAATGGAGGACTTGTTCCCAAATCCATTGAAACCAACCTGACTTTTGAACGAAGCATTGGGTTTGCATCGATAGGAACTTTGGAAATAGCTTCACCTATCTTCTCTTGAACAAAAGGCTTCAATGCCTCCCAATCAAACTGTAGAGACATTGAGCAAAAACAAGTTGCGCAAAAATCTGACACCCTTTTGTAAACCATATTTTTGACATTTTATTTTTTTATTGCGTACACTAGTATTTAAGCCTTTTCAGGAGTTCCATAGATCTCTTTCGTAGGATTGCAAGCTGTAAAGATCCTCTTTTCCGACTTCCAGTTACAACTATCTACAATTCCTTCTACTGATTCAAGAGCAATCAGTAGAAAGAATTGCAGATAGTTGCATCTGTTAGAATTCTTTGGAGTATCTTATAGGAGTTGGGCTGCTTAGATTTTGTGCTACTTGGGATATTATTTATAGGTTATTGCTTTCAGGAACAATAATACTCCTCACTGTACCTTTGATGGCTATAGATGTAAATTTGGTAATGTTCATTATGAAATCTCTCATTCGATTAGAGAAATTGTAATAAACATTGCCTTAAAGTTCTCTTACTACTTTTTCTTGGTTCAAGAAAGAGCTAAGATTCTGTAATTATACGAAACGTGCAGAGTTTTTCCTTGTCTACTCATTTGATTAGAGGTTATGGAAGATCTCTGTCCTAGTGCAATGTAGTTGTGGTGTCTGATCCGCACAAAGCGAAAGAACATGTCTGTAATTTGTTTGTACTGAAGTTATCTGAAAATATCTCGATTGGGGAAAAAATCAAGAGATTTATAGCATAATCTAAGTACAACTATGTTCTTATACAATACTATAACAAAGTAATTAACGAAAATTCATAACATTTCGATTTCATGATAGAATTTCGAAAACATTCTCAAATTACATAAAAACAATGGCAATTACATATGGAAATCAGAATAAATTGTTTAGGTTTTACGAAATGAATAATCAGGGTTTGAAGAATGAAATTAATAATCTAAATTATCAAGATCTTCTTTCTTAAGGAATTTTTCAGCTCCCATGAAATCATGATATTCTTCAGGTGATGGGATTTGAAGTCCTGTATCAGGGTACTTTCCTCTTTGAATTTCCATGTTGAGGAGGAAATACAGTTTAAAAAGCGTATCTCCGATCTTCTTCAATTTGCCGGTTCTGAAATGACTATAATCTGCTCCAACAATGTCAAACATACCCATCCAACCTTCAACAATCTTCACATCGCACAAATCTGTTACATATGTAAATGTAACTCCATTATTCTCTATTACTGTCATATGTTTGGTAACAACTAATGCAATTGCTTGATTAAAATCGTTGATCATTTTCATTTCCTCTTCATTATGGTGATTTATAACATAATTTAACTGTCTGTAGGTAACAAAAAGAGTTTTCATGATGCAATACCTATAACCTGTTGATGCAACAAGGTATTTATCAAACATTTCCTTGGCAATTTGGCTAGGATTTCTTGCTTGTTCTCGAAAATGGTTTGCAACCTCTTCGGGGAGGAAAATGCGAAATAGTGATAAGTTCTTTGGTAAATTTGGTGATGCTACCTGTTCTGTATATGGTCTTCCTTGCATTATTCGAAGTGATGTTAAAATGAATGAATAATTCAAATTTCAATTTCAGAGGAATAGTTTATAAATGATTGTAAAAATTGAAATTACATTGAAAAAATCGATGATAAAGAAGTTCAAATGCTTAATTTGTCTATGAGCGATGTGTGCATTAGTTAATTTCAATGTATTCTCAAAAAATAAAAACGTCAAACAATAGAATGCGAAAATTGTTAAAAATGATATTGAGACATACACCATTCATAATGGTAATAATCATTCATATAAAATCTTCTCTCAGTTTTTTCTGTGAAAAATGAGATTCGTCAAAACATCAAAACTTCGGAATATTGCTGCGTGCACCGCAATTAACAAATGTGTGATCGGCGCATGTTTGTCATGCAATCCCGTCGTTTTTGTGTGAAAATTGAGATTATTTTTACGAATCGATATTTTTTCGTTATCGAATGATATTTATTAATATATCCACTATCTAACATACGAATTCATTATCATTTCGGATTTATAAAGAAAAAATCAAAACTTGAAATATCTAAGTTCGAATAGATGAAATATATATGTATATGCTGATTTCAAGTACAATGGAATGCAAACATTTATTCAACTTCGATGAAAATGTCAAGAAAAAAATTGTAATTCCTCATTAACATTCGAATTAGTAAATTTGATTCAAATCCAAATAATACTCTTGTAATCAAAGCACATTAGCAAGAGTTGAATATCTTCAAAAAAAAAATTCGAAAATGACAGAATGTTTACATATCGTTGAAGTATTTCCCTAAAAATGACTTTCAAAAGCAATCTTAATTGTTATATCATTATGAACAAGTCATGTACGAATTATTCAAGACATACTGACAACGAAAAATCAGAAAACGAAAGTTTTAATGAAGAACAAATTAACTCTGATCTTCAATCTCAAGAACCAATAGGGTGTATGACTGATAATCCTGCATGTTCTGCCATATTTTCATTGCGTGAAACAAAAGGTCCATTAGATCCGCCAGAAGTTTACCTAGAAAAATTCAAAAATCGAAAAGATCATAAACTGTATAAGTATTTTCTTTGGATGACACAAAGTATATACGCAGATTCAATCGAGTATGAGTTCTTAGATTTATGCGAATATTTAATTTTACCAATAATTTCAAACATCTTCGAATTTGACAAGAAATACGATGCATTGGAATTCATCAGATCATTATCTGATGTGGAACGTGATGATACGGCTTTATATTGCTTACCTCGGGGAAAAATTTCCGAGGTTAACAGAGTTTTTCTTGGATCGAGAAGAATTTTTTTCAATGTGTTTGTTGAACAATACTTGAAAAGATCTCAGATTTTTCCATATCTAATCGAAACAGATGATTTTGGTATGGAATTATCTGGTGCAAAATTTGAGATAAAAACATCAGGAGCTCAATTCGGAGGTAAAATCACTGACACAATAAACAACAAAGTATATTATGTTAAAGTTCATCAAAACTATCCTCTAAAAAACATGAAAGATGGACTTTTTGTTACAGAATATCAACAAGAATTGGATGAGGGCAATCAATCTAACTTTTTAAATCATATGTATGACAGAACGCAAGCCAGAACTGTCGATCTTAAAGAACCATTTATGTACAAAGTTCTTGAGTCTCTCAAGTTAGGTGCGAAAGTTGATTTTATTATCAATCCATTTATCAACTTTGGATTCTACATAGTTTCAGAAAGCTTGAGTAACGATAAGCAAACTTTTATTGATATTAAGTCTTTTAGAGAAAGTGAAAAAACATTTTGCATTCAATATTATATTAATGACTTTAGGATTGATATAGTAAATTCAAGAACGTCTTTTGGAGAACTTAAACAACATTTCAAGAGAAAAACTATTGTTGATCTAACAGTCATTGATATAATCTTTAAGATATTCTCATTAAGAGATGCACATTGTTGTAATCTTGGATTCATTGATAAACACGATTCTCCTACAGTAGGAAATGAATACTATCAAGCAAAAAAATGGCTGGAACGTGGTCAAGATTTCAGAATAATTGATTTCCTTCCATCCAAAAAAAGAAAATGTGGTTATATTATTCCACAAATAGTTGATAACTACTTAATTGGTGATTCGGAAATATATGATAAAGACCTTCCATTAATGAGGAATATAGTTAGTAGATTAAGTGCTGAAGAAAAGGAATTAATGCAATTTAGTAATAGATCATTGGTAATCAAACCTCGGAATGACAACATTAAGAGAGAAAAGTTCTTCATGGGATTTAGTGCTTTGAACCAAATTCAAAAGTTAGTTGATGAATCTCTATCTTCAGAAGAAATAACAAAGCATGATTCTAACAAGAATACTGAAGACATTGAAAGATTCAGATTGTTCTTAGAAAAGAAAGCGAGAGATATCAAATCATTGATGATGCAGAAGAGGAATGATTTTCAATTCTTGAGGAACAGAACGAATGCATCACTTCTTGGATTCAAGTCTCGATGTGGAATTAAGAGGGAACATGATGAAAAGCCAGATTTTAATTACATCGAAGATGCATTCGAAGACTTAGACTATTATGTCAACGGAGTTTATCAGAACTACAAGAATCTTAAGAAGTTCATCACAGATGGATACTTCGAGTTCTTCGATGAAGATGGGAACTTCAAACCATACTAAATTATGCATGGTATACTATAATATAATAAAATTAATGTTTCTTTTTCTTAAAGTGATTTAACAGACAATTTATAATGGCAGACTTGACAGAAATTAAAACAATGGATTTTGAGAGTATGTCAGAAAGTGGGAAGTATATCCTTAGTGAGAGGGGCTCAGACACTAAAGGCAAATGGCAATGCTTGCTCATATTAAGTATAGAAGAACTTATATGTGGGAATATCATATCGTAGTTTATTGTCGATGTATATCTTAAATTCATAATGAGATTTGAACTCTAGAGCTTCATCTTCTTCATAATAATAGTCATCATCAACATCTTAATCACCAAGAATTAACATTAAAAAACAGAATTGAAGAATATGTCATATGGGCGTAATTACATCAAAAAATTAATTTAATAATAAAATAAATTTTATACTTTTTATAATTCTTCAGTAAGTAAAGACGCCTTTGGTTTGAACTTTGGAGCGTCATCTTCTTCATAATAATAATAGTCATCATCATCAACATATTCATCACCAGGAACATCTCCATCCTCAAATTCATCTTCGTTATCAATTACACCACGAATTCCTTTGAACAAAACTCTTGTTGTCGTGTTGTAATCAGTTCCTATTCCACTCAAAATTCCGTATTTTGCTGTATATTCTTCAAGTAATTGTTTCAAAACTGGTTTGTCTTCCAACGACAAATAAAAGATGTTATCCATTATGAACTTCTTCTCGACTTCATCATCCCTATCAACACCTTCCAAATTTATCTCATTATGACCTTTTTCTTTGAAGAATCTGAGAATTGAGTGAATGGTGCCGGAAATGACAACATGAACTGATTTGTCGTAGTTCTTGGCCGGGAAGAACTGGCAATGTGGTTGGTAGAGGATTTGAGGGAATCCAAGTGAACAACTGTTATTCAAATAATCAATATAAGCAACTCTTGCGTTAATATTGTGGGATTTGGCATAGGAGTTGTAGTTATTGACCATAGGAATACTTTCATTCATGTTATATGATGAAATGTAGAAAATTAAAGTATCTTTTTCGTCATTTTTGAGGAATTCTTCGTAATTAGTGCCAACTAACTTGTATTCCTCGGTTTCATTCACTGGTTCGCTCGTGTAGATCTTTTTTACCTCGTTTTTCTCTACTTTTGTGACGTATTCCTCGATTTTTTCTTCAGATAAATCTAATAATGGTTCTGAAACCCATAAACCAGTGAAATTAAGGACTGTTAAGTATGGTTTCGGTGCTTGGATGTTTGAAAGAAGTCCGATGATGAAGGAATAGGCGTCTTCATCGAGATAACCGTACAAATTGGAAATATGACGTCTTGCAACAGGAAGGAATGGAACAATAGGGTGGGCATCGCCATCATGGATAACAGTGACGATGTTGCGCTCACTGAGAATCATTGTATTGCGATCAATTTCGTAATTTAACAAATTTTGGGCGGCGCGGTTTAAATCGTTATCTGTTCCGTTGAATTCTGCAAATGTCTCTTCTGATTTGCGGTAGAGAATGTAGTTTTGTGGGTTGCAGCCAACTTTTTCGAAAAATGAAGCTGGAGCTTGGCAATAACCGAGAGGACCCTTAGAAAATGAATGTTTGATGTACAGGGAGTGAGCTGATTCCATATGCTCTTCTGTAGAAATGATTGTGTATGGAAATGCATCGAAATTCGCATTAAATTCTTCAACTGTTGAAATTTTGATTGGTTGGCGTAAAAGTGATGCTGTAAGAACGTGCTTTAAGATTTCTAAATCAATGGAGGCACGTGTTGCAAAAACAGCTGAGTGATTGAAGAAAAATGAATAACATGGTTCAGACATTGTGTATTTTCTATATGCTTTAGGTGCATTTAGTTCTGTAACAACAACGAATGTTGCATTGGCCCCTATTTCAACGGAATGAGAGAAAACTTCGCAATATTGCCAAAAATGATCAGAATCTTCACTAAGAATAAGGGCTACAACTGTGTCATGTGTGTTTGTAAGGTTTCTAAACTCCTTGTTATCAACAAATTTCACTCGGTTAACGCAGAGAGACAAACATAAGAAGGAGAAAATCATTTTTGACATGTCAAAGTTGTCAAATTTCATTTCTTAGTATGAAATATATGTTTTATAGATAAATATCTCTATTTTGTTGTAATTTAAGTAAATATTATCATTTCAATTGATTTTTGCTCAAAATGCGAGATTGAAGATTCAATTTTTCAAAATAAATGCATCATTTTTAAAGAATTTTATCAACTATTGTTTCAATTACATATATAAGGTTTCTCAAGATCTAATTCAGTTATCAATTCGTTTCAAATCAATCTTGAGTAGTGTAATTTGGTTAAACATTGCGCCTATGATAGCTGATATAAATAATGAAAAAGAAGAATCGTTGAAATAGTTCGATTTCAATATGGTATAGTATGATGCGAAATGAGATACCTGAGTGAGCATACAGATTAGATTGGAAAAAATACTTTTTCTATTTTTCGATTGAAATAAAATTTTATCCTCAAAAAATTGAATGAGCGTGATCGTAAAATTATTCAATGAATACTCCGAAATTCATATGATCTATCATGAGTCTTCCGGTTTTTCGGATTGAGAAGTCAATTTTCACTGATCTAGTCAATGAAAGCATTAATGGTGGAGCAATTAGCATTGCGAGAGAAAATGTTCAGTTTTTACAAAGTGTCATGCTGATAAAGGAGGTGCAATTTATACCAGCCTAGTTACAAATTTAAATATAACTAGAGTTTGTGGATATGAATGCAGTAATAAATTATATTCTTTCTATGGTTATTTTGCTTTTTTCAATTCTACAAACTATTTAGATGCTCACTTCATTTCAGCATGCTGTAACACCGGCTATGCTGGGAATTGTAATTTCGCTTCTGGAAATTTAATACATTCAAACTCAAACTATTCTAAAAACAATGGACATCAAGAGCATTCATTTATAACTTCATACACAACGTCCTCATGCACTACTTTCATAACTATTTGTGACAATTTTGGTGTTGCTATTGGAAATAATAACTATATGAGTAATAATATAGTACTCTCAAATTTTGTTTATAAAAATGTCACCCTTAATTCCCAAACTTTTACCTATTTGGGTCATATTGTATCACATTTAACAATGTATTGCAGTGTTGAATGGTTTTATGTAGACATACCGATTACAGACTTGCCGGTATTTAATTGTGCAGACAATATGATGATTATTCGAAATTGTTTTGTAAATGCCCCAATTGATAAGCTGTTTGACATTCGAGGCAAAATTGATTCTGATTTATCTGTCAAGATAACATCTAATGTTCCAGAAATTTTGTTCTCTGTTCAAAAGTCAGAAGATTGTGGAAAAGTTTTTCAAGAATCACTTATCAATTATCATCAATTAATGTGCTTTCTAAGCATAAACCAACTTCTACTAGTTCTTAATAACATTATTATATCTTAACACTAAATTTTGATTAAGATATAAGCCTCATAATGATAAAACTTCTGTCTAATTAAATAACAAACCATTAGAATGGATTTCTCTAACGAAAACTGATAAACTCATATAGATAATATTTCAAATTTCGATATAAAAATAGTACAGAGTTCTCAAGTTAAATAATGAAAAGCACCAAATAGAATTGCTACATTCTTTATTTCAGAAGTAAAGAATAGTTTGATAGATCGTTCAAAATTTGAATGTGATGAGCAACTCAATATTATAAATTTATCTGTACTTTGTGGATAATATTTAGATTATCGCAATATCTAAGATTGACAAGGCAGTATTCACTAATTTTGTCAATGAAAATGCTAATGGAGCAGCAATTTGCATTACCAATCTAAATATAAATGTAATTTTTTCAAATTCGATTTTTACAAAATGTCGTGGTAACCAAGGTGGTGCTATTTATGTTAGTGTCATTACAAATTTAAACATCACTAAGGTCTGTGGATATGAATGTAGTAATAAAATAAAATCACCTTATGGTTTTTTTGGATATTTAAGCACTACAAATCTTTTAGATGTTAATTTCATTTCTGCGTGCTACAATAACGGTTATGCTGGAAATTGTTACTTTTCTTCTGTAAATGAAATGGTTTTTAATTCAAACTTCTCGAATAATAAAGGAGAACAAGAATTAGCGTTTATAATATCAGAAACTAAAACATCAAATACAAAATATATCATGGCTACAGACAATGTTGGTCCTATTATTGGTCTGAATAACTTCAAAAGTAAACAAATTGCACTTTCCTATTTTGTATATAAAAATGTTAGTCTTACATCAAAAACTGTAGCAGATTATGGTCACATTACATCTCATTATACAACTTCATGCAGTATCAATTGGTTTTATATAGATGAAACATCGACGTATTTGTCTGTGTTTAATTGATAGATTCATCGATGAATGTTCGAAATAGTTTTGTCAATTGTCCAAGCAACAAACTTATTGATAATAGAGGGAATATTAATTATGATTCATCTGTCAAGATAACATCTAATGTTCCAGAAATTTTGTTCTCTGTTCAAAAGTCAGAAGATTGTGGGAAAGTTTTTCAAGAATCACCTATCAAAAATCATGGATTTTCATGTTTTCTAAGAATAAGCCAACTTATACTAGTTATTAATAACATTGTTTTCTTTTAATACTAAAATGTTATAAATTTAGAGTAAAACTTTGTTATATAAGCCTAACTAATATGATATCGATTTTTAATATATTTATCTAATTGTCCCTCCAGATATTTGCTCTATAACTCATTTGAGTATAAATCACCTTAACATTGTTATAGTAGCTTAACGAATAAAACATTGAATTATTCACATGTTCAAATATTGGCTGATATGGTATTTTAGGTTTTAATCATCATATTAACCAATCTTGTATATTATCTAAAGTCAATGTCTGGATATGTGTTTTAGCACATAAACATATATATGTTTTGAAAAATGTTTAATGAATAAGTTAATATTTTACATTTATATTATAACATTACATATTTTTGCCGTAATAATTTTCTACCTTCTTTACTATACGTTTTGGTATATCAGTCATAGTAACAATCGAAGTAGAAATATCTCCGATATCTTTGATTGTAATTAACTCTTGAGAAACGAGATATACGAGGAAATTGAAGTCAAAGAACTTCCTCCAGGTTGGAGAGTACTCATTGTCATCGAGATATCTGATCAAATCTGTTTTCGTTGGTTTCGAGTTTGGAGATGGGAAATCGTGAGATGGGATCTTGGAATTGACCTTTCTGACTCTCACGGCGCAAAGGCAGAAGTTTACATTACAAAATCTCTTTTTTGCTCCAGAAACTCTAACATCTTTCTTGAATCTGATGAGTCCTATCTCCTTCTGATCACTGTAGCTCTTTGGTTCTTCTATCAAACCTAAGTTTTCTAGTTTTGTAACAGCATCTGAAACTTGGTAAGCGTTTACTTCGATATTATTAGTTCCATTAGGCATGAAAACAAGAGTTGTGAAGTATTCTCCAAATTTAACTTGAAAATGAGCGGCCAATTTGAGTAAATATCCAGGAAGTGGCAATTTTGGACCGTAATTGTGAGCAACAGCCATACCAACGCATTGCATACCAAAGGACTGTGCAATCTGGCATGGTCGAAGCATCTCGAACTCTGGAACAATTGTGAAATGATCGGGACTGTTAAATTGTGGAGGTTCCATTCCACAATGAACAGTTACCTTTCCTGTAATCTTGTCGACACGTCCAAATAAGAACATCATTCGATGATTTTTGAAATGTTCATTTAAAGAAACAATTTGGAATCTTTTAATTGCTTCGACACCAACACGAATAGCGTATGTACTGGATTCTGTTTGATTGATCACTTGTGGAATTAAACTATCAGCTAACTCGAAAAATTGAACATTCACTGCTTTAGGACCGAATTCACTGGTAAATTCTTTAATATGTTCTGGTATAATCGTATCTTGTTTGATAAAGTCACTGATTGCGAACGCTTTACCAAGAGAGTTGCCATATTCTACGTCAGGTAATTTTTCTGTTAATAATTTCGCATATGTCATATCGAAATTGTGCAAATTAGACTCTCCAACTGTTAACTTATTGTCAAGACGGCCTTCGTATCCATTTTGACCAAGAATTTTATAAAGTACGACATAATTAGGTTCTGTTTTAATACTTTCGGCAAATCTGTTTATAACACTCTGAATTGGTTCATTTGGGTCGACTTCCAGCTTTATTTTGCCTCTAGCCCACTGTATACCAATCTTCATTTTGAAATTCTGAATGAAGGAAAAAAATTTACTTTCAAAAAACAATTAAAATTTTGAATTGCAATTTGATGTTTTCATTGCTATATAGGTACGGGAAAAAGGTGTATTCGCCCCCAAAAATAGGGGAAGGAAAAGTTTTTTTGGAACTTTGATTATACCAATAATATTCATATTTTATACATATACTATGGTATAAAATTTATGGTCATATCTTTATTATTTACTGACCAAATAAAAATTTATATGTACGTTAAGGGTCCACTGTAAGGCCAAATAAGGCCTATCGTCGTCCCAAAAATATTGCTCAAGATGGTGTTTTACTAAGGCCCAAAACTTAAAAAAACACAAAAAAATTAACTTTACTCTTTTGAGATCCTTATCAGATGTGCAACAATTTGATGCAGTATCGCAATTCGAATCCGATTTTTTAATGTAGATGTACTCTAACATTCTTGAAAAAATGCAAAATGATATTAATCAAGCTTTTCATTTCTGTATCATACACGAAACAAAATCATTCATTATACTAAAATTTATCAAAGTTTGAATAATGAAAAAAGTAATATCTAAATTTTTAGATTGAGTCGGCTATTGATATGGTCAATATTAAATCGTTTAAAAATGGGCATTGGCCAGAATAATACCCACTAAAATACACATTTTTTTAAATTTTATCAATTTGTTTTGGTATATCTTTATGATAATGAATAAAATGCTTATCTTTCATAAGTCAATACATAATTTATGCTGAAACACAAAAAATAACACGAAAATTTTTGGCCAACATTTCAAAACGAAGGATAATGCTTTGAATATATAAACAATAATACTTTGTCTAGAGAATTAAATTTGTGCTATCCAATTGTCAATTCTTTGAATTTTTTATAAAATGCACGATATTCCGGCATTAGCCTCAATAAATATAAACTACATGCATCACAATATTAGGATGTAATGGCATTAAAGCGAATTTCCTAATTTCTTCTCAATTAAATTCCTAGAAAAACTTAGGAATTAATGATTGGAAATAGGTCAAAAAAATTCCTAATATAAAATTTATACTTAAATTAAAATCAAAATTCGAAAATATCTATTTTTCAAAACACGCATCCAGAAGCGAAAAAATTCGAAAAAATCATGTTCTTATAAAACTCGCTGATTTTGCAATTTTTATGTGATTTGAAGTGATAGAATGTATTATCATCTTACTAAAACATATACTTTATTGTTACATTCACAAAATATTAATCAGAACACTAGGAAAAGTGGATTTTCGAAAAAAGACGATAACGATTATTTGCAAATCGCCTCTCAATTTTGAGAGACTTTCAATTTTTACAGTGGACCCTTAAAAGACGATAAAATTTGGGGAGGTTTTTTGTGATATGGAAAAATGTTAGTTGCTCAATTATCTCACTATTGGATGGACTTTTATCGAGCGAAATTTTGGCTGTAAAGACAATTCTGATATTGGTAACATGGTGATAAGAACAAATAGTCAGTTTGCATGGTTTATGATGAGATAATTTCGATTTAAAAAAAAACATAAAAATTGATTTTAATGAGCGATTATATTTGAATATGCTCTCCTAATTTGAAGGAACTGGTTAAATCATGAATTGATCATGAATAATTTTTTTTCAAAATAACAATTATAATTTCATATTCATTATAAGTTGAAAATATATCATAAAGACTTTATGAATGATAAATTCGTAAAAAACAAGTTAGTTTGTTTCTGAAAATAATAATAATAAAAACCAATTTAGACCCAATAATTTTTGGCGGGATAATTGAGATGTTTAACAAAAACTGAAAGGTGTCATTATTATCTATGACCAACAAGCAACTGACCTAGTCTGGATTACAATATTCGGTTCATCAAACCGCCAATTTGATGAATCAAGCCAAATTGTAACTGACCTAGTCTGGATTACAATATTCGGTTCATCAAACCGCCAATTTGATGAATCAAGCCAAATTGTAACAAACCAGTTGTTGATTGCATGGTATTATTCATCGAACTGCCAATTTGATGAATTACATTTCTTAGTCATCAAAATAGTGGTCATGTTGTAAACGAAAACGATAAAAACGGCTTGACAGTAAAGTGACACTTTACATGGCAAAAAATAGAGCCTTACTTTTGAGATACTTGAGATTGAAACTGAATCTTATGAGGCGGTGATCTTGAATCACTACCTCATAAGGTTCAGTTTCATATAAAATTTGTTGCAATTTGTTATTCTTTTGCAATTATTTCTTATAAGATTTTACATCTTTTAGCGGGGAATGTTTGTTATCATGTATATATTATAAATATCTACACGATAACGAACATTCCTCGCTAAATTGCTGAGAAACTTTGAGGAAATGTCGAACAATTTCCTCAAAGTTTCTCAGATTTATATAGATCACTAGAGTCCCCTAGGCACTGATTCTGGTTCAGTACCTAGGAGGCTCTAGTTCTCTAACGAACTGATAAAATGTTTTTAAATTTTTGGATATTGCTACCTGTGAAGCACTGACTTCAAGTCAGTACCTCACAGGTAGCAATTACATTGAAAGATGGGAGAAACTTTGTCCGAATGTTAAACTATTCGGACAAAGTTTCTCCCATTTGTAGTGGAGATGGAAGGCTTTGAGGTATATTATATTAATATATACCCCAAAGCCTTCCATCTCCACTTGAAAGTTCCAAAACTTTGGGTTAATAGTTTGCAATTAACCCAAAGTTTTGGAACTTTCTAGAAGGAATTGCAGGGTAAGAGGTACATATTCATACTATGTACCTCTTACCCTCCAATTCCTTCTTAAAATGGGAGAAACTTTGTCCGAATGTTAAACTATTCGGACAAAGTTTCTCTCATTTGTAGTGGAGATGGAAGGCTTTGAGGTATATTATATTAATATATACCCCAAAGCCTTCCATCTCCACTTGAAAGTTCCAAAACTTTGGGTTAATAGTTTGCAATTAACCCAAAGTTTTGGAACTTTCTAGAAGGAATTGCAGGGTAAGAGGTACATATTCATACTATGTACCTCTTACCCTCCAATTCCTTCCTTAACATAAACAAATTTGGAGTTAATTGTTTGCAATTAACTCCGGGTTTGTTGACCTCCAAATGAAAATGAAAGGGTAAGAGGTATATAGTGACCCTATATGCCTCTTACCCTTTCATTCTCATTAATTATGGGAGAAACTTTGGCCGAATGTTAAATTATTCGACCAAAGTTTCTCCCATTTTTTGAAGGGATTGGAGGCTATGAGATACTGATGCAATGTCAGTACCTCATGGCCTCCAATTCCATCCTGAAACTGATCAAATTGGACCTTACATGCATTTGAAATTTGCCATGTAAAGTCCACTTTTTGAGAGAGAGGATTTGACTGCGTCAAATTCTCTTTTTCGTTTACGAGAGTCATGTTACTATTCGTTAGGTTAAATTACTTTTAATGCCCATTCAAGGAAGTACATGTCAGTTACAGGGTTTATAGTTTTACTCGAATTGAGTAAACCTCTTGGAAGCAATTACCACAAGAGCCAAGACTTCTCGTTTACAGACTTTGAAAGCCAGGAAGGAGCCAGGTAACAATAATGGGCTCTCTTATGATATTTTGGGATATTTATCAACAATTTGAGTTTCTACCTATTGTCTTCAATGAGGATTTTTTAGGCCAGAAGTACAATACCTGTACAGTCTAACTACTAGGGCAATGTAGTCAAACTGTGCACGTATTGAACTTCTAAGGCTATTATTTATCTGCTATTGACATCATTCTTTTACATTACCGTCCTCTGGTCCTTAGAGGACCATAGATTCTGAAATTACTTGTGCAGAGCAAAGTTCTTCCGAGATCTCTCTATCCTTCGTAGATCTCGGAAAAACTTTGCCTTAAACTACTGCATTAATGTTTCCTAGTATTCAAAGAGCTATGAATTCTATAGTTGATCTTATAAGGTAGAGTTTTTCCTAACTTTCTCATTCGTTGAAAGGTTTTCAACAAAGCTATACCTTAAAAATCTGTGCTTGTTATATCTGATCATTTGTGTGTTAGGGGAGGTAAATTTATTCCACTAGAGCAAATTTTTTCCGAGGTTTCTCATCGAATGAGAAACCTCGGAACAACTCTTCAATAGTGTAATGAATTTGTGGTATTTGTCCTGCAAACAGCGAGAGAACTTGTCTGTAATTCGTTTATGATGAAGTTATCTGGATGTCTCTCAGATGAGGAAGGAAGTCCAGAAAACTTCACCATAAGTTAATACTTGTGTATTTCTATGACTCTCTTCACGTCAGAGAATGTAAATTTACTCGAATAGGGCAAAGTTCTGCTCAAGTTTCTCATTTGATGAGAAACCTCGGAAGAACTTTGCCCTAAGGTAATGTATATGTGATTGTTGGCCCGCAGAGAAACAAGGAATCTGTTTGTATTTCGTTTATGGTGAAGTTCTCGGATGTTCTCTCAAATTATATGGAAAATCAAGATAACTTCACCATAATTTGTTGTAGTTGTGATTCTCTGGCTCTTTGCCGGCCAGAAAACTAGAAAATAGTTTATAGTGGGAGTATGCTCGATGAATACCTACTCACTAAAAATATACGTTATTTTTTGTTTTCCTATGGGAAAATAGTTTTGATTTTTATACTATCGTATGCTTTGTTATTGCATGACTTGTCTATTTTCTTAATAAAAACTCATTTTTCCGTGTGATTCTGAATCAATGCATTCCAAAAAAGCGTTTTCCGCCTTTGAAACGTGAAAACACACATTGCATGAAGAATCAGAGAAGATTTTCTAACTCGAAGAATTCCAAAAAAAACCAATTATAGTTTTTTTATCGTGAAAAATTTACTTTTTAACTACGAAATTTTTAAAACGCGATTTTTTTGGAGATTTTTAGAAAATTCAAATATGATAGGCATGTGTTATTTTATGTGCTCTATGAGTTTATCAGCTTAATTTGGAGTTATTATCAAATTTCAATAAGTCTAAAAAATTGAAAGATAGAAAATCTTCTCTGATTCTTCATGCAATGTGTGTTTTCACGTTTCAAAGGCGGAAAACGCTTTTTTGGAATGCATTGATTCAGAATCACACGGAAAAATGAGTTTTTATTAAGAAAATAGACAAGTCATGCAATAACAAAGCATACGATAGTATAAAAATCAAAACTATTTTCCCATAGGAAAACAAAAAATAACGTATATTTTTAGTGAGTAGGTATTCATCGAGCATACTCCCACTATAAACTATTTTCTAGTTTTCTGGCCGGCAAAGAGCCAGAGAATCACAACTACAACAAATTATGGTGAAGTTATCTTGATTTTCCATATAATTTGAGAGAACATCCGAGAACTTCACCATAAACGAAATACAAACAGATTCCTTGTTTCTCTGCGGGCCAACAATCACATATACATTACCTTAGGGCAAAGTTCTTCCGAGGTTTCTCATCAAATGAGAAACTTGAGCAGAACTTTGCCCTATTCGAGTAAATTTACATTCTCTGACGTGAAGAGAGTCATAGAAATACACAAGTATTAACTTATGGTGAAGTTTTCTGGACTTCCTTCCTCATCTGAGAGACATCCAGATAACTTCATCATAAACGAATTACAGACAAGTTCTCTCGCTGTTTGCAGGACAAATACCACAAATTCATTACACTATTGAAGAGTTGTTCCGAGGTTTCTCATTCGATGAGAAACCTCGGAAAAAATTTGCTCTAGTGGAATAAATTTACCTCCCCTAACACACAAATGATCAGATATAACAAGCACAGATTTTTAAGGTATAGCTTTGTTGAAAACCTTTCAAATAAAGAGAAATTTAAGGAGAAATTTGCCCGTTTGATGTATGGTGAGAAGCATATTTGAGAGTTTGGAGAGGCAAAGTGCAATCACCTATCAATATTGCACTTTGCCTGTCAAAAGTTCTTCGCATCTCTTGAGGTGTGAGGAAGTTTCTCGACAGAGGAAACTTTCATATCGAATGTTGCCTCTGTCGAGATGTATGTGACAGGCAAAGTGCAATCACCTATCAATATTGCACTTTGCCTGTCAAAAGTTCTTCGCATCTCTTGAGGTGTGAGGAAGTTTCTCGACAGAGGAAACTTTCATATCGAATGTTGCCTCTGTCGAGATGTATGTGACAGGCAAAGTGCAATCACCTATCAATATTGCACTTTGCCTGTCAAAAGTTCTTCGCATCTCTTGAGGTGTGAGGAAGTTTCTCGACAGAGGAAACTTTCATATCGAATGTTGCCTCTGTCGAGATGTATGTGACAGGCAAAGTGCAATCACCTATCAATATTGCACTTTGCCTGTCAAAAGTTCTTCGCATCTCTTGAGGTGTGAGGAAGTTTCTCGACAGAGGAAACTTTCATATCGAATGTTGCCTCTGTCGAGATGTATGTGACAGGCAAAGTGCAATCACCTATCAATATTGCACTTTGCCTGTCAAAAGTTCTTCGCATCTCTTGAGGTGTGAGGAAGTTTCTCGACAGAGGAAACTTTCATATCGAATGTTGCCTCTGTCGAGATGTATGTGACAGGCAAAGTGCAATCACCTATCAATATTGCACTTTGCCTGTCAAAAGTTCTTCGCATCTCTTGAGGTGTGAGGAAGTTTCTCGACAGAGGAAACTTTCATATCGAATGTTGCCTCTGTCGAGATGTATGTGACAGGCAAAGTGCAATCACCTATCAATATTGCACTTTGCCTGTCAAAAGTTCTTCGCATCTCTTGAGGTGTGAGGAAGTTTCTCGACAGAGGAAACTTTCATATCGAATGTTGCCTCTGTCGAGATGTATGTGACAGGCAAAGTGCAATCACCTATCAATATTGCACTTTGCCTGTCAAAAGTTCTTCGCATCTCTTGAGGTGTGAGGAAGTTTCTCGACAGAGGAAACTTTCATATCGAATGTTGCCTCTGTCGAGATGTATGTGACAGGCAAAGTGCAATCACCTATCAATATTGCACTTTGCCTGTCAAAAGTTCTTCGCATCTCTTGAGGTGTGAGGAAGTTTCTCGACAGAGGAAACTTTCATATCGAATGTTGCCTCTGTCGAGATGTATGTGACAGGCAAAGTGCAATCACCTATCAATATTGCACTTTGCCTGTCAAAAGTTCTTCGCATCTCTTGAGGTGTGAGGAAGTTTCTCGACAGAGGAAACTTTCATATCGAATGTTGCCTCTGTCGAGATGTATGTGACAGGCAAAGTGCAATCACCTATCAATATTGCACTTTGCCTGTCAAAAGTTCTTCGCATCTCTTGAGGTGTGAGGAAGTTTCTCGACAGAGGAAACTTTCATATCGAATGTTGCCTCTGTCGAGATGTATGTGACAGGCAAAGTGCAATCACCTATCAATATTGCACTTTGCCTGTCAAAAGTTCTTCGCATCTCTTGAGGTGTGAGGAAGTTTCTCGACAGAGGAAACTTTCATATCGAATGTTGCCTCTGTCGAGATGTATGTGACAGGCAAAGTGCAATCACCTATCAATATTGCACTTTGCCTGTCAAAAGTTCTTCGCATCTCTTGAGGTGTGAGGAAGTTTCTCGACAGAGGAAACTTTCATATCGAATGTTGCCTCTGTCGAGATGTATGTGACAGGCAAAGTGCAATCACCTATCAATATTGCACTTTGCCTGTCAAAAGTTCTTCGCATCTCTTGAGGTGTGAGGAAGTTTCTCGACAGAGGAAACTTTCATATCGAATGTTGCCTCTGTCGAGATGTATGTGACAGGCAAAGTGCAATCACCTATCAATATTGCACTTTGCCTGTCAAAAGTTCTTCGCATCTCTTGAGGTGTGAGGAAGTTTCTCGACAGAGGAAACTTTCATATCGAATGTTGCCTCTGTCGAGATGTATGTGACAGGCAAAGTGCAATCACCTATCAATATTGCACTTTGCCTGTCAAAAGTTCTTCGCATCTCTTGAGGTGTGAGGAAGTTTCTCGACAGAGGAAACTTTCATATCGAATGTTGCCTCTGTCGAGATGTATGTGACAGGCAAAGTGCAATCACCTATCAATATTGCACTTTGCCTGTCAAAAGTTCTTCGCATCTCTTGAGGTGTGAGGAAGTTTCTCGACAGAGGAAACTTTCATATCGAATGTTGCCTCTGTCGAGATGTATGTGACAGGCAAAGTGCAATCACCTATCAATATTGCACTTTGCCTGTCAAAAGTTCTTCGCATCTCTTGAGGTGTGAGGAAGTTTCTCGACAGAGGAAACTTTCATATCGAATGTTGCCTCTGTCGAGATGTATGTGACAGGCAAAGTGCAATCACCTATCAATATTGCACTTTGCCTGTCAAAAGTTCTTCGCATCTCTTGAGGTGTGAGGAAGTTTCTCGACAGAGGAAACTTTCATATCGAATGTTGCCTCTGTCGAGATGTATGTGACAGGCAAAGTGCAATCACCTATCAATATTGCACTTTGCCTGTCAAAAGTTCTTCGCATCTCTTGAGGTGTGAGGAAGTTTCTCGACAGAGGAAACTTTCATATCGAATGTTGCCTCTGTCGAGATGTATGTGACAGGCAAAGTGCAATCACCTATCAATATTGCACTTTGCCTGTCAAAAGTTCTTCGCATCTCTTGAGGTGTGAGGAAGTTTCTCGACAGAGGAAACTTTCATATCGAATGTTGCCTCTGTCGAGATGTATGTGACAGGCAAAGTGCAATCACCTATCAATATTGCACTTTGCCTGTCAAAAGTTCTTCGCATCTCTTGAGGTGTGAGGAAGTTTCTCGACAGAGGAAACTTTCATATCGAATGTTGCCTCTGTCGAGATGTATGTGACAGGCAAAGTGCAATCACCTATCAATATTGCACTTTGCCTGTCAAAAGTTCTTCGCATCTCTTGAGGTGTGAGGAAGTTTCTCGACAGAGGAAACTTTCATATCGAATGTTGCCTCTGTCGAGATGTATGTGACAGGCAAAGTGCAATCACCTATCAATATTGCACTTTGCCTGTCAAAAGTTCTTCGCATCTCTTGAGGTGTGAGGAAGTTTCTCGACAGAGGAAACTTTCATATCGAATGTTGCCTCTGTCGAGATGTATGTGACAGGCAAAGTGCAATCACCTATCAATATTGCACTTTGCCTGTCAAAAGTTCTTCGCATCTCTTGAGGTGTGAGGAAGTTTCTCGACAGAGGAAACTTTCATATCGAATGTTGCCTCTGTCGAGATGTATGTGACAGGCAAAGTGCAATCACCTATCAATATTGCACTTTGCCTGTCAAAAGTTCTTCGCATCTCTTGAGGTGTGAGGAAGTTTCTCGACAGAGGAAACTTTCATATCGAATGTTGCCTCTGTCGAGATGTATGTGACAGGCAAAGTGCAATCACCTATCAATATTGCACTTTGCCTGTCAAAAGTTCTTCGCATCTCTTGAGGTGTGAGGAAGTTTCTCGACAGAGGAAACTTTCATATCGAATGTTGCCTCTGTCGAGATGTATGTGACAGGCAAAGTGCAATCACCTATCAATATTGCACTTTGCCTGTCAAAAGTTCTTCGCATCTCTTGAGGTGTGAGGAAGTTTCTCGACAGAGGAAACTTTCATATCGAATGTTGCCTCTGTCGAGATGTATGTGACAGGCAAAGTGCAATCACCTATCAATATTGCACTTTGCCTGTCAAAAGTTCTTCGCATCTCTTGAGGTGTGAGGAAGTTTCTCGACAGAGGAAACTTTCATATCGAATGTTGCCTCTGTCGAGATGTATGTGACAGGCAAAGTGCAATCACCTATCAATATTGCACTTTGCCTGTCAAAAGTTCTTCGCATCTCTTGAGGTGTGAGGAAGTTTCTCGACAGAGGAAACTTTCATATCGAATGTTGCCTCTGTCGAGATGTATGTGACAGGCAAAGTGCAATCACCTATCAATATTGCACTTTGCCTGTCAAAAGTTCTTCGCATCTCTTGAGGTGTGAGGAAGTTTCTCGACAGAGGAAACTTTCATATCGAATGTTGCCTCTGTCGAGATGTATGTGACAGGCAAAGTGCAATCACCTATCAATATTGCACTTTGCCTGTCAAAAGTTCTTCGCATCTCTTGAGGTGTGAGGAAGTTTCTCGACAGAGGAAACTTTCATATCGAATGTTGCCTCTGTCGAGATGTATGTGACAGGCAAAGTGCAATCACCTATCAATATTGCACTTTGCCTGTCAAAAGTTCTTCGCATCTCTTGAGGTGTGAGGAAGTTTCTCGACAGAGGAAACTTTCATATCGAATGTTGCCTCTGTCGAGATGTATGTGACAGGCAAAGTGCAATCACCTATCAATATTGCACTTTGCCTGTCAAAAGTTCTTCGCATCTCTTGAGGTGTGAGGAAGTTTCTCGACAGAGGAAACTTTCATATCGAATGTTGCCTCTGTCGAGATGTATGTGACAGGCAAAGTGCAATCACCTATCAATATTGCACTTTGCCTGTCAAAAGTTCTTCGCATCTCTTGAGGTGTGAGGAAGTTTCTCGACAGAGGAAACTTTCATATCGAATGTTGCCTCTGTCGAGATGTATGTGACAGGCAAAGTGCAATCACCTATCAATATTGCACTTTGCCTGTCAAAAGTTCTTCGCATCTCTTGAGGTGTGAGGAAGTTTCTCGACAGAGGAAACTTTCATATCGAATGTTGCCTCTGTCGAGATGTATGTGACAGGCAAAGTGCAATCACCTATCAATATTGCACTTTGCCTGTCAAAAGTTCTTCGCATCTCTTGAGGTGTGAGGAAGTTTCTCGACAGAGGAAACTTTCATATCGAATGTTGCCTCTGTCGAGATGTATGTGACAGGCAAAGTGCAATCACCTATCAATATTGCACTTTGCCTGTCAAAAGTTCTTCGCATCTCTTGAGGTGTGAGGAAGTTTCTCGACAGAGGAAACTTTCATATCGAATGTTGCCTCTGTCGAGATGTATGTGACAGGCAAAGTGCAATCACCTATCAATATTGCACTTTGCCTGTCAAAAGTTCTTCGCATCTCTTGAGGTGTGAGGAAGTTTCTCGACAGAGGAAACTTTCATATCGAATGTTGCCTCTGTCGAGATGTATGTGACAGGCAAAGTGCAATCACCTATCAATATTGCACTTTGCCTGTCAAAAGTTCTTCGCATCTCTTGAGGTGTGAGGAAGTTTCTCGACAGAGGAAACTTTCATATCGAATGTTGCCTCTGTCGAGATGTATGTGACAGGCAAAGTGCAATCACCTATCAATATTGCACTTTGCCTGTCAAAAGTTCTTCGCATCTCTTGAGGTGTGAGGAAGTTTCTCGACAGAGGAAACTTTCATATCGAATGTTGCCTCTGTCGAGATGTATGTGACAGGCAAAGTGCAATCACCTATCAATATTGCACTTTGCCTGTCAAAAGTTCTTCGCATCTCTTGAGGTGTGAGGAAGTTTCTCGACAGAGGAAACTTTCATATCGAATGTTGCCTCTGAGAGATGTATGTGACAGGCAAAGTGCAATCACCTATCAATATTGCACTTTGCCTGTCAAAAGTTCTTCGCATCTCTTGAGGTGTGAGGAAGTTTCTCGACAGAGGAAACTTTCATATCGATGTTGCCTCTGTCGAGATGTATGTGACAGGCAAAGTGCAATCACCTATCAATATTGCACTTTGCCTGTCAAAAGTTCTTCGCATCTCTTGAGGTGTGAGGAAGTTTCTCGACAGAGGAAACTTTCATATCGAATGTTGCCTCTGTCGAGATGTATGTGACAGGCAAAGTGCAATCACCTATCAATATTGCACTTTGCCTGTCAAAAGTTCTTCGCATCTCTTGAGGTGTGAGGAAGTTTCTCGACAGAGGAAACTTTCATATCGAATGTTGCCTCTGTCGAGATGTATGTGACAGGCAAAGTGCAATCACCTATCAATATTGCACTTTTGCCTGTCAAAAGTTCTTCGCATCTCTTGAGGTGTGAGGAAGTTTCTCGACAGAGGAAACTTTCATATCGAATGTTGCCTCTGTCGAGATGTATGTGACAGGCAAAGTGCAATCACCTATCAATATTGCACTTTGCCTGTCAAAAGTTCTTCGCATCTCTTGAGGTGTGAGGAAGTTTCTCGACAGAGGAAACTTTCATATCGAATGTTGCCTCTGTCGAGATGTATGTGACAGGCAAAGTGCAATCACCTATCAATATTGCACTTTGCCTGTCAAAAGTTCTTCGCATCTCTTGAGGTGTGAGGAAGTTTCTCGACAGAGGAAACTTTCATATCGAATGTTGCCTCTGTCGAGATGTATGTGACAGGCAAAGTGCAATCACCTATCAATATTGCACTTTGCCTGTCAAAAGTTCTTCGCATCTCTTGAGGTGTGAGGAAGTTTCTCGACAGAGGAAACTTTCATATCGAATGTTGCCTCTGTCGAGATGTATGTGACAGGCAAAGTGCAATCACCTATCAATATTGCACTTTGCCTGTCAAAAGTTCTTCGCATCTCTTGAGGTGTGAGGAAGTTTCTCGACAGAGGAAAATTTCATATCGAATGTTGCCTCTGTCGAGATGTATGTGACAGGCAAAGTGCAATCACCTATCAATATTGCACTTTGCCTGTCAAAAGTTCTTCGCATCTCTTGAGGTGTGAGGAAGTTTCTCGACAGAGGAAACTTTCATATCGAATGTTGCCTCTGTCGAGATGTATGTGACAGGCAAAGTGCAATCACCTATCAATATTGCACTTTGCCTGTCAAAGTTCTTCGCATCTCTTGAGGTGTGAGGAAGTTTCTCGACAGAGGAAACTTTCATATCGAATGTTGCCTCTGTCGAGATGTATGTGACAGGCAAAGTGCAATCACCTATCAATATTGCACTTTGCCTGTCAAAAGTTCTTCGCATCTCTTGAGGTGTGAGGAAGTTTCTCGACAGAGGAAACTTTCATATCGAATGTTGCCTCTGTCGAGATGTATGTGACAGGCAAAGTGCAATCACCTATCAATATTGCACTTTGCCTGTCAAAAGTTCTTCGCATCTCTTGAGGTGTGAGGAAGTTTCTCGACAGAGGAAACTTTCATATCGAATGTTGCCTCTGTCGAGATGTATGTGACAGGCAAAGTGCAATCACCTATCAATATTGCACTTTGCCTGTCAAAAGTTCTTCGCATCTCTTGAGGTGTGAGGAAGTTTCTCGACAGAGGAAACTTTCATATCGAATGTTGCCTCTGTCGAGATGTATGTGACAGGCAAAGTGCAATCACCTATCAATATTGCACTTTGCCTGTCAAAAGTTCTTCGCATCTCTTGAGGTGTGAGGAAGTTTCTCGACAGAGGAAACTTTCATATCGAATGTTGCCTCTGTCGAGATGTATGTGACAGGCAAAGTGCAATCACCTATCAATATTGCACTTTGCCTGTCAAAAGTTCTTCGCATCTCTTGAGGTGTGAGGAAGTTTCTCGACAGAGGAAACTTTCATATCGAATGTTGTTTCGCATGAGCCAATTATAAAATTGGCCCATATTCTCTCCCCCGTTGTCGGACCAGAAACAAAATGGCTTTTGATATAAGCCAATCGTTTCTTCGGCAACTCTTGTTGTAGATTCGGAAGATTTATTTGGCAAAATTTTTAAAGCCAACAAAAACCGAGATTTATCGTCTATTATACCATAAACAGGTAACCTCTGTGAACCGTATAAAAAATGAACATCTACATGCCATATGGTATCAGGTTTTGTTGCTTCATATGGCGTATAATATTTTTGAGGGGGCCTGTCACTTTTTGGTTCTTTGATCTCCAAAATACTGTAAATTCTTCTGAGTTTATTGTAGGAAACTGAATAAACATTTTGATCCATGTTTAAACGCCAAAACATCTTTTGGATTCCGCACTTATATTCCTAAAATTTTTGGAGAACATATTGCAAATTTTCAGGAGTAATATCATCTGGTGCCGGACCAGGTTTAACGTTTGGGGGCGTTAAATTTGCATTTGTGTATGCTGCTTTAAGTGTGTTTTTCGAAATTGATCTAAATTCACACTTCATTTCATCCTCGTATGGAACTCGCTTACGAGTAGGTGACAAAAGTGCATACTCTTAAACAACCGTCGGATTTCCGGGTGAAATCGTGACACACTTTCGTCTTTCGTAGGCAGTGGTGGTTGTTACAAAAGGTAACTTCGAATGTAGCGTGAAATCTGCAAAAAAAATTCTGAAATTTGAATGGAGAACACAAAAATTGAATAGTTTACGTCAATAAAAAAGAGAAAAATGAAGCCAATGTGTCTCGAACCTAGGACTTAGAGCAGCAATCCCACTGTTTATAACATTACACTACATGCATCTCTCACCTCAGTGAATGAGATCAACTATATGATAACTTTTTCCCCATTATATTCTTGTGGAAAAGTGACAAATAGCAACTTTGACCCTCTCTCCTCGCTTACACGCAATTAAATAATTGAGTTCGCGAGATTCAAGTTTTTCGCGTGTTTGAATTAACCACCAAGAAGGAATGGTTGGTCTACTCATAATAAAAAATGAAAAGCCAAATTCTCTCAAAAAGTTAAGTAGGACCAATTTTTTATAAAAAAAAATCCAATTCCATTATGAATGTTAATTAATTTATATAATTATTGAATAAAAAATTTTCTTTGAGATTATGAAAAGTTCTTTGAAAAGTTATTTTTTCTCATTTTTAAATATTGTATTAGCCTATTTATTTATAATCCAAATTAAATAACTTTAAATTCAATATTTAAAGAATAATTTTGAAGGAATTGAGTTACTTCCCCCGACGATAAAATTGAGAGGTTTACATTTTGACCGAACTTAGCATGCAACAAAACAATCAATTCCGAAGTGATAAAGTATCAATTTATTTTCAATATTTCAAGTTTTCATAAACAAACATAATAAACATGTACAATATATAGTCTCCCACTTGCTCTAACAAAAGTAATATAATTTACACAATTAAAGCCGTTTCAGTTATATTATCGTTGTTACTACGCTTGTTGATAATAAACCTTACAACAAAGAAAGCAGCAACAGCTATTAAAGCAATAATAACTAATGAAACAACAATAGCAACTGTTGTCTTTGATTTTCCACTAGAAGATGTATTGCTCTCTGATATATTAGTTTGGTTTGTTGGCGGAGTTGAAGGTGACGAAGATGAAGGTTCTGAAGTTGGTATTTCAGGCTTTTCAGCTCTTAATTTATGATATTTTTTCAAGAAATCTCTATTTTCTTTGAGATTTGTTTCATTTCCAAGATAAACAAGTGGCATATGACTTTGTTTGTAACCATTGATTGTCATTGAAGCTCTCATACCTGGATCGTGCCATAAAGTTGTCATCTTCAAATTTGTATCTAAGTTTGTAGTAAAAATAACAATTTCACTCCAATTAGATGCTGCCATTATGAACTCCTCTCTCCAATCTCCTAAAATATCACCATGGAATAAAGGATAATCTCCATCATCGTCATATTTCAAATCTGTCCCATATTTATTATTAAACAAAGTGGTTGAAGTTAGGTAACGAATAGATTTGTTATTTTCATCATCAAATTTAATAACTAATCCTCGATTGATGGTAGAAGGACTAAGGGTTCCCTCCCAGTACAAATTGTTTGCTGGCCATAAGAAATCGGTGAAATTTTCAACCAATAAATCATTTGTTTTCTCATTATATAAACCATCGAACGAATATACTTCATAACCTGGCTTTGATGGATCAAAATCACCAGCATTGCCTCTTCCTAAGTCATGAACATATGTGCCATAATGTATCCATTTCATTTCTCCGGTAGAAGCATTATAAGCATATTCATCAATTAAATCAGGGTTATTTTGCTGAATTCCGTATCCACTCATTGTTGTGTCTTCTTTATTGAACTTGGAGACATAGAATCTATCACCATGTCTAATATTAGATTTTCCAAGATTATATCTTAATGTTCCGTTGCCATTTAATGTAAATCCGATCTCATGAAACTCATCAATACCATCATAATCAACATCTGCAAGTCTGAAATGATGTCCGTTGTGATAAGTAGAATCATCATTGTCAAAAGAGTCAGTAAAGTTCCAATCTAAGCCAAACACACCATTTATAAATGAAAAAGCGGAATAAATATTGAAGAATCTCTTTCCACCAGTGATTCGATTTTTTGTTGCAACAAATAAGGCTGGTTTTTCAAGGGTTGCCCACCCAGCACCAAACTGTGCTGATACAGAACCATATTCAGGCTTGAAATTAGGAAGTTTAACTTTTTGTTTCAATTTGCCTGTTAATCCATCAATACAAGCAATCCATTGATCAACATCATTATCATGAATGAATACATATCCATCTCCGAAGGTGAAATTGTTAGCAATTCGGATATATACTTCAGCTTTTCCGTCGCCATTTAAATCATACACACTTAATCCATCAACTTGGCCAACATTAATTGTGGTAGCTCCAGGTTTGATTCTATCCTTATTTATACTGTTATGACCAAGGTTTAATGTCCATAAATAAGTTCCATTGTGCAAATATGCTTCAACAGTCTGAATTTCATCTCTGTCTCTTACAAGGACGAAATCAAGATTTCGATCTCCATCAAGATCGCCTACCCATACTGTTCTGAATTGCGTTCCATTATGGATTGGAATCCGAATACATGGAATATCTGCTGTATTTGCTGGTAACTCAAAGAAACTACTATTTTCGACTTCAACATCGTTAATAATTGATCCAACAAAATATTTATATGATTTACTCTTATTGTGATTTTTATCATAGAAATGTGTGACATCTGTAATTGGATTTGAGTTAAGTTTTACAGTTGTTGAGTTTTCATCAATTCTATAAACATTAAAAGCAATGCTATCATCATCCGTTATTAGAAATCTCCACGAAATGAATGAAATTCCATTACCTGCCCTAACTGCAACAACTCCTCTGTTTAAATTTTCGGAATATTTACTAATTTTTGTCGTGTCGTATCCATAACTATTCTTAAGAATACTGAGAAAAGTTAGCATTTTTATAATTGACTCTCAAATATTTCAATGTGAATTTTTTACACTTAAAATTTAAAACATGAAATATAATCATAATAATAATATTTTACATAACTTGAAAAATTCAATTCCTTTTCAATTTTGAATTTCATTGAGCAAAAGAGTATATTCAATCTCTAATTTATTGACTTTATGGCAAATTGAGTTACAAATCATATAATAAATCAACATGACAATCCTAAAATAAAATTAATCATTTCCTAAAAATTGACTCAACCTTATAACTTGGTTTCCAGATAAAACTACGGCAAACCCAAATTTTAGCTAAAAGTGACAGGGAAAAAAACGTTTAGTATTAAAAAAAAGACCGATGAGAGCTTCGTTCGAAATATAGAGGGAACTGAGAATGCGCAACCATTCTCAGGGAATATTGGATGCTATTCCCGTTCCCTCTGTATGGAAAATTGAGGTTTTCAAAGGGAGTTAAAATAATATCAAATTTATACTAATTTACTTCAAAATACAAAAGTATTTGACAGCTAAAATTAGTTACTTTAGCAAGCCTATCAATACCCTTTTACGATTATTGTTACTTTTTCGAAATAAAAGTAAAAACAAATTTATACTAATTTACTTCAAAATACAAAAGTATTTGACAGCTAAAATTAGTTACTTTAGCAAGCCTATCAATACCCTTTTACGATTATTGTTACTTTTTCGAAATAAAATAAATTTATTATCAAAAACCTTTTTTTTCTTAGTAAAAATAAAAATGTTATTTTATATCAAGTTTTTATTCATAAATTTTTATAATGTTGTATAAATTTGAAGGTGGAAATCTGTAATAATTTTATCTTGAAAAGACTTGGCATTCTCAACAATGAAATGAGGGGTATTGCATCCAAATTCTGTAATTTGCGCGAGCGAAGCGAGCGGTTTAGGAATATAAGCAAAGATTGAACTAAATTGACTCCGAAATGCTGACTTATAAATGATTATAATGCCTTTTAATTAAGCTTATATCTTAAATGAATGAGCGACTTCGTTTTGCGCAAAAAATATAATACTGTAAACATTGAATTTTTCAAACCGTTTTCCCCTATGAAAATCTTTTCAAATTCTTTTTCAATGAAAAATATTTTTAAAGTTTTTCAATGAAAAATATTTTATAAGCCAATATAATCACGTATTTTGTTATATGCTTTGAATGATCATTCAAAATTGAATGCAATAAAATATCCTATTCTAAGGATATTCAATATTATAAAATTTTAGATGCAATAGTTTATATCAATTACAATTATTAAATGAGATGCTACAAAATATATATTTTTCAATGTGATCCATTTTATATTTAATTTTTTAAATAGCTATTGAAATCATAAAATGATATTGTCTCTACTCCTCGTTGCTCAGCTAGATGTGCATACATGCAATCATGATCTTGAAATGGGTAACATAACAAGAGAACTTCAAGGACCTCAATCATATCGCAGCCTTAAAAATACCGAATGGAAAAACATCAGAATTAAGGTAGATTATAATTATATTGATAATACAAAAGATGATGAACGAACTTGTAAACGAGCTGGACAACTAGTTGTATTCCAAGGCGTAAGATATATTTGCAAACAGGAACATATTTTGTCAAATTCAAAAATTTTGGCTATTAAAGGAACACTTAATAATGTCAAATCATATTTAGAGAGACTTCTTACAGTAGTTCCATATAATCATTATATTAATTATGTGGACTTTCGTAGCCGTTATCGAAACGAGACGAATTTTGGCAAACAAAGCGCATACGGTTACGATATAGTACTTGCAGTACTTTCAAGACCGAGACAGGATAATGATGCTACTCTCGCATCAGCTGCTGGATTAGCAGAAGAGAGAACATATCACAGACCAATATTTGGTGTCGTTTTCTTAAATCCAATGGCAGTTCCTGATACAGCACAAGATGAAAACTCAAACGATTCAAGATTCTTTTATACTTGCGTTCACGAAATTTTCCATGCTTTGGGTATTTCATCATCATATTTTGATTATTACCATCCTCACGAGTCAACATCTCCGCATTCACGAATAACATGCAGTTTTACAAAATATGGGAGAAGTTTTACTTTCTTAGTAACACCATACGCCCATAAGTTTGCAATGAAGCGCTTTGGAGTAGAGGAATTCCAAGGAACTTATGGAAAATGTCCATCAGGAATAGAAATTGAAAATGATGGCGGTCAAGGAACAGCAGGAAGTCATTTGGAAGCTAGATCTTACATGACAGATTTGATGGTTGGCATGACAATTCAAACAGAAGCTGGACCATTTTCCAGGTTGACTGATGCTGTTCTTGCAGTTCTTATGGATACAGGTAACTACAAAGTTAACTGGCAAATGGGACAACCATTAGTATGGGGCAATCCAGAATCAATTGATGGAAATACAATTACAAACTTTGCAATTGGTCCTCCACAAAATGTTTTCCCTAAGTATTATATGAGAGACTTCTCAGTTCAAGAAATTTGGTATGCAAGTTTTGATTTCAAATTCTCCGGACCATTTTCAGGACCTGCACATATTAGAGCAAGTTATAGCGAAAAACAATTTTATGATCCGAAAGGCATTGGAGTTGGTACAACACAAGTTTATGATTTCATTCCATTTTATTTCCCAAATTATGTTTGTCCTAAGGGACAGGCTATTCTTCCATCAACAATGTCATATTTTCACCACAAATGCGGTACATATACATGCGACGGATATAAATCGTTCACAATTCAAGTCAATAAAGATCTAGCTGCAACTCAGTTTGAAAGTGTCACATGCACAAAAGATAATGCAACTAAGGAATTTTCTTTGCCATTAGGTTACTATTCCAGGAAAGTTTCTTGTGTTGATCCTGAAAGATTCTGCAGATCTGTGAAACTGAACGAGATGAAGTTTGTTGTTGACCCATTCAATCCAGATACAAGGCAATTGAATAGTGATTCTCCAACACCGACACAGCCTGAACCTGATAATAATCCATCAGGACCCGAACCAGGAAATAATCCATCAGGACCCGAACCAGGAAATAATCCATCAGGACCCGAACCAGGAAATAATCCATCAGGACCCGAACCAGGAAATAATCCATCAGGACCCGAACCAGGAAATAATCCATCAGGACCCGAACCAGGAAATAATCCATCAGGACCCGAACCAGGAAATAATCCATCAGGACCCGAACCAGGAAATAATCCATCAGGACCCGAACCAGGAAATAATCCATCAGGACCCGAACCAGGAAATAATCCATCAGGACCCGAACCAGGAAATAATCCATCAGGACCCGAACCAGGAAATAATCCATCAGGACCCGAACCAGGAAATAATCCATCAGGACCCGAACCAGGAAATAATCCATCAGGACCCGAACCAGGAAATAATCCATCAGGACCCGAACCAGGAAATAATCCATCAGGACCTGGAGTTGAAAATCCTTCAGGAACTGGAGGAAATGAAACAACAACAACAGGGTCTGGAGGTTCATATGAAAATTCCAAAGCAGCAGAAAAGAAGGCTAAAAAGAAAAAGTTGATAATTATTGCGGCATGTGCCGGAGTTGCAGCTTTAATTGTGATTGCATTTATTGCAGCTTTGGTTATATTTGCAATTAGAAATGCAAAAGAAAATGCATATCATGAGGATTCTGATGCAAATTATGTTGTTTAGAAAGGAATTAAAGAAAAAAACTTTTTATTTCTCAAATATTTCTTGTACTAAAATATTTTTTATAAAGAAAAAATTAAATTTAGAAAAGATATATCTCGAATTTATTTTCTTTCTTGATCTACAATATCTAATGTGATTATTTTTTTTTAGTTTTATCGAATCGATATTAAAAGTATACCTACTAATTTCATTAACTCAATAATTTTGATATTTGGCATAAAATCAAAAATCAAATTTAATTTTTTGAATGAAAGTTTATAAAAAAATCACTTTTTCCAAAATATAATCTAACTTTTAAAACAATAAATAAATAAAAAATACAAGAAATATTATAATTGTTATAGACCGAAAATAGATTTTTTCGGTTTTCTTTTCAAATAATTGAAAGAATGATACTATTATAGGTTTATTATATTAAATAGCATATAATCATGCTATAGCCGAAAATTATAAGTTTTGAGAAGATTGAATATAACACAAATAAATTTGAAAGTAAGTTAAATTGCTTGTTGTTTTTAATAGCTATTTAATGAGAAATCCAATATTGCAAAATTCAAATTGAATGATTGAAAGAACAGAAAAAGTCATTCTTTTCAATTTCGAATATGTTTCATTGTATTTATAATTATATGGCAAATACGATATTTAAACTTGATTTTTGAAGGAAAATTCACAAAATTGAATAAATTCAAATAATTTTTATTCAAAAATAAACTAGTTATTTGAGTTTAATACTAATTATCTATTCAAACTACAAAGTTTGTAATTTAAAATATTTTGTGAGATCAGATTGAATTAATTCAAGGTTCTTTTCAATTAATATTAATGACCATATTACGCATTTTCGAACATTCTAAACCAAATATATAAAAATGGGAGACGAATGTTAAATTTGCTAGACATGGGGGAGTTGTCTGCAAAGTTTTAGCTCTTATCTCTAACAAAAAATTAATTTTTAAAAAAATGACCGAATACGTTTCACAGCGAGAAAAAAATAAAAGGCAAGATAGAATTTTCTAGACATAAAGAAGTTGTCTGCAAAGTTTTAGCTCTTACCTCTAACAAAAAATTAATTTTTAAAAAAATGACCGAATACGTTTCACAGCGAGAAAAAAATAAAAGGCAAGATAGAATTTTCTAGACATAAAGAAGTTGTCTACCAAGTGTCAGCTGTTACTTCTTCTCAATACTGATATAAAATAAAAATCTTTATTATTTATTTAACCTTTATTGTTTCATTAAACTTCATTTATTTTATATTATAGTTTTATTCTTTTAGCTACTTGTAAAATAATCTAATTTTATATCATCATTTTACCGGATTATTCTTCAGTACATCGATTGTGTATCTTATGGCAGTCCCAACGGGAACCGCGGTAATTTACCGAGGTTTCTGCACACCGGTTCCTTTTTTTAGGAATTTTTTAGATTAAAAAATATGCTTTGTAAATCATTTTTTGTAAATCGGCAAAAATTTGGAAATATTCTGACGACAATAAATCTGGGAATAGTATTTTAAATACGAGAACAACCTATTTAAAAGTGTTTCGCTCGATTTTGTATAATTTCAAATTTTCGCATATAGCTTTCCGTGAATTACCGTGATTTTACCGCCACATCAATAGTTTACGACACCTTTTCCGTAAATTGAGTAGTTTACTGCACTTTTTCCGTAAAATTGAGTTACGGGAATCCGTAAGATTACCGTACCTCACTTCTAGTTGAAAATAGCATTAGTATATAATAAATAGATATATTATTCATATTTTTGATTTTGAATTACGGAAAAAGTGAGTTCAGAACTTCCAATTATTATTTGATTAATTATGTTAAAAATACTATAAGGAATTAAAATACATAATGTTGAAATTTGAATTACGGAAAAAGTGAGGGTGAAAGTGAAGTGAAAAAGTAAGATATTTTTTGTTGAAATAATCATAGTTGTACAATTTTGAAACTATATGTAAAGCTATAAATTGAATAAATTCAAAAACAAAAATTGTTTATTCTTATTAATAAATTTATATTAATCAATATTTGAACAACCCGTAATTAAAATTGAATTCCTCTTAAAATTTAATCCATACGTTAATTTTTAATTTGCTCGGCGAATGCCGAGCTTCCCTACTTCTCTTGTCATTCCTTCAAAAACTCTAATCTCATCGCACTTACAAACATCATGATTTGATGTATTGTCGAGAAATCTTAGACTTGTTTGTCATTTGATGATAGCATTTGAAAGTCATCTCGAAAATCGATTAACAAGACAATTTCCCAAACATCTACATACAAGTAGATGATGGTAAACCCATTAGAGTTGTTTTGCTATGATTCCTCCAATCTTATGATGAGAAAAATCATATCAAAACAGCTCTAATCGAACATTCTACACAGCTTAGCATCCAGCTAGTTCCAAGTAATGCGATTACAACATCAACGGCCAAAGCCTTTCAGAGTCCTTTAATCATTTCTTCTCATCTCAATGTGAAGTGGCCCCAAACGAACTACAAGCTGACGTTACAACGCATTACAACCCGGTTAATACGAGCATATACATTAGAGCTGCTTTGTTATGATCTCCCTCATCAATTGATGAGAGATCTCATTATGAAGCAGCTCCAATCGAACTAAAAACCTACATACAAATGAGTGAAAACAAATCATTAGAGTTGTTTTGCTTTGATTTCTCTCATCAGAAGATGAGAGATACCAGAACAAAACAACTCTAATCAAACTTTCTACACAACTCAGCACAGTATCAATGCAAAGTAATGCGTCTGTATCGTTAACAAGCAAAGTTGTTTCGGGTCCTTCCATTTTGGAAGAATTCGGAACAACTTTGCGAATTGATAGTGTAAACCCATATACATGAAAGCGTGCATGCATAAAGACAGGTATTGTCAGCAATGACTACCTGCCCAGCTATGAGTGATCAGAGAATTACCATCTCAGGCTTTTTGAGAACGTTTCAGCCAGGACCCTCGTATGTTGACTGTGAGAAAGGCATCCTTTATCTGAAATAGATGCTTTTCCAACAATCAAATTCGAAGATCTTCGACGTTGTTGTAAAAAGAGAAGGAGAAGGAAAGAAGAGGAAGGAGAGGAAGAAGGAAAGGAAAAGAAGAAGAAGAAAAACGAAAAAAAAGAAGGAAGGACATATTAAATATAATGCGCACTTAATAGTGCCGAGGCGGCGGAGCCGCCGAGGCGCGATTTTTTTGACCCTATATTACCGCACGGCAATGTTTTTCTCGATTTTGTACAGCCCTAGTGTATCTAAAATAATATCATTATCCTTATTCTGTTTTTTCCAAAATTCTTTTAAATATCTTTTTTGGTTAGATTACTTTATACTTTTTACTTTTATTTTTTAATTTCAAAAAAAATCTGGTGATTGTTCTATTCTGTTACAATGTGCATTTGTTGTAAACAGAAATTCATCAAAAGTGACACATCAGAAAAGCTAAAATATTGAATTTTTGGAACTTTTGATAGAGCACGTTTTTAAATATTAATTAAAGTAAATGTATATTTTGTAAAGATTCTTTTTAATAAAAAAGTAAAATTTTGAAGAAGAACACAAAATCTTCTGAAAAATAATATCACATAAACTCATATTATTTTCTAATATATAACTATTTTATATAAAAATCAAATTCAATGATCTTAAAAGCGAAGGATAAACCTCAAAATTTACGAATATAATGAGTGGGAATATAATGCTTATCTATCATAAAACCATATGAAATATCAATTTTTGCTTTACGCCTAATTTTTGACGACAATTAGCAAAAAATGTTAAATGTTAACACTCAGTCCATTTGAATATGAAAAATAAAATTGACTTTGATTAAATGTTTTTATTTATCATGCAATTCTTCTTGCGACCAAAGATTTGAATAAAACTTCAAAAAATAAGATAGCTTAAAAAATAATATACGGTAGTGTTTACTAATAGATGAATAGTATATAAATTCTATTAAAATGGATTTGATCCAAAAAAATATAAAACCAAAAATAATTGTTATAATTTAAATGAAGAAGTAATTTAAAACGATTTTATTTATGATCAAATTTTATATATTTTTTTGGATCAAATCCATTTTAATAGAATTTATATACTATTCATCTATTAGTAAACACTACCGTATATTATTTTTTAAGCTATCTTATTTTTTGAACTTTTATTCAAATCTTTGGTCGCAAGAAGAATTGCATGATAAATAAAAACATTTAATCAAAGTCAATTTTATTTTTCATATTCAAATGGACTGAGTGTTAACATTTAACATTTTTTGCTAATTGTCGTCAAAAATTAGGCGTAAAGCAAAAATTGATATTTCATATGGTTTTATGATAGATAAGCATTATATTCCCACTCATTATATTCGTAAATTTTGAGGTTTATCCTTCGCTTTTAAGATCATTGAATTTGATTTTTATATAAAATAGTTATATATTAGAAAATAATATGAGTTTATGTGATATTATTTTTCAGAAGATTTCATTCTATATGCCTATGAAAAGTACTCTCAAAACTAACTTTTCCTAATTATAATTAAATCTAGAATATTGTATTATGCTTAGTATTATTTCATTTTTCTCATTCAATTTAGAATTTACAAATGTCAAAAAATTGAGAGCTGTCACTTTTGATGAATTTCTGTTTATTACACTTTATCCATATTTGATTAATATTAGTTAGTGTTTAGCTATTATTGCTGAATAATTGAATTCTTCTCAATAATTTGTGCGGAATTTCTAAGGGTTATATTGAAAGGGAAATCAGAGAGAATTTATAAAAGATATCCATGCTTTAATTTGAAATGATCACCTTTTTACAAAGATTTATTATCGATATCTAATTTTTTTAAAGAATTCATTTCCTAGATAATAGGAAAGTAGTCATTACATATAATATTATTAATACAACATTATTTATTAATAATGACCATTAGATTTTTAAATTCAATGGTTAACGATTTATATGATGAGCTTATGCAGTTAAGCAAAGATTATAACGATAATTTTAATTCGTTGTACAGACTACATACTTACAATGAAGATGAAATCAACAATATTTTCCAAGTTATCAAAAGAGAATTGATACAATCTAAAATGTTCTTACCATCTCAGCTCTTAAAAATACTTTCAACGGCTTCAAAATACAATTGCAGATATTTTAAGTCATACTGGTCCCTATTTAAGAAATTATATGAAGAGTATCACCCAAGAGTCCCCAAACACACATCAATTCCTTTTCTTTACTTTCTTTATAAAGAATTCGGCATATTAATTGACTACGATATTGTTAAGCTTGAATCCCAAAATTTTTCTTTAGATGTTCATGAAAAAGATTCTATTCACAGTGCAATCATGACCGATGACAAAGAGTTATTTATATCTCTTACAGAAAAAGAAGGTTTTAATGAAAGGCAAAACCTGAAAAGTGAATTTTATCCAGAATCAAAATACGGATATTCTTTACTTGAATTATGTTGTTATCATGGCGCAGTCAATTGTTTTAAGTTTCTTAGAACAAAGTTTAAACCATTGATTAATTCAAATTGCCTGAAACTTTCATTTTTAGGGGGAAATCCGGACATAATTAATGAGTGTTTGAAAGAGACAAAACCATACGATAGCTGCATGGAATATGCAATTATTTCACATAATATCGACTTTGTTACTTATCTTATGAACGAACACAATTTGAAAATCGAAATGGAATATTGCCATAAATATAATAATCTACAAGCGTTTTTAGTTTATTTAGATACATCAAAGAATTACAAGAAGTGTTTTCCTTTTTCAGTTCGTTTCAATTTTCCATCTCTTTGCGAATATTTGATATCTCATGGTGTAGATATAAATACACGTGATAAAAATTATTATTCAGCCTTTTTTCATGCAGCACAATATGGGAACAGATTAATTGCAGAATTTCTTATTTCACACAATATAAATATGGATAATTGCAAATCTAATTTTCAAATTGCTGTACAATCTGATAATAAAGATATTGCTGAGCTTCTTATATCGCGTGGTATTGATGTTAATACAAAATTTGATTATAAAAAAACAGCTCTTCATTATGCAGCACTTTCAGACTGTGCTGAGACAGTAAAAATGCTTATTTCACATGGAATAAATATAAATGATGTTAATGAACTTGGAGAAACAGCTCTTCATTATGCTATATATTATGATAACATAGAAACCGTCAAGATTTTACTTGAAAGCGGTGCAAATATCAATACCAAGAAAAACACTGGAGCTACAACTCTCCACAATGCAGTTGATCTAAATATTGAAATTGCCAAATTACTAATCGCTCATGGCGCTGATGTCAATACTTTCGATAATAATTCAAAAACACTTCTTCATAAAGCAGCGCAAAAAATCGGTATGATATGGGTGAACTTTTTATATCAAATGGAGCTGATGTTACAGTAATAGACGAACAAGAAAAAACTCCTCTACACTATTTAGCAGAATATTTACTTTGAAATAAATATAAATATGATCCACCAATATTTGGCTATGTAAAAATAGCTGAAATATTAATTTCAAATGGAACTGATGTGAATGCTAAGGATATTAATGGAGCAACCGCTCTTCATTTAGCAGTTCAATCATCTAATTTTGATTTAATACATTTTCTTATATCGAGTGGTGCTGAAATCAATGCCTTAGATAAATTTGGAAAAAACGCACTTCATTATGTTTCATCAGATGAAGTAGAAATTTTAATTGAGGAGCTTATTTCAACTGGAATAGATATTAATGCAAAGGATCATGAACAAAAATCTCCTCTTCATAATGCTTTGATAAAGGGATATGAATTAATAGGGGAAATTCTTATTGAACGTGGCGCAGATGTCAATGCAAAAGACAATAAAGGAAGAACAGCCTTACATTATGCAACAATGAATAACCTTTCTGTTATTATTACAGATCTTTTGTCACACGACGCTGATATCAATGCAAAAGATTATAAAGAGAGAACTGCTCTTCATTTGGCTTCAAAACACTCAAATCACGGAATTAGAGAGCTTCTGATTTCTAATGGAATAGATGCTGATGCCAAAGATATTTACGGAAAAACTGCTCTTCAATTATAGAAAAGGAAAGCAAAGAAAATCATTTCCATGGACTAATGGAATTTGATAGTAGTATGGTATGACGGGTTGTGTGACTTTTTTTGTAAACGTAAGAATTCATACAATATCGAGCGATTTTGTATCATTTTTTTTAACATATGAAGTAAAAAATGTATGATTCTTACGGTTTTTATTCTTACGTTTTTGAATAAATCAAGTCATGAATTCGTAAGAAAGCGCGACATTATTAAATAAATTAGTAATAAATATTATATACTAAACGCATTCAATAATTAATTATTTTTGAAGAACTGAAGGTGTCACTATGTCACCATGTCACTCGGTTATTTAACTTCTCTGAAAAAGTGTGACAACATGACATTTTGACAACAGGTATAAATATAATGGAGTCATAATCAAAGACCTCATAAACGAGAAAAAATAAATTGAAACTAATGATTGTTTGAATTTATGAAATCAATTATTTGATTCATTCTTTCTTCAATCTCTTCTATTCTTTTTGTTAAATCATCTATTTTCATTAATGAGGTGATTCTTGATTGAGGAATAGATTTCAAACTAACTACCCCCTTTATTTTTGAAATTTTGAATCCATCAACTTTAAACATTTTATTCAATTTACACGTTGTCAATTCTTCAAATAATTTTTTATTATTAGCATAATAGTCATTAAATTCTTCAACAGATGAAAAAATTTTTATTTCAGTAATTGGTTTAACAACGTTTATTTTTTGTTGAACATTTTCACTTTCATTTATTTCTTCCTCCTCTGTTTCATTTATTTTTAAAATCGGTTTCATTTATCATTAAATAAAAATTAGAATATAAGTGATGAAATATTTTTTAATTAATATTAAATCAGAAATGGCGGCAGGATTCTTTAAAAAATTATGGGATGGAATTAAGAAAGCTGCAGGTTGGGTTTATAAAAAGGTTATTAAACCTGTTGCAAACTTTTTGGCACCAGTAGCGAAAACGGCAGGAACTATCATAGGTGGAGTATTAGGTACTAAAGCAGGTAATCCGGCGATGGGAGCACAAGCAGGTAACGCAATTGGTGGAATTGCTGAAGGAATACTTAATAAAATAGGGGGTAAATAGTGGAAAAATAAATATTATTTTTATCTTAGTATCGGTTGAAGTCTTTGATAAACTTTTTCTCCTTTATTTAATATTTCTCTTATTGGGGCGGCTTTTGGTGTTATTGATTCAGCAACGTCACTAATTGCTTCTTTATTCTTAAATATCCAATTTGCTCCTTTCTTCATTGTTTCCCAAACTTTATGCGCTCCTCTTTTTACTTTATCCCATAATTTTTTAAAGAATCCTGCAGCCATAGTTGATTATTTCATTAAAATTAAAAATTCATTTTCATCTTTTAATTTTGATTTTTTATTTAATAATAAATGACGACTAACTATTTGGTGCCAAACACTAAACCGATTAATGGAAATGTGTTTCATTCATTCGAAAAGATAAATGAAATATTCGCAAAGAATGACGGTAGAAGATATTATAGAGAACTTGAAAGTTCATGCTATGACTCTGATGCTCCATATTTTGATGATAAACAAACTCATTTAAGAATTACAAATCCGGCTCATGATGTGAATCAATTAGGTGACACATATATTAAACGCAAAGTTAAAGCAACTCTAGTTTCAAATAAAGCTTTCACATGTGATGCCGCTTTTAAATGCATGCGTTTATTCGTTGGTTACAAATCATCAAATCAAAGCTTTAAACAATTAGAAGTAGAAACCGAAAGAGGTGATGCTGGTTATCTTCAGATGGATTGTGCCCGTGAATCTTTCGCATTTGCAACATATAAACCAAAATCAGAAAGGAAAGTTAAAAAGTTTGTTCATTCGTTATATAATAATGTTCAAAAATATGAATAACTCAGTATGTGGTAAATATATTGACCCTTCAGAAGTTTTCAAGAAAGCAAATGAAGAAGTTGATGTCACTTTTGATATGATTATTCCGGTAAATGATTTGTTAGCATTTCAGGCGTTCGATGATTATCCTAAATCATTTGGTGAAATCATTCTTAAATATTATGTTTTCAGGGATACTTTAGTATTTTGTCAGGTTGACCCGTTAAGAGTTGCTGATTTACAAAATTACGTTTATGAAAAGATAACTGATGAAAATTATGAAAAGATTATGAATCATGTTTATAAATATGATCGCAAATTCCAACAAATCGGACTTCCTGCCAAATTAATTACAAGCTTAGCCGTTACATCTGCTGACGCAAAAGTTGATAACGTTATTATTTCATGCACAAAGATGGAAGTTTTAGAGGATAAATGCATTACACCAGGATACGGTTTAATTGAAGAATCAGTTAAAGCAATACCACGTTTATTCAGTAAGGAAGATCCATTCATGATTCCAGCTCAACATATTGACGTTCGTTCACTAAATGGAGGTTGCATCACTCCTGAAGGTATCAGCTCAGATTTCTCATACGCTCTTCATAATGTTACAGATGTTGTGTTAACATTTCCGAAGAATGCAATGCAAAGAACAGTTTTAGAAAATCCAATGCTTCGAGGTCTTCAGGTCACTATAGATTCCAGAAACTTCCCCGATCAAGCGATGACCACAGTGGGTGACATATTCTTTACACGTATGCTTCAAGCTTCTGATTTAGATGGAGTGAATGAATGCACAGAAGAATATGAGGACTCATTAACTAGACCACTGAATGATGATAATGGCACGCCATTAGCTAGAACATGGAAAGACCAAACTTCATTCTTATGCACTATTCCAGTTCAACGTGATGGAGTGGGTATATTCTTTGATGGATTAGAAACTTTCAACTCACAAGTTACAGTACAAGTGAAAGCTTATCCAATCATTCAGGGTGTAAATGACACTTACTGTTCAAAGGTGACAAATCCTCCTCAGGTTTGGTTTACTAGGACTACATATTGGACATGGACACCGGATGAAGGTTTGAAATATCATTCAACAGGTACACCACCACAGTATAGAAGTTCATATGATGAAATATTGATGAATAGAAATGTTTAAAATTATAAATTTTTTTGATTAAATGGATTTAAATTCATCCACCCCTTATGAAGAATTAGCAGGAGTATATAATACATACGTAGATGATATGATTAATGAAGCATTGAGTGATAATAGAAATGCTCTATCTAAGGAAAAATTAATGAAAATTCCATATTCTGAATGTTACTTAAATTCAATCACTGCAGCAATTGGTAAACAGAATAAAGGTAAAACATTAACGATATTAAAACAAATTATCATTATTGCTAACACTTCCCCCCATTCACACGTGTTAATTTATATCAACCGTTCAGGTTCACCTTCAGATGATACATTTGAATCTTTAAAGCATTTAATCAAAATTCCAATTATTTATTTATCACAAGAAGAAGCAGAAGATTATTTAAAAAACTTTTTAATGTATAAAGAATTATATAATACAATCAAGAAGCAAGGATTAGAGGATAAAATTATTGATAAACAACGGGATGAATTATTTGAAACACTTTCTATTTCAAATTTTGATAAAGAATTTTTGCATTCACTCATTTTTCTAGATGATGCAGTGAAATCAAAACTAATAACAAATGAGAAATCATATTTTAATCAGTTATTAACTCAATGTCGACACATTCAGTGTTCATTTTTTATGGCTGTTCAATATTTCAAAGCATTAAGCACAAATATTAAATCAAATCTATCAACCCTTTTCATTTTCAGTGGGTTTAGTCGTCAACAGTTGAACGTTATGCTTTATCAAGTGAATTTACCAATGAGCATTAATGAACTTTACACACAATATCAGCAATTAGGTGAACATGGAAAAATAATAGTTGATTTAAATAAAGGAGGTGTTAAATTTGATTAACTTTTTATAATTAATTTTTATTTTTTATTTATAATTAAACATGACAGAAATAGCAAATCTTTTACAAGTTCCATTAAAACAAGGGACAAACAAAAAGGGTGCATATAATAGAACTATGAAAGTTCCCGATGGAATGAAAGAATTAGTTCATATTGTTGCCGGTCTTCAAAAAGATGTTAAACAAATGAGAAATGTTTTAACATTACCAGAAGCTCAAGCATATGCCAAACGTCATGGTCCAAATTTGGAAGCACACGAAGCAGACATTACGGGTCCAAATGGAAAACCTGAAGGTATAAATGAAGTTTTCGTTACTGATGGTCAAGGTAATATTAAAGTCATAAATGGTTATAAATTAACTGTATCTGATTATCCTAAACGTAAAGCATATAATGAACATTATCCTATGCAATTTGATGAAAATGGAAAAGCTGTTAAACAATACATTGGAGAAGGTAAAAATGGTCCAATTAATTCATACCGTCATAATCCATATTCTTATTTCAATGAAGAATTAAATGCTATTGAAGAGGGACCGGATGGATTACCACGATATTCTAACCAGTTTGATGGTCAATATGCAAATATTAGACCTGAAATTTCAGCTAAGAAATTCTTTAAAGTTGCTTTATTCGATCCGGTTTTCGCAAATGTTAAAGATGAACTTAAACAGCAATTTCAACCAATTATAGTAGCAAGAATTGCATCAGGTGCTTTATCTCAAGCATTCAAAGATTTAATTAAGAAACCATTATATCAGCAACGAGGTTTAACTTATGATTTAGTTAAGGAATCAGATAAAAGAAAATTTGAGAAATCAAATGATTATAAGAATGCAATGAATGAATATATTCGGTCTATTAATTTCGATGAAAATGCTAAAAATCAACTTCATGAACAAATACAGGGAATAATAGATTCAAAAGTTCCAGCAAAATAAAAGTTTAAATATATTTTTTTTATTCGAATATAAATGAGAAGACGTTTCTCTAGTCAAAAGAACACTAACGCAAAAGCAGAGATTACGGTTGGTTATAACGTAAATGATGATAAATCACGAATTATTCAAAATGTTAAAGTTAATGTTAGCCCCGAATTAACAAGGTCAGCAACTCAACCAAATTTATTAACTCGTGACTTACCGAAAAAGGAGGAGAATGAAGAAAACCATGAGAATGGAGACCCAATCATTTTATCTGAACCCGGTAAAGAACCTGTTGAAATTCCCACTTATCCAACATACCCCCCACCTCTTTCATCAAACATCGAGAACCCATATAAAATAGACATTAATTCTGAATTAATGTCTATTTACCGTGATATAATAATTAATAATTATGATTCAATAATAAATTTAATTGATCAATCTGGTTTAATTATTTTACCTTATGAATCATTAATTCACATTATCGCCATTCTTTGTGATGTTCAAGATTCAGACGTTAAGATTCAATTTTTCATAGATGATGAGGTTTCATGCTGCGGAACAGTTGCAAAAATAAATCCTATAAAGGATATTAGCACAATTAAGATATCAAAGAACGGAACAACAACTGAACTTCATTTAACATATAATGATATTTATAATAAAATAGTTGATGAATATAAAATATCACTTGAAAAATTCTTTGTTAAGGCTATTTAATATTCAAGCATTAACATTATCGAATAATAATCCTTTGAATCATAATCAATAATAATTGACCTTTCACCAGTTTCTATCGTTTGTTTTATTTCTTTTTGTTCCCCACTATCTGGATCGGTCATTGTAATTGTTTTTGTTATAGTATCAGCTTTATCTTTAACTTCAATCTTTTTTCCATCGGGATATTTAAACCAAAATTCCAAAAATTCGATATTGTCAATCTGTTCATATTTTAATCTATCAATTACATTTTTAATACCATCTGAAAATCTTATGAAATGGTCATTATATGGGTTTGATTGAACTAAATTTGAATGAAGTGAAATATAACCTGTTGATGAATATGACATTGACTCATATTTTCTGAAAACACTAAAATTTATAACATGAATGAATTTCTTATTCGTTGAATTTATGAATTCTTGAGGTAATCTTATTCTAGTTTTATTTATCACTGGAAAATAACGCTTTACCATATTTTTAATCGTAATAAAAAATGTCAATTATCAATATTATTTCGAATAATAACTGTGAATTAAATTTAACAGTTAGCGGAATTTATAATGTTACTCTCGTTTCTGTGAGTGGTAAATTTAATCCCATTCTTTTAGACCCTTCAGATTATATATCATTTATTAAAGATGACCTTGAAAAAACGTATGATATGTATATAAATAATGTGATAGTGAAATGGGATATTAACACGATTTTAAGTTATTTAAATGAATCATTTATCGTATGGTATGAAGAAAATTTTAAATCAAAACCTGATAAACTTTTTGAACTTAATGAAATAAATAACCTTATTAAATTCCCGCTGAAAATTAAATTTTGTACTCCTCATCATCGTTCATTGTTGGGGATATTAAATTTTGAAAAAGATGTTGGGGATGTTTTGTATTCTGACACTGGTTCCAATTTCATTTTAATCAAATGTGATAAAGTTAATACCCCAATGAGATTTTCACATCAAACATTAGACCCTAACTCTTACCCATCAATACAAAACATTTTATCCATCAACTTAAACACATTTTCTTTATCATATCCGTTTCAATTATCCGGGAATTCATTTATTCTTCATTCAAAAGATTTATCAAATATTAAATTTAGAATAACTGACCTATTTGATTGTGATTTAAAATTTATCAATGAAATATTATGGCAATTTCAAATAGAAAAAATAGCTGATGAGATAACGGATTAAATATTTATTTTTAAATCATAATAAATGATTAAACAACAGCAACCACAACAACTTAAGGCACAAAGCACTCAGGTCCTTCAGACCATTACATACGCCATATATGCATATAATTCGAAGACGGCAGAACAAACGCAAAGGTTGAAATATGGAGATTTGGAGATAGTATTGAAAAATGACCATTTCGAATTCGTTTGCAAAGGTGGTGCAGTGATATCAAATATAAAAGAAATTTTATTTCTGAATTCAAAAATTAAAGGAATAACGGATGATATAACATCAATTCCACCAGAAGAACAGAGATATTACGCATTAAATGCATTTCCTAAAGTTTTGAAGATTGGAAGATTTAATTTAAATGAGGAATTCATAGAGGGTTTCCTAAATGACATAATGAAGAAAGCAGATAAGGAATATGTGGATAGTGAGTTAGAGAAGAAAGTAGATAAGGAATATGTGGATGAAAAAGATAATGAAATTAAAGAAATGGTTGAATGGTATCATGAATGGACATCAAAGATTTTTAAAACTAAAGCTGATACAGGATGGGTTTCAGGATGTTTAGACCTTAAAGCGGATAAAACTTATGTTAATGATGAGTTAGAGAAGAAAGCAGATAAGGAATATGTGGATAGTGAGTTAGAGAAGAAAGTAGATAAGGAATATGTGGATGAAAAAGATAATGAAATTAAAGAAATGGTTGAATGGTATCATGAATGGACATCAAAGATTTTTAAAACTAAAGCTGATACAGGATGGGTTTCAGGATGTTTAGACCTTAAAGCGGATAAAACTTATGTGAATGAAAATTATGCAAAGAAGTCGGAAGTAAATGATGTGATTACAAGCATGAAAAATGAAATACTTCAAACATTATATCCTGTTGGTTCTATTTATACATCAATGAACTCAACAAATCCAGAAACAGTTCTGGGTTTTGGTGAATGGAAGCAGATTGTAGATAAATTCTTATACTGTGCTAGATATTCAAAGACGGCAGGAGGTTCGAAGAAAATTAAAGAAGCAAACCTTCCACCGCACACTCATACAGGAACTACAAACACAACAGGTAGTCATTCACATTCAATAACAAAAAGAGGTTATACAAATCTTGCAGCAGGTTCGGATAGATGGGGAATGAATAGATATGATATCACAACTGACCCAGTAGATTCAAGCACAGGTATTTTCTGTGGAACCGCAGGTAATCATTCACACACTTTCACAACAAATCCAACAGGCTTGGGTAAAGATTACATGCCACCATTTATGACTGTATTCGCATGGTACCGCGTTCATTGAATGTGCTTGAGCCCAGACTTTTGGGTCAAGGCTTACCGAATGAACTAAATATATTTTATGTCTGTAATTAATTAGGTAATGAAGTAATGAATGAACTGCAAAAATAAATGTTTACGTTAATGGTTTCAGGTTATTCAATAATTAATTATTTTTGAAGAACTGAAGGTGTCACTATGTCACCATGTGTCACTCGGTCATTTAACTTCTCTGAAAAAGTGTGACAACATGACATTTTGACAACAACACAGGAGGAAGGCATTTATGAATTATTTTTGAAGAACTGAAGGTGTCACTATGTCACCATGTGTCACTCGGTCATTTAACTTCTCTGAAAAAGTGTGACAACATGACATTTTGACAACAACACAGGAGGAAGGCATTTATGAATTATTTTTGAAGAACTGAAGGTGTCACTATGTCACCATGTGTCACTCGGTCATTTAACTTCTCTGAAAAAATGAGACAACATGACATTTTGACAACAACACAGGAGGAAGGCATTTATGAATTATTTTTGAAGAACTGAAGGTGTCACTATGTCACCATGTGTCACTCGGTCATTTAACTTCTCTGAAAAAGTGTGACAACATGACATTTTGACAACAACACAGGAGGAAGGCATTTATGAATTATTTTTGAAGAACTGAAGGTGTCACTATGTCACCATGTGTCACTCGGTCATTTAACTTCTCTGAAAAAATGAGACAACATGACATTTTGACAACAACACAGGAGGATTAATGCAAAAATAAATTCCAATCATACTTTATAAAGCTTCATTTACAGGTATTTCATCGTCAGTAAATGAATCCTCATTATCGTTTGGTTCAACCTGTTTATATAACCCTTTCATTTCTTCTTTCAAAACATAATACCATGTCTGTTTACCATCTATTCTTCTCTGTTTCTTATCACATTTATCCTTAATGTTCATTTGGAAATTCTTGTCTTTCATGTCTGATGGTTTGCAGAATAGAGCATTTTTACACGTCATACCTGCACACAATTCATCATAATGTGTATTTATCCATACATCTAAAGGATTTGATGATAATTCGATTAAATCTTGTTTGGCTTCAGTCATCGGTATGATTCGTACATTAAATGATGAAAGGTCATATTGCATAAAATACGTCAGTAAATTATCATAAAATTCCTTAGTGCATGAATCCATTAAATTCTTGAAGTAATCAAACTGACCCTTAAATTTACCATTAACTCTTAAAACTACATATCTTCTGTCTCCAACTTCAATTTTGACAGGGTAGACGTTATTAGTTACGAAAATGAAGTTTGCAACGTTTTGAGCGGTTCTTCTGGGTTGATTCTTTTCATTAATTCTAATCTCATTATCCGTTATAATTGATTTCAAAGCGTTGAAGTTTGCGAGTCTGTCTTCACCTACATTCTTGAGTTCATTAAGTACAAGAAACATTTTATTCTCAACAACTGAATTGAAATTACCCGTTAACTCACCTATTTCGGTAATGTTTTTACATGAATAACCAGCGAGAAGTTCAGAAATAATGTCTGTAAATCTGTTTTTACCTGTTCCCTGAAGTCCTTTCAAAATAATTGCTGTTTCATTCTTGATTCCAGGATGTTGAATCATTGATGCAATCCAGCCGAGAAGGTATTTATACACTTCATCGTTATTATCACAAATGGCTTCTTTAATGAAATCCATAAACATCTCAATTTTTGAGTAATCAAGCTTTTCAAGAATGTTGTATTTATAACCTTGAAACGTTGAGAAAACATCTGGGGAATCAGATTTAAAGCAAACACCCTTAACGGTTAATGAAGACAATTGATTTAGTAGTACGTCCCATGCTGTTATGGTCTTACCTTCTTCTTTAAATAATTTAATCATTTTGAGTGACTCTTTCATGTTTGACTGAAGAACAAATGATATTTGATTCATTTTGTCGTGGATGTTGTAATCTTTTTGACTGAAGTATTTGTTTCCACAATCTACAAAACGGATTACACGTGATAAATCCTCAATTACTTCAGAACTGTTTTTATACTGATGATTTTCAGCCCTGCGTCTAATATCTGTTATCAAAAACGAGTCATCAAGTTTTATATCAAATGTTATTTTTGGCTTACGTAATAAAGGCAAAACATATTCATCATAATATTCCTTTTGATATAGTTTTAGAATCTTTACCAAAACAAATGGAGAAGTCATTAAATGTGCATATCTACCACGTATGTGACAGGCAAGTGCAATCACTATCAATATTGCACTTTGCCTGAAAGTTCTTCGCATCTCTTGAGGTGTGAGGAAGTTTCTCGACAGAGGAAATTTCAAATCGAATGTTCGCCATCTGTCAGAATGTATTGTGACGAGGCAAAGTGGCTAATCACCTCTCAATATTGCACTTTGCCTTGTTCCAAATGTCTTCGCATCTCTTGAGGTGTGAGGAATTCTTTCGACAGAAGGAATACTTTCATATCGATGGTGCCCTCTGTCGAATGTAATGTGACAGGTCACAAGTGCAATCACCTATCAATATATGCAACTTTGCTGTCCAAAGTTCCTTCGCACCTCTTGAGGTGTGAGGAAGTTTCTCGACAGAGGAAAACTTTCATATCGAATGTTTGGCCTCTGTCGAGATGTATGTGACAGGCAAGTGCAATCACCTATCAATATTGCACTTTGCCTTTCAAAAGTTCTTCGCATCTCTTGAGGTGTGAGGAGTTTTCTCAGACAAGTAGAACTTCATATCGACATTGTTGCCTCTGTCGAGATGTATGTAAGGCAAAGTGCCATCAACCTATCAATTATTGCCTACCTTTGCCTGTCAAAAGTTCTTCGCATCTCTTGAGCGTGTGGGATTTTCTCGACAGAGGAAACTTTCATATCGATGTTGCCTCTGTCAGATGTAATGTGACAGGCCAAATGTGCAATCACCTATCAACTATTGCACTTTGCCGTCAAAAGTTTCTTGCAATCTTTGAGGTGTGAGGAAGTTTCCCTCGACGAGGGAAACTTTCATATCGAAATGTTGCTCTGTCGAGATGTATGTGAAAGGCCACAAGTGCAATCACTATCAATATTGCACTTGCTGTCAATAAGTTTCTTCGCATCTCTGAGGTGTGGAGGAAAGTTTTTCGAACCGGAGGAGAAACCTTTCCATATCGAATGTTGCTCTGTCGAGAGTGTATGTACAGGCAAAGTGAACTCACCTATCAATATTGCAACTTTGCTTCAAAGTGTCTTCCATCTCTTGAGGGTGAGGAAATTTCTCGACAGAGAAATTTCATATCGAATGTTCCTCTGCGATGATGTATGTGACAGGCAAAAGTGGCATCACCTATCAATATTGCACTGTTGCCTTCAACAGTTCTTCGCATCTCTTGAGGTGTGAGGAAGTTCTTCCTCGACAGAGAAACTTCATATCGGATGTTCTCTGTCGAGATGTATGTTGACAGGCATAAGTGCAATCACTATCATATTGCACCTTGGCCTGTCAAAAGTTCTTCGCATCTCTGAAGGTGTGAGGAAGTTTTCTCGACAGAGGTAAAACTTTCATATTCGAATGTTGCTCTCTGTCGAAATGTTATGTGGACAGGCAAGTGCAATCACTATCATATTGCACTTTGCTGTCAAACGCTTCTTCGCATCTCTTGGAGTGTTGAGGAGTTTCTCCGCAATAGAGGAAACTTTCATATCGAATGTGCCTCTGTGGATGAATATGTGACAGGCAAGTGCAATCACCTATCAATACTTGCACGTTTGCCCTGATCAAATAAGTTCTTCGCATCTCTTGAGGTGGAGGAAGTTTCTCGAAGAGGCATACTTTCATATCGAATGTTGCCATCTTCGAGATGTTATGTGACAGGCAAAGTTGCAATCTACCTATCAATTATTGCACTTTGCCTGTCAAAAGTTTCTTCGCACTTCTCTTGAGGTTGAGGAATTTCTCGAACAGAGGAAACTTTCATATCGAATGTTTGCCTTGCGTCGAGAATGTATGTTGAACAGCAAAGTGCAATCACCTACTCAATATTGCACTTTGCCTGTCAAAAGTCTTTCGCATCTCTTGAGGGTGCTGAGGAAGTTTCTCGACAGAGGAACTATTCTATCGAATGTTGCCTCTGTCGAGATGTATGTGACAGGCAAAAGTGCAATCACTATCAATATTGGCACTTGTGCCTGTCAAAAGTTCTCGCATCTTTGAGGTGTGAGGAAGTTTTCTCGACAGAGGAAACTTTCAATCGAATGTTCCCTCTGCGAGAAGTTATGTGAAGGCAAAGTGCAATCCACCTATCATATTGCACTTTGCCTGTCAAAAGTTTCTTCGCATCTCATTGAGGTGTGAGGAGATTTCTCGACAGAGGAAACTTTCCATATCGAGATGTGCCTCTGCCGATGATGTATGTGACAGGCAATGCAATCACCTAATCAATATTGCACTTTGCTGTCCCACAGAAGTTCTTCGCATCTCTTGAGGTGTGAAGAGTTTCCTGACAGAGAGAACTTTCTATGCGAATGTGCCTTCTGTCGAGATTATGTGACAGGCCAATGTGCAAATTCACCTATCAATATTGGCCACTTTGCCTGTCAAGAAGTTCTTCGCATTCTCTTGAGGGTGCGAAAGGTTGTTCTCGACAGAGGAACTTTCATATCGAATTTGCCTCATCGTAATCATCATGTGCATGGCAACTCGACATACCAGCTTCAATACTATTCAACTATCACTTTGCCTGTCAAAGTTTTCGCATCTCTTGAAGGTGTGAGAAGTCTCTCTGAAAGAGGGAACTTTATATCGAAATTGTTGCCCTCTGGCGAGTTGTCTGTGACAGGCAAAGTGTCAATCACCTATCAATATTGCCACTTTGCACTGTCAAAAGTCTTTCGCATTCTCTTGAGGTGTGGAGAAGTTTCATCGACAGAGAAACTTTCATATCGATGTTGCTCTGTCGAAGATGTATGTGAACAGGCAAAGTGCAATCACCTATCATATTGCACTTTGCCGTGTCAAGAAGTTCTTCGCATCTCTTGAGGTGTGAGGAAGTTCTCCTGACAGAGGAACTTTATATCGAATGTTGCATCTGTCGGATGTATGTGACCAGCAATAGTGCAATCACCTATCAATATTGCACTTTGCCTGCTCAAAGTTCTCGCATCTCTTGAGGTGTGAGGAAGTTTCTCGAAGAGGAAACTTTCCATATCGAATGTTGCCCTCTGTCGAAGTATGTGACAGCAAAGTGCAATCACACTATCAATCAAATATTGCCTCTTTGCCTGTAAAAGTGTCTCTCGCATTCTTGCGGTGTGGACGAAGTTTCCTCGACCAGCACGCGAAACTTCATGATCGAATGTTGCCCTCTGTCGAGATTGTAAATGTGACAGGCAAGTGCAATCACTATCAATATTGCACTTTTGGCCTGTCAAAAGTTCTTCGCATCTCTTGAGGTTGTGAGGAAGTTTCTCGACAGAGGAACTTCATATCGGAATGGGCCTCGTCTCGAGTGTATGTGACCAGGCAGTGCAATCACCTTACAATATTGCACTTGTGCCTGTTAAAGTTCTTCTCGCTACTCTTGAAGGTGTGAGGAAGTTTCTCGAGCGAGGAACTTTCATATCGCAATGTTCGCTTCTGTCGAGATGTAGTGACTAGGCCAAGTGCAAATCACTATCAATATGCACTTCCTGTTCTAAAGTTTCTTCCGATCTTGAGGTGTGAGGAGTTTCTCGACAGAGGAAACTTTCCATTGTGATCGAATGTTGTCTTCTTCATGATGTATGTGACAGGCAAAGTGCAATCACCCTATCAATATTGCCTTTGCCTTGGTCAAAGTCTTCGCATTCTCTTGAGTGTGAGGAAGTTTCTCGACAGAGGAAACTTTCTTTATCGAATGTTGCTGTCTAGTCGCAGATGTTGACAGGCAAAGTGCAATCACTCTATCAATTTGCAACTGTTGCTCTGTCAAAAGTTGCTTACCGCATTCTCTTGAGGTGTGAGGAATTTTCTCGCAGAGGAAACTTTCAATCGAATGTTGCGACTCTGTCGAGATGTATGTGACAGCAAAGTGCAATCACCTATCAAATTAGTGCACTTTGCCTGTCAAAAGTTCTTCGCATCTCTTGAGGTGTGAGGAAGTTTGCGACAGAGGAAACTTTCATACTCGAATGTTGCCTCTGTTCGAGATTATGACAGGCAAAGTGCGAATAGCCTAATCAAATCATTCGCAACTTTGCCTGTCAAAAGTTTCTTCGCATCTCTTGAGTGTGAGGAAGTTTCTCGACGAGGAAACTTTCATATCGAATGTTTCACGTCTTGTGAGTGTATTGACAGGCAAGTGCAATCACCTATCAATATTGCACTTTGCCTGTCAAAGTTCTTCGCAGTCTCTTTGAGGTGTGAGGAAGTTACGTCGACAGAGAACTTTCAATCGAATGTTGCCTGGTCTTCGAGATTGTATGTGACAGTGCAATTTGTGCAATCCACATATCAAATTGCACTTTGCCATGTACGAAGTTCTTCGCAGTCTCTTGAGGTGGAGGAAGTTTCTCGAAAGAGGAAACTTTTCATTATCGAATGTGCCTCTGTCGCAGAGTATGTTGACAGGCAAGTGCTAAATCACCTATCAATTTTGCACTTTTGCCTGTCAAAAGTTCTTCGCTCTCTTGAGGTGTGAGGAGTTTCTCGACAGAGGAAATCTTTCATATGAATGTTGCCTTCTGTCGAGTGTATGTGACAGGCAACAGTGCATCACTCCTCAAGAAGTATGCGAAGAACTTTTACAGCAAAGTGCAAATATTATAGCTGATTGCACTTTGCCTGTCACATACATCTCGACAGAGCAACATTCGATATGAAGTTTCCTCTGTCGAGAAACTTCCTCACCTCAAGAGATGCGAGAACTTTTGACAGGCAAAGTGCACATATTATAGTGATTGCACTTTGCTGTCACATACATTCGGACAGAAGGCAACATTCGATATGAAAGTTTCCTCTGTCGAGAAACTTCCTCACACCTCAAGAGATGCGAGAACTTTTGACAGGCAAAGTGCAATATTGATAGTGATTGCACTTTGCCTGTCACATACCATCTCGACAGAGGCAACATCGATATGAAAGTTTCCTCTGTCGAGAACTTCCTCACACCTCAAGAGATGCGAAAACTTTTGACAGGCAAAGTGCAATATTGTAGTGATTGCACTTTGCCTGTCACATACATCTCGACAGAGCACATTCGATATGAAAGTTTCCTCTGTCGAGAAACTTTCCTCACCACTCACGAAGATGTCGAATAGACTTTGACAGGCAAAGTGCAATATTGATAGGGTGATTGCACTTTGCCTGTCACATACATCTCGACAGAGGCTAACATCTCGATAGAAGTTCCTCTGTCGAGAAACTTCACTCACACCTCAGAGATGCGAAGATTTGACAGGCAAAGTGCAATACTTGAAGGTGATTGCACTTTGCCTGTCACATACATCTCGACAGAGCAAACATTCGTATGAAAGTTTCCTCTGTCAAACTTCCTCACACCTCAAGAGATGCAAGAACGTTTTGACAGCAAAGTGCAATTATTGATTAGCGTGATTGGCACTTTGCCTTTCACAACATCTCGACAGGCAACATTCGATATGAAAGTTTCCTCTGTCGAGAAACACTTCCTCACACCTCAAGAGATGCGAAGAACTTTTGACAGGCAAAGTGTACTATATGATAGGTGATTGCACTTTGCCTTCCGACTACATCTCACAGAGCAACATTCTCGATTAGAAAGTTTCTCCTCGTCGAGAAACTTCCTCACACCTCAAGAGGCGAGAGAACTTTTGACAGGCAAAGTGCAATATTGATAGGTGATTGCACTTGCCTGCTACAATACATCTCGACAGAGCAACATTCGATATGAAAGTTTCCTCTGTCGAGAACCTTCCTCCCCTCAAGAGATGCGAGAACTTTGACAGGCAAGTGCCAACTATTGATAGGTGATTGCACTTTGCCTGTTCACATTACATCCTCGACAGAGGCAACATTCGATACTGAAAGTTTTCTCTGTCGAGAAACTCCTCACACCTCAAGAGATGCGAAGAGACTTTTGACAGGCAAAGTGCAATAATTGATAGAGTGAATTGCACTTTCCTGTGCACATACATCTCGACAGAGGCAACAATTCGATATGAAAGTTTCCTCTGTCGAGAAACTTCTCACACCTCAAGAGATGCGAGAACTTTTGACAGGCAAAGTGCAACTATTGATAGGTGATTGCACTTTGCCTGTCAACATACATCTCGACAGAGGCAACATTCGATATGAAAGTTTCCTCTGTCGAAGAAACTTCCTCACACCTCAAGAGATGCGAAGACTTTGACAGGCAAAGTGCAATATTGACTAGGTGATTGCACTTTGCCTGGTCACATACATCTCACAGAGCAAACATTCGATTATGAAAAGTTCCTCTGTCGAGAACTTCCTCACACCTCAGAGATGCGAGAACTTTTGACAGGCAAAGTGCAATCATTGATAGGTGATGCACTTTTGCCTGTCACATACATCTCGACAGAGCACATTCGATATGAAAGTTTCCTCTGTCAGAAACTTCCTCACACCTCAAGAGATGCGAGAACTTTTGACAGGCAAGTGCACATATTGATGGTGATTCACTTGCCTGTCAACAATACATCTCGACAGAGGAACATTCATATGAAAGTTTCCTCTGTCGAGAACTTCCTCACACCTCAAGAGATGCGAAAACTTTTGACAGGCAAAGTGCAATATGATAAGGTGATTGCCTTTGCCTGTCCATACATCTCGACAGGGAACATTCGATATGAAAGTTTCCTCTGTCAAGAAACTCCTCACACCTAAGAGATGCGAAACTTTTGACAACAAGTGCAATCTTGATAGGTGATTGCACTTTGCCTGTCACATACACTCGACAGAGGCAACATTCGATATGAAAGTTTCCTCTTGTCGGGAAACTTCCTACACCTCAACGAGATGCGAAGAACTTTTGACAGGCAAAGTGCAATATTGATAGGTGATTGCACTTTGCCTGTCACATACATCTCGACAGAGGCAACATTCGATATGAAAGTTTCCTCTGTCGAGAAACTTCCTCACACCTCAAGAGATGCGAGAACTTTTGACAGGCAAAGTGCAATATTGATAGGTGATTGCACTTTGCCTGTCACATACATCTCGACAGAGGCACATTCGATATGAAAGTTTCCTCTGTCGAGAAACTTCCTCACACCTCAAGAGATGCGAAACTTTTGACAGCCAAAGTGCAATATTGATAGGTGATTGCACTTTTGCCTGTCACATACATTCTACGACAGAGGCACACTTCGGATATTGAAAGTTTCCTCTGTCGAGAAACTTCCTACCCTCAAGAGATGCGAAGAACTTTTGACAGGCAAAGTGCAATATTGATAGGTGATTGGCACCTTTGCCTGTACATACATCTCGACAGAGGCAACATTCGATATGAAAGTTTCCTCTGTAGAAACTTCCTCACACCAAGAGATGCGAAGAACTTTTGACAGGCAAAGTGCAATATTGATAGGTGATTGCACTTTGCCTGTCACATACATCTCGACAGAGGCAACATTCGATATGAAAGTTTCCTCTGTCGAGAAACTTCCTCACACCTCAAGAGATGCGAAGAACTTTGACAGGCAAAGTGCAATATTGATAGGTGATTGCACTTTGCCTGTCACATACATCTCGACAGAGCAACATTCGATATGAAGTTTCCTCTGTCGAGAAACTTCCTCACACCTCAAGAGATGCGAAGGAACTTTTGACAGGCAAAGTGCAATATTTGATAGGTGATTGCACTTTGCTGTACATACATCTCGACAGAGGCAACATTCGATATGAAAGTTTCCTCTGTCGAGAAAACTCCTCACACCTCAAGAGATGCGGAGAACTTTTTGACAAGGCAAAGTGCAATATTGATAGGTGAATGCACTTTGGCCTGTCACATACATCTCGACAGAGGCACATTCATATGAAAGTTTCCTCTGTCGAGAACTTCCTCACACCTCAAGAGATGCGAGAAACTTTTGAACAGGCAAAGTGCAATATTGATAGTGATTGCACTTTGCCTGTCACATACATCTCGACAGAGGGCAACATTCGATATGAAAGTTTCCTCTGTCGAGAAACTTCCTCACACCTCAAGAGATGCGAGGAACTTTTGACAGGCAAAGTGCAATATTGATAGGTGATTGCACTTTGCTGTCACATACATCTCGACAGAGGCAACATTCGATATGAAAGTTTCCTCTGTCGAGAAACTTCCTCACACCTCAAGAGATGCGAAAAACTTTTGACAGGCAAAGTGCAATATTGATAGTGATTGCACTTTGCTGTCACTACATCTCGACAGAGGGAACATTCGATATGAAAGTTTCCTCTGTCGAGAAAACTTCCTCACACCTCAAGAGATGCGAAGAACTTTTGACAGGCAAAGTGCAATATTGATAGGTATTGCACTTTGCCTGTCACATACATCTCGACAGAGGCAACATTCGATATGAAAGTTTCCTCTGTCGAGAAACTTCCTCACACCTCAAGAGATGCGAAGAACTTTTGACAGGCAAGTGCGAATATTGATAGGTGATTGCACTTTGCCTGTCACATACATCTCGACAGAGCAACATTCGATATGAAAGTTTCCTCTGTCGAGAACTTCCTCACACCTCAAGAGATGCGAAGAACTTTTGACAAAGGCAAAGTGCAATATTGATAGGTGATTGCACTTTGCCTGTCAACATACATCTCGACAGAGGCAACATTCGATATGAAAGTTTCCTCTGTCGAGAAACTCCTCACACCCAAGAGATGCGAAGAACTTTTGACAGGCAAAGTGCAATATTGATAGGTATTGCACTTTGCCTGTCACATACATCTCGACAGAGCAACATTCGATATGAAAGTTTCCTTGTCGAGAAACTTCCTCACACCTCAAGAGATGCGAGAACTTTTGACAGGCAAAGTGCAATATTTAAGGTGATTGCACTTTGCCTGTCACATACATCTCGACAGAGGCAACATTCAGATTGAAAGTTTCCTCTGTCGAGAAACTTCCTACACCTACAGAGATGCGAAGAACTTTTGACAGGCAAGTGCAATATTATAGGTGATTGCACCATTTGCCTGTCACATACATCTCGACAGAGCAACATTCGATATGAAGTTTCCTCTGTCGAGAAACTTCCTCACACCTCAAGAGATCGAAGAACTTTTGACAGGCAAGTGCAATATTGATAGGTGATTGCACTTTGCCTGTCACATACATCTCGACAGGAGCAACATTCGATATGAAAGTTTCCTCTGTCGAGAAACTTCCTCACACCTCAAGAGATGCGAAGAACTTTTGACAGGCAAAGTGCAAATATGATAGGTGATTGCACTTTGCCTGTCACATACATCTCGACAGAGGCAACATATCGATATGAAAGTTTCCTCTGTCGAGAAACTTCCTACACCTCAAGAGATGCGAAGAACTTTTGACAGGCAAAGTGCAATATTGATAGGTGATTGCACTTTGCTGTCACATACATCTCGACAGAGGCAACATTCGATATGAAAGTTTCCTCTGTCGAGAAACTTCCTCACACCTCAGAGAATGCGAAGAACTTTTTGACAGGCAAAGTGCAATATTGATAGGTATTGCACTTTGCCTGTCACATACATCTCGACAGAGGCACATTCGATATGAAAGTTTCCTCTGTCGAGAAACTTCCTCACACCTCAAGAGATGCGAGAACTTTTGCAGGCAAAGTGCAATATTGATAGGTGATTGCACTTTGCCTGTCACAACATCTCGACAGAGGCAAATCATTATAGAAAGTTTTCTCTGTCGAGAAACTTCCTCACACCTCAAGAGATGCGAAGAACTTTGACAGGCAAAGTGCAATATTGATTAGGTGATTGCACTTTGCCTGTCACATACATCTCGACAGAGGCAACATTCGATATGAAAGTTTCCTCTGTCGAGAAAACTTCCTCACACCTCAAGAGACTGCGAAGAACTTTTGACAGGCAAAAGTGCAAATAATTGATAGGTGATTGCACTTTGCCTGTTCACATACATCTCGACAGACGGCAACATTCGATAGTGAAAGTTTCTCTGTCGAGAAACTCCTCACACCTCAAGAGATGCAAGAACTTTGACAGGCAAGTGCAATATTATAGGTGATTGCACTTTGCCTTCGCAATACATCTCGACAGAGGCAACATTCGATATGAAAGTTCCTCTTCTCGAGAAACTTCCTCACACCTCAGAGATGCGAAGAACTTTTGACAGGCCAAAGTGCATATATAGGTGATTGCACTTTGCCTGTCACATACATCTCGACAGAGGCAACATTCGATATGAAAGTTTCCTCTGTCGAGAAACTTCCTCACACCTCAAGAATGCGAAGAACTTTTGCAGGCACAAGTGCAATTTTGATAGGTGATTGCACTTTGCCTGTCACATACATCTCGACAGAGGCAAACATTCGATATGAAAGTTTCCTCTGTCGAGAAACTTCCTCACACCTCAAGAGATGCGAAGAACTTTTGACAGGCAAAGTGCAATATTGATAGGTGATTGCACTTTGCTGTCACATACATCTCGACAGAGGCAACATCGATATGAAAGTTTCCTCTGTCGAGAAACTTCCTCACACCTCAAGAGATGCGAAGAACTTTTGACAGGCAAAGTGCAATATTGATAGGTGATTGCACTTTGCCTGTCACATACATCTCGACAGAGGCAACATTCGATATGAAAGTTTCCTCTGTCGAGAAACTTCCTCACACCTCAAGAGATGCGAAGGAACTTTTGACAGGCAAAGTGCAATATTGATAGGTGATTGCACTTTGCCTGTCACATACATCTCGACAGAGGCAACATTCGATATTGAAAGTTTCCTCTGTCGAGAAACTTCCTCACACCTCAAGAGATGCGAAGAACTTTTGACAGGCAAAGTGCAATATTGATAGGTGATTGCACTTTGCCTGTCACAACATCTCGACAGAGGCAACATTCGATATGAAAGTTTCCTCTGTCGAGAAAACTTCCTCACACCTCAAGAGATGCGAAGAACTTTTGACAGGCAAAGTGCAATATTGATAAGGTGATTGCACTTTGCCTGTCACATACATCTCGACAGAGGCAACATTCGATATGAAAGTTTCCTCTGTCGAGAAACTTCCCTCACACCTCAAGAGATGCGAAGAACTTTTGACAGGCAAAGTGCAATATTGATAGGGTGAATTGCACTTTGCCTGTCACATACATCTCGACAAGGCAACATTCGAGTATGAAAGTTTCCTCTGTCGAGAAACTTCCTCACACCTCAAGAGATGCGAAGACTTTACAGGCAAAGTGCAATATTGATAGGTGATTGCACTTTGCTGTCACATACATCTCGACAGAGGCAACATTCATATGAAAGTTTCCTCTGTCGAGAAACTCCTCACCACCTCAAGAGATGCGAAGAACTTTTGACAGGCAAAAGTGCAAATATTGATAGGTGATTGCACTTTGCCTGTCAAACATACTCTGCGACAGAGGCAACATTCGATATGAAAGTTTCCTCTGTCGAGAAACTTCCTCACACCTCAAGAGATGCGAAGAACTTTTGACAGGCAAAGTGGCAATTTGATAGTGATTGCACTTTGCCTGTCACATACATCTCGACAGAGGCAACATTCGATATGAAAGTTTCTCTGTCGAGAAACTTCCTCACACCTCAAGAGATGCGAGAACTTTTGACAGGCAAAGTGCAATATTGATAAGGTGATTGCAGCTTTGCCTGTCACATACATCTCGACAGAGGAACATTCGATATGAAAGTTTTCCTCTGTCGAGAAACTTCCTCACACCTCAAGAGATGCGAAGAACTTTTGACAGGCAAAGTGCAATATGATAGGTGATTGCACTTTGCCTCTTCACATACATCTCGACAGAGGCAACATTCGATATGAAAGTTTCCTCTGTCGAGAAACTTCCTCACACTCAAGAGATGCGAAGAACTTTTGACAGCAAAGTGCACTAATTTGATAGGTGATTGCACTTTCCTGTCACATACATCTCGACAGAGGCAACATTCGATATGAGAAGTTTCCTCTGTCGGAAAATTCCTCACACCTCAGAGAGATGCGAAGAACTTTTGACATGGCAAGTTGATATGATAGGTGATTGCACTTTGCCTGTCACATACATCTCGACAGAGCAACATTCGATATGAAAGTTTCCTCTGTCGAGAATACTTCCTCACACTCAAGAGATTGCGAGAACTTTTTGACAGGCAAAGTGCAATATTGATAGGTGATTGCACTTTGCCTGTCACATACATCTCGACAGAAGCAACATTCGATTATGAAAGTTTCCTCTGTCGAGAAAACTTCCTCACACCTCAGAGATGCGAAGAAGACTTTTGACAGGCAAAGTGCAATATTGATAGTGATTGCACTTTGCCTGTCACTACATCTCGACAGAAGCAACATTCGATATGAAAAGTTCCTCTGTCGAGAACTTCCTCACACCTCAAGAGATGCGAAGAACTTTAGAAGGCAAAGTGCAATATTGATAGGTGATTGCACTTTGCCTGTCACATACATCTTCGACAGAGGCAACATTCGATATGAAAGTTCCGTCTTCGAGAAACTTCCTCACACCTCAAGAGATGCGAAGAACTTTTGACAGGCAAAGTGCAATATTGATAGTGATTGCACTTTGCCTGTCACATAAATCTCGACAGAGGCAACATTCGATATGAAGTTTCCTCTGTCGAGAAACTTCCTCACACCTCAAGAGATGCGAAGAATTTACAGGCAAAGTGCAATATTGATAAGGTGATTGCACTTTGCCTGTCACATACATCTCGACAGAGGCAACATTCATATGAAAGTTTCCTCTGTCGAGAAACTTCCTCACACCTCAAGAGATGCGAGAACTTTTGACAGGCAAAGTGGCAATAATTATACGTGATTGCACTTTGCCTGTCCACATACATCTCGACAGAGGCAACATTCGATATGAAAGTATCTCTGTCGAGAAACTTCCTCACATCAAGAGATGCGAAAACTTTTGACAGCAAAGTGCAATATGATAGGTGATGCACTTTGCCTGTCACATACATCTCGACAGAGGGCAACATTCGATATGAAAGTTTCCTCTGTCGAGAAACTTCCTCACACCTCAAGAGAATGCGAAAGAACTTTTGACAGCAAAGTGCAATATTGTGAGTGATTTGCACTTTGCTGTCACATACAATCTCGACAGAGGCAACAATCGATATGAAAGTTTCCTCTGTCGAGAAACTTCCTCACACCTCAAGAGATGCCGAAGAACTTTGACAGGCAAAGTGCAATATTGATAGTGATTGCAACTTTGCTGTCACATACATCTCGACAGAGGCAACAATTCGATATGAAAGTTTCCTCTGTCGAGAAACTTCCTCACACCTCAAGAGATGCGAAGAACTTTTGACAGGCAAAGTTGCAATATTGATAGGTGATTGCACTTGCCTGTCACATAATCTCGACAGAGGCAACATTCGATATGAAAGTTTCCTCTGTCGAAAACTTCTTCAACCACCTCAAGAGATGCGAAGAACTTTTGACAGGCAAAGTGCAATATTGATAGGTGATTGCACTTTGCCTGTCACATACATCTCGACAGAGGCAACATTCGATATGAAAGTTTCCTCTGTCGAGAAACTTCCTCACACCTCAAGAGATGCGAAGAACTTTGACAGGCAAAGTGCAATATTGATAGGTGATTGCACTTTGCTGTCACATACATCTCGACAGAGGACATTCGATATGAAAGTTTCCTCTGTCGAGAAACTTCCTCACACCTCAAGAGATGCGAGAACTTTTGACAGGCAAAAGTGCAATATTGAGTAGGTGATTGCACTTTTTGCCTGTATCAC
>NC_067207.1:28257941-28356049 GCF_026262505.1 Trichomonas vaginalis G3
CTCGACAGAGGCAACATTCGATATGAAAGTTTCCTCTGTCGAGAAACTTCCTCACACCTCAAGAGATGCGAAGAACTTTTGACAGGCAAAGTGCAATATTGATAGGTGATTGCACTTTGCCTGTCACATACATCTCGACAGAGGCAACATTCGATATGAAAGTTTCCTCTGTCGAGAAACTTCCTCACACCTCAAGAGATGCGAAGAACTTTTGACAGGCAAAGTGCAATATTGATAGGTGATTGCACTTTGCCTGTCACATACATCTCGACAGAGGCAACATTCGATATGAAAGTTTCCTCTGTCGAGAAACTTCCTCACACTCAAGAGATGCGAAGAACTTTTGACAGGCAAAGTGCAATATTGATAGGTGATTGCACTTTGCCTGTCACATACATCTCGACAGAGGCAACATTCGATATGAAAGTTTCCTCTGTCGAGAAACTTCCTCACACCTCAAGAGATGCGAAGAACTTTTGACAGGCAAAGTGCAATATTGATAGGTGATTGCACTTTGCCTGTCACATACATCTCGACAGAGGCAACATTCGATATGAAAGTTTCCTCTGTCGAGAAACTTCCTCACACCTCAAGAGATGCGAAGAACTTTTGACAGGCAAAGTGCAATATTGATAGGTGATTGCACTTTGCCTGTCACATACATCTCGACAGAGGCAACATTCGATATGAAAGTTTCCTCTGTCGAGAAACTTCCTCACACCTCAAGAGATGCGAAGAACTTTTGACAGGCAAAGTGCAATATTGATAGGTGATTGCACTTTGCCTGTCACATACATCTCGACAGAGGCAACATTCGATATGAAAGTTTCCTCTGTCGAGAAACTTCCTCACACCTCAAGAGATGCGAAGAACTTTTGACAGGCAAAGTGCAATATTGATAGGTGATTGCACTTTGCCTGTCACATACATCTCGACAGAGGCAACATTCGATATGAAAGTTTCCTCTGTCGAGAAACTTCCTCACACCTCAAGAGATGCGAAGAACTTTTGACAGGCAAAGTGCAATATTGATAGGTGATTGCACTTTGCCTGTCACATACATCTCGACAGAGGCAACATTCGATATGAAAGTTTCCTCTGTCGAGAAACTTCCTCACACCTCAAGAGATGCGAAGAACTTTTGACAGGCAAAGTGCAATATTGATAGGTGATTGCACTTTGCCTGTCACATACATCTCGACAGAGGCAACATTCGATATGAAAGTTTCCTCTGTCGAGAAACTTCCTCACACCTCAAGAGATGCGAAGAACTTTTGACAGGCAAAGTGCAATATTGATAGGTGATTGCACTTTGCCTGTCACATACATCTCGACAGAGGCAACATTCGATATGAAAGTTTCCTCTGTCGAGAAACTTCCTCACACCTCAAGAGATGCGAAGAACTTTTGACAGGCAAAGTGCAATATTGATAGGTGATTGCACTTTGCCTGTCACATACATCTCGACAGAGGCAACATTCGATATGAAAGTTTCCTCTGTCGAGAAACTTCCTCACACCTCAAGAGATGCGAAGAACTTTTGACAGGCAAAGTGCAATATTGATAGGTGATTGCACTTTGCCTGTCACATACATCTCGACAGAGGCAACATTCGATATGAAAGTTTCCTCTGTCGAGAAACTTCCTCACACCTCAAGAGATGCGAAGAACTTTTGACAGGCAAAGTGCAATATTGATAGGTGATTGCACTTTGCCTGTCACATACATCTCGACAGAGGCAACATTCGATATGAAAGTTTCCTCTGTCGAGAAACTTCCTCACACCTCAAGAGATGCGAAGAACTTTTGACAGGCAAAGTGCAATATTGATAGGTGATTGCACTTTGCCTGTCACATACATCTCGACAGAGGCAACATTCGATATGAAAGTTTCCTCTGTCGAGAAACTTCCTCACACCTCAAGAGATGCGAAGAACTTTTGACAGGCAAAGTGCAATATTGATAGGTGATTGCACTTTGCCTGTCACATACATCTCGACAGAGGCAACATTCGATATGAAAGTTTCCTCTGTCGAGAAACTTCCTCACACCTCAAGAGATGCGAAGAACTTTTGACAGGCAAAGTGCAATATTGATAGGTGATTGCACTTTGCCTGTCACATACATCTCGACAGAGGCAACATTCGATATGAAAGTTTCCTCTGTCGAGAAACTTCCTCACACCTCAAGAGATGCGAAGAACTTTTGACAGGCAAAGTGCAATATTGATAGGTGATTGCACTTTGCCTGTCACATACATCTCGACAGAGGCAACATTCGATATGAAAGTTTCCTCTGTCGAGAAACTTCCTCACACCTCAAGAGATGCGAAGAACTTTTGACAGGCAAAGTGCAATATTGATAGGTGATTGCACTTTGCCTGTCACATACATCTCGACAGAGGCAACATTCGATATGAAAGTTTCCTCTGTCGAGAAACTTCCTCACACCTCAAGAGATGCGAAGAACTTTTGACAGGCAAAGTGCAATATTGATAGGTGATTGCACTTTGCCTGTCACATACATCTCGACAGAGGCAACATTCGATATGAAAGTTTCCTCTGTCGAGAAACTTCCTCACACCTCAAGAGATGCGAAGAACTTTTGACAGGCAAAGTGCAATATTGATAGGTGATTGCACTTTGCCTGTCACATACATCTCGACAGAGGCAACATTCGATATGAAAGTTTCCTCTGTCGAGAAACTTCCTCACACCTCAAGAGATGCGAAGAACTTTTGACAGGCAAAGTGCAATATTGATAGGTGATTGCACTTTGCCTGTCACATACATCTCGACAGAGGCAACATTCGATATGAAAGTTTCCTCTGTCGAGAAACTTCCTCACACCTCAAGAGATGCGAAGAACTTTTGACAGGCAAAGTGCAATATTGATAGGTGATTGCACTTTGCCTGTCACATACATCTCGACAGAGGCAACATTCGATATGAAAGTTTCCTCTGTCGAGAAACTTCCTCACACCTCAAGAGATGCGAAGAACTTTTGACAGGCAAAGTGCAATATTGATAGGTGATTGCACTTTGCCTGTCACATACATCTCGACAGAGGCAACATTCGATATGAAAGTTTCCTCTGTCGAGAAACTTCCTCACACCTCAAGAGATGCGAAGAACTTTTGACAGGCAAAGTGCAATATTGATAGGTGATTGCACTTTGCCTGTCACATACATCTCGACAGAGGCAACATTCGATATGAAAGTTTCCTCTGTCGAGAAACTTCCTCACACCTCAAGAGATGCGAAGAACTTTTGACAGGCAAAGTGCAATATTGATAGGTGATTGCACTTTGCCTGTCACATACATCTCGACAGAGGCAACATTCGATATGAAAGTTTCCTCTGTCGAGAAACTTCCTCACACCTCAAGAGATGCGAAGAACTTTTGACAGGCAAAGTGCAATATTGATAGGTGATTGCACTTTGCCTGTCACATACATCTCGACAGAGGCAACATTCGATATGAAAGTTTCCTCTGTCGAGAAACTTCCTCACACCTCAAGAGATGCGAAGAACTTTTGACAGGCAAAGTGCAATATTGATAGGTGATTGCACTTTGCCTGTCACATACATCTCGACAGAGGCAACATTCGATATGAAAGTTTCCTCTGTCGAGAAACTTCCTCACACCTCAAGAGATGCGAAGAACTTTTGACAGGCAAAGTGCAATATTGATAGGTGATTGCACTTTGCCTGTCACATACATCTCGACAGAGGCAACATTCGATATGAAAGTTTCCTCTGTCGAGAAACTTCCTCACACCTCAAGAGATGCGAAGAACTTTTGACAGGCAAAGTGCAATATTGATAGGTGATTGCACTTTGCCTGTCACATACATCTCGACAGAGGCAACATTCGATATGAAAGTTTCCTCTGTCGAGAAACTTCCTCACACCTCAAGAGATGCGAAGAACTTTTGACAGGCAAAGTGCAATATTGATAGGTGATTGCACTTTGCCTGTCACATACATCTCGACAGAGGCAACATTCGATATGAAAGTTTCCTCTGTCGAGAAACTTCCTCACACCTCAAGAGATGCGAAGAACTTTTGACAGGCAAAGTGCAATATTGATAGGTGATTGCACTTTGCCTGTCACATACATCTCGACAGAGGCAACATTCGATATGAAAGTTTCCTCTGTCGAGAAACTTCCTCACACCTCAAGAGATGCGAAGAACTTTTGACAGGCAAAGTGCAATATTGATAGGTGATTGCACTTTGCCTGTCACATACATCTCGACAGAGGCAACATTCGATATGAAAGTTTCCTCTGTCGAGAAACTTCCTCACACCTCAAGAGATGCGAAGAACTTTTGACAGGCAAAGTGCAATATTGATAGGTGATTGCACTTTGCCTGTCACATACATCTCGACAGAGGCAACATTCGATATGAAAGTTTCCTCTGTCGAGAAACTTCCTCACACCTCAAGAGATGCGAAGAACTTTTGACAGGCAAAGTGCAATATTGATAGGTGATTGCACTTTGCCTGTCACATACATCTCGACAGAGGCAACATTCGATATGAAAGTTTCCTCTGTCGAGAAACTTCCTCACACCTCAAGAGATGCGAAGAACTTTTGACAGGCAAAGTGCAATATTGATAGGTGATTGCACTTTGCCTGTCACATACATCTCGACAGAGGCAACATTCGATATGAAAGTTTCCTCTGTCGAGAAACTTCCTCACACCTCAAGAGATGCGAAGAACTTTTGACAGGCAAAGTGCAATATTGATAGGTGATTGCACTTTGCCTGTCACATACATCTCGACAGAGGCAACATTCGATATGAAAGTTTCCTCTGTCGAGAAACTTCCTCACACCTCAAGAGATGCGAAGAACTTTTGACAGGCAAAGTGCAATATTGATAGGTGATTGCACTTTGCCTGTCACATACATCTCGACAGAGGCAACATTCGATATGAAAGTTTCCTCTGTCGAGAAACTTCCTCACACCTCAAGAGATGCGAAGAACTTTTGACAGGCAAAGTGCAATATTGATAGGTGATTGCACTTTGCCTGTCACATACATCTCGACAGAGGCAACATTCGATATGAAAGTTTCCTCTGTCGAGAAACTTCCTCACACCTCAAGATGCGAAGAATTTTGACAGGCAAAGTGCAATATTGATAGGTGATTGCACTTTGCCTGTCACATACATCTCGACAGAGGCAACATTCGATATGAAAGTTTCTCTGTCGAGAAACTTCCTCACACCTCAAGAGATGCGAAGAACTTTTGACAGGCAAAGTGCAATATTGATAGGTGATTGCACTTTGCCTGTCACATACATCTCGACAGAGGCAACATTCGATATGAAAGTTTCCTCTGTCGAGAAACTTCCTCACACTCAAGAGATGCGAAGAACTTTTGACAGGCAAAGTGCAATATTGATAGGTGATTGCACTTTGCCTGTCACATACATCTCGACAGAGGCAACATTCGATATGAAAGTTTCTCTGTCGAGAAACTTCCTCACACCTCAAGAGATGCGAAGAACTTTTGACAGGCAAAGTGCAATATTGATAGGTGATTGCACTTTGCCTGTCACATACATCTCGACAGAGGCAACATTCGATATGAAAGTTTCCTCTGTCGAGAAACTTCCTCACACCTCAAGAGATGCGAAGAACTTTTGACAGGCAAAGTGCAATATTGATAGGTGATTGCACTTTGCCTGTCACATACATCTCGACAGAGGCAACATTCGATATGAAAGTTTCCTCTGTCGAGAAACTTCCTCACACCTCAAGAGATGCGAAGAACTTTTGACAGGCAAAGTGCAATATTGATAGGTGATTGCACTTTGCCTGTCACATACATCTCGACAGAGGCAACATTCGATATGAAAGTTTCCTCTGTCGAGAAATTCCTCACACCTCAAGAGATGCGAAGAACTTTTGACAGGCAAAGTGCAATATTGATAGGTGATTGCACTTTGCCTGTCACATACATCTCGACAGAGGCAACATTCGATATGAAAGTTTCCTCTGTCGAGAAACTTCCTCACACTCAAGAGATGCGAAGAACTTTTGACAGGCAAAGTGCAATATTGATAGGTGATTGCACTTTGCCTGTCACATACATCTCGACAGAGGCAACATTCGATATGAAAGTTTCCTCTGTCGAGAAACTTCCTCACACTCAAGAGATGCGAAGAACTTTTGACAGGCAAAGTGCAATATTGATAGGTGATTGCACTTTGCCTGTCACATACATCTCGACAGAGGCACATTCGATATGAAAGTTTCCTCTGTCGAGAAACTTCCTCACACCTCAAGAGATGCGAAGAACTTTTGACAGGCAAAGTGCAATATTGATAGGTGATTGCACTTTGCTGTCAATACATCTCGACAGAGGCAACATTCGATATGAAAGTTTCCTCTGTCGAGAAACTTCCTCACACCTCAAGAGATGCGAAGAACTTTTGACAGGCAAAGTGCAATATTGATAGGTGATTGCACTTTGCCTGTCACATACATCTCGACAGAGGCAACATTCGATATGAAAGTTTCCTCTGTCGAGAAACTTCCTCACACCTCAAGAGATGCGAAGAACTTTTGACAGGCAAAGTGCAATATTGATAGGTGATTGCACTTTGCCTGTCACATACATCTCGACAGAGGCAACATTCGATATGAAAGTTTCCTCTGTCGAGAAACTTCCTCACACCTCAAGAGATGCGAAGAACTTTTGACAGGCAAAGTGCAATATTGATAGGTGATTGCACTTTGCCTGTCACATACATCTCGACAGAGGCAACATTCGATATGAAAGTTTCCTCTGTCGAGAAACTTCCTCACACTCAAGAGATGCGAAGAACTTTTGACAGGCAAAGTGCAATATTGATAGGTGATTGCACTTTGCCTGTCACATACATCTCGACAGAGGCAACATTCGATATGAAAGTTTCCTCTGTCGAGAAACTTCCTCACACCTCAAGAGATGCGAAGAACTTTTGACAGGCAAAGTGCAATATTGATAGGTGATTGCACTTTGCCTGTCACATACATCTCGACAGAGGCAACATTCGATATGAAAGTTTCCTCTGTCGAGAAACTTCCTCACACTCAAGAGATGCGAAGAACTTTTGACAGGCAAAGTGCAATATTGATAGGTGATTGCACTTTGCCTGTCACATACATCTCGACAGAGGCAACATTCGATATGAAAGTTTCCTCTGTCGAGAAACTTCCTACACCTCAAGAGATGCGAAGAACTTTTGACAGGCAAAGTGCAATATTGATAGGTGATTGCACTTTGCCTGTCACATACATCTCGACAGAGGCAACATTCGATATGAAAGTTTCCTCTGTCGAGAAACTTCCTCACACCTCAAGAGATGCGAAGAACTTTTGACAGGCAAAGTGCAATATTGATAGGTGATTGCACTTTGCTGTCACATACATCTCGACAGAGGCAACATTCGATATGAAAGTTTCCTCTGTCGAGAAACTTCCTCACACCTCAAGAGATGCGAAGAACTTTTGACAGGCAAAGTGCAATATTGATAGGTGATTGCACTTTGCTGTCACATACATCTCGACAGAGGCAACATTCGATATGAAAGTTTCCTCTGTCGAGAAACTTCCTCACACCTCAAGAGATGCGAAGAACTTTTGACAGGCAAAGTGCAATATTGATAGGTGATTGCACTTTGCCTGTCACATACATCTCGACAGAGGCAACATTCGATATGAAAGTTTCCTCTGTCGAGAAACTTCCTCACACCTCAAGAGATGCGAAGAACTTTTGACAGGCAAAGTGCAATATTGATAGGTGATTGCACTTTGCCTGTCACATACATCTCGACAGAGGCAACATTCGATATGAAAGTTTCTCTGTCGAGAAACTTCCTCACACCTCAAGAGATGCGAAGAACTTTTGACAGGCAAAGTGCAATATTGATAGGTGATTGCACTTTGCCTGTCACATACATCTCGACAGAGGCAACATTCGATATGAAAGTTTCCTGTCGAGAAACTTCCTCACACCTCAAGAGATGCGAAGAACTTTTGACAGGCAAAGTGCAATATTGATAGGTGATTGCACTTTGCACTGTGTCACATACATCTCGACAGAGGCAACATTCGATATGAAAGTTTCCTCTGTCGAGAAACTTCCTCACACCTCAAGAGATGCGAAGAACTTTTGACAGGCAAAGTGCAATATTGATAGGTGATTGCACTTTGCCTGTCACATACATCTCGACAGAGGCAACATTCGATATGAAAGTTTCCTCTGTCGAGAAACTTCCTCACACCTCAAGAGATGCGAAGAACTTTTGACAGGCAAAGTGCAATATTGATAGGTGATTGCACTTTGCCTGTCACATACATCTCGACAGAGGCAACATTCGATATGAAAGTTTCCTCTGTCGAGAAACTTCCTCACACCTCAAGAGATGCGAAGAACTTTTGACAGGCAAAGTGCAATATTGATAGGTGATTGCACTTTGCCTGTCACATACATCTCGACAGAGGCAACATTCGATATGAAAGTTTCCTCTGTCGAGAAACTTCCTCACACTCAAGAGATGCGAAGAACTTTTGACAGGCAAAGTGCAATATTGATAGGTGATTGCACTTTGCCTGTCACATACATCTCGACAGAGGCAACATTCGATATGAAAGTTTCCTCTGTCGAGAAACTTCCTCACACCTCAAGAGATGCGAAGAACTTTTGACAGGCAAAGTGCAATATTGATAGGTGATTGCACTTTGCCTGTCACATACATCTCGACAGAGGCAACATTCGATATGAAAGTTTCCTCTGTCGAGAAACTTCCTCACACCTCAAGAGATGCGAAGAACTTTTGACAGGCAAAGTGCAATATTGATAGGTGATTGCACTTTGCCTGTCACATACATCTCGACAGAGGCAACATTCGATATGAAAGTTTCCTCTGTCGAGAAACTTCCTCACACCTCAAGAGATGCGAAGAACTTTTGACAGGCAAAGTGCAATATTGATAGGTGATTGCACTTTGCCTGTCACATACATCTCGACAGAGGCAACATTCGATATGAAAGTTTCCTCTGTCGAGAAACTTCCTCACACCTCAAGAGATGCGAAGAATTTTGACAGGCAAAGTGCAATATTGATAGGTGATTGCACTTTGCTGTCATACATCTCGACAGAGGCAACATTCGATATGAAAGTTTCCTCTGTCGAGAAACTTCCTCACACTCAAGAGATGCGAAGAACTTTTGACAGGCAAAGTGCAATATTGATAGGTGATTGCACTTTGCCTGTACATACATCTCGACAGAGGCAACATTCGATATGAAAGTTTCCTCTGTCGAGAAACTTCCTCACACCTCAAGAGATGCGAAGAACTTTTGACAGGCAAAGTGCAATATTGATAGGTGATTGCACTTTGCCTGTCACATACATCTCGACAGAGGCAACATTCGATATGAAAGTTTCCTCTGTCGAGAAACTTCCTCACACCTCAAGAGATGCGAAGAACTTTTGACAGGCAAAGTGCAATATTGATAGGTGATTGCACTTTGCCTGTCACATACATCTCGACAGAGGCAACATTCGATATGAAAGTTTCCTCTGTCGAGAAACTTCCTCACACCTCAAGAGATGCGAAGAACTTTTGACAGGCAAAGTGCAATATTGATAGGTGATTGCACTTTGCCTGTCACATACATCTCGACAGAGGCAACATTCGATATGAAAGTTTCCTCTGTCGAGAAACTTCCTCACACCTCAAGAGATGCGAAGAACTTTTGACAGGCAAAGTGCAATATTGATAGGTGATTGCACTTTGCCTGTCACATACATCTCGACAGAGGCAACATTCGATATGAAAGTTTCCTCTGTCGAGAAACTTCCTCACACCTCAAGAGATGCGAAGAACTTTTGACAGGCAAAGTGCAATATTGATAGGTGATTGCACTTTGCCTGTCACATACATCTCGACAGAGGCAACATTCGATATGAAAGTTTCCTCTGTCGAGAAACTTCCTCACACCTCAAGAGATGCGAAGAACTTTTGACAGGCAAAGTGCAATATTGATAGGTGATTGCACTTTGCCTGTCACATACATCTCGACAGAGGCAACATTCGATATGAAAGTTTCCTCTGTCGAGAAACTTCCTCACACCTCAAGAGATGCGAAGAACTTTTGACAGGCAAAGTGCAATATTGATAGGTGATTGCACTTTGCCTGTCACATACATCTCGACAGAGGCAACATTCGATATGAAAGTTTCTCTGTCGAGAAACTTCCTCACACCTCAAGAGATGCGAAGAACTTTTGACAGGCAAAGTGCAATATTGATAGGTGATTGCACTTTGCCTGTCACATACATCTCGACAGAGGCAACATTCGATATGAAAGTTTCCTCTGTCGAGAAACTTCCTCACACCTCAAGAGATGCGAAGAACTTTTGACAGGCAAAGTGCAATATTGATAGGTGATTGCACTTTGCCTGTCACATACATCTCGACAGAGGCAACATTCGATATGAAAGTTTCTCTGTCGAGAAACTTCCTCACACCTCAAGAGATGCGAAGAACTTTTGACAGGCAAAGTGCAATATTGATAGGTGATTGCACTTTGCCTGTCACATACATCTCGACAGAGGCAACATTCGATATGAAAGTTTCCTCTGTCGAGAAACTTCCTCACACCTCAAGAGATGCGAAGAACTTTTGACAGGCAAAGTGCAATATTGATAGGTGATTGCACTTTGCCTGTCACATACATCTCGACAGAGGCAACATTCGATATGAAAGTTTCCTCTGTCGAGAAACTTCTCACACCTCAAGAGATGCGAAGAACTTTTGACAGGCAAAGTGCAATATTGATAGGTGATTGCACTTTGCTGTCACATACATCTCGAAGAGGCAATTCGATATGAAAGTTTCCTCTGTCGAGAAACTTCCTCACCCTCAAGAGATGCGAACTTTTGACAGGCAAAGTGCAATATTGATAGGTGATTGCACTTTGCCTGTCATACATCTCGCAAGGGCAACATTCGATATGAAAGTTCCTCTGTCGAGAACTTCCTCGAAACTCCATTTTCTTTAGAACTACAATATCTTAACAATTAGCTCATCAAAACACAACCTATTAAACTTTAATTTTTACTTTTGTTTTTTTTACAATAATTGAACTAAATTTTTTTTTTCAAATTACTCCCACACTGGGAAAAGTATTTTTAACTCAGATGTTGCCAGCCTCTTCATCATTGCATTAACAAGTGCTTTGACTCAGAGGTTGCCAGCCTCTTCATCATTGCATTAACAAGTGCTTTGACTCAGAGGTTGCCAGCCTCTTCATCATTGCATTAACAAGTGCTTTGACTCAGAGGTTGCCAGCCTCTTCATCATTGTAAAAATGTATTACCGCTTTTTTTTTTAATTCAATCGTAACATCTCAATTATCCCGCCAAAAATTATTGGGTCTAAATTGGTTTTTATTATTATTATTTTCAGAAACAAACTAACTTGTTTTTTACGAATTTATCATTCATAAAGTCTTTATGATATATTTTCAACTTATAATGAATATGAAATTATAATTGTTATTTTGAAAAAAAATTATTCATGATCAATTCATGATTTAACCAGTTCCTTCAAATTAGGAGAGCATATTCAAATATAATCGCTCATTAAAATCAATTTTTATGTTTTTTTTTAAATCGAAATTATCTCATCATAAACCATGCAAACTGACTATTTGTTCTTATCACCATGTTACCAATATCAGAATTGTCTTTACAGCCAAAATTTCGCTCGATAAAAGTCCATCCAATAGTGAGATAATTGAGCAACTAACATTTTTCCATATCACAAAAACCTCCGCCATAAAATTTTTTATTTTTGAAATATAAAATTCGATTTTCTCAAGAACCAACAAAGAAACATTCACAAAATTTTAATAATAATATAAGGATAATATTTACTATTTATTGGTGTTATTATCTTTTTCTAAAAACTTTTCCTTCCCCTATTTTGGGGGGTGAATACACCTTTTTCCCGCGAATACACCTTTTTCCCGTACCTATATTTTCATAAATCAGTTAAATGATGCCTCAAATCAAAGAATTTTGGTAAAATTGGAAATGCATTGTGGATTGGATCTCACTGTGCCACACTTATTATATTAAAAATTGCATCTAATATTTTCAATTCTCGATAATTCGAAATATTGAAACAAATCTCTTAAGAATTCCCACACAGTCTGAGTGTAAAAAACTGTTACTTGATGCAACTATTTATGCTATTCATTGTGTGTTATGAAGAGAACAATTTCTAAATGTCTGGGAAGGTGTTGTAGTTTGTTGGCAGATTATTTTCCAAAATATTAGTAGATCTCATCAAAAGTGATCTACTCATTAATATATGATTTTGCTTTTGTTTATGAAATTGAGATCTTTACATATCATATTCAGATAATTGAAAGAAGAACCGCAAATGTTATGAATAAAATTGGAAATATATGGAATGATTGTTAATCTATTTGATGGAACTGTATTGAAATTTTTTTGGAAGTGTATGTCAAAAGTGACATGTTTTGTGGTAGTTTACAAGAATTTTGTCACTTTTTGGATCCTCTCAAATAACGCTTTATTTGAGACAACATTTCTCAGTATAGCTTGTTTATTCAGATTTTCACTTAGAAAGTGTGAAAAATTTGCATTCAAATTTTTTTCATAAAAACTAAAAGTTAAGGGTGCACCCGCATGTACGTTTATTTGAGAGGAGGAGGATTACCCTCTCAATTTTGAAAGCTTCGTTAACTTAATATCTCGATGAATATTGGATTAAAATTGAATTTGCCCATACCAATATATCTGATACAATATCCTTAAGTTTTACTAAAAAGAATTTTTTAAAATCCCTGCAGATTCGGGGATTTTTAAATTTTTTGATTTTTTTCGAAAATTTTTCGGAAAAAAAATATTTTCAGAAGAGCCTTAACGGCTAAGTTTTATGTTTAATGTTGAGTATCAAAAAGAATGGGCATCTGATATAGCCATCATATATCCCAGAAGCAAATAAAAATTCTGACTTTTTAAGCATAAAAAATGAAATTTTATTTTTTGCAAAAAACAGGCCACCCGGATGTACGTTTATTTGAGAGGAGGAGGATTAAATTTTTGAAAGCACTAAAATTTTAAATATGCTAGTTATATAATAATATGCATTATTTTAAAAAATAAAAATTAAAGCACGTTAAAATCTTTTTTGATGAATTTTTACAAAAGCTACTCAGGATAATGCAAGATATGAGTAGTTAAACATAAATTTCAAATCAGATTTTACTTATAATAAATATTTTAAATTTCCGAAAATTAAGTTCAGATCGACTCTATACGTAGTAAATACTAAATAAGGTGCCAAAAACCTATTAAACAGTATCAAAACTATCAAGATTGTAATGTTTTTGAAGAAAAATTTATAGAATTATGGACTTCAAACAGATATTATGTAAATAAAAATAATATAATGAATTTATTTATTCGTATAATAGCAGTAATAAGTCGATTATTCACTTCTACTTCTGAGATTTGAATTTAATTTCGACAGAAAAAGAGATTCAAGAGGAAAATACTAGGGGATACAAACAGCCACCATGACAGGATTATTATGGAGCCAAGTTGTACTTTTTGATATTTTTAGAGTTTTACTACCTATTTAGGTACCAAGTTATTGCTTAAAAATTAAGGTTCTAAATTCTGAAGTTTACATGATCCCCCTGGTGCACCCTTAATGTCAATAGCATACTCTGGCTACACACAACAGTTTAAGCCACAAAACAAACTTAACAAAGACAATGCGAGAATTTCGGATGTTACTGCGAACCAGATGAATATCCAAGAGCCGATTATTAACATGCACCTTTCCTGCACAGATTTACCTCGTCTCGATCTTGCAAGCCCATCAGATCCTATGATTGTTATGCAAATTCCAGCTAACGGAACATATATTGAAATCGCAAGAACAGAAGTTATTTGGAATAACCCTAATCCTAACTTTGTCAAGGTTCTTCAAGCTGCCTACATCTTCGAAACACGTCAACCACTCAGATTCGCCATTTATGATGCCGATTCTGAGAAAGCTGCTCTCAAATCTCATGATCTGATCGGTTATGTTGATACAGATGTACAAACGATGGCTACAAACCTTGAGAAGAAGCAAGAATTCCCAATCCAATCACACAAATCTACAAAAGCTAAGCTTACAATTGTTGCAGAGCAAGTTACAGTCAATAATACAGTTCTTGACTTACAAATCGAAGCTGTTAAGATGAAAAAGATGCGTACATTCTCCAAGAACCAGCCATTCTTAATGATGTCCAAGCTTTCTGAGTCTGGAGTAAATATTCCAGTTTTCCGCTCCGAAGTTATTCCGAAATGCTACAGATGCACATGGGCTCCATTCAGAGTCTCACTCCAAGCAGTTGCAAATGGAAATGCTGACTGTCCGATCCTTATTTCCCTTATGGATAATCATGTTTCGAAGCCAGACCAAGTTATCGGCTCAGTTCAACTCACTGCCAACAACATTGTCGCAAGCATTGGCAAAGACATCGATGTCATGGACAAAAAGAACAAGAAGACTGGAATTATCAGAATCCGCTCTGCCAGAATCAAAAAGACCGCAAACCTCGTCGACTACTTGAAGGATGGACTTCAACTTAACTTAATTACTGCGATAGATTTTACTGGATCCAACTTATCACCAAATCAACCAAATTCACTTCACTACATCGCTCCAGGTGTCATGAACCAGTACGAATCATGCATCTGCTCCATCGGCGAAATTGTTTGCCCATACGATACCGATCAATTATTCCCAGTTTACGGATTTGGTGGATGTATCAACGGAAAAGTCGACCATTGCTTCCCTCTGACTTTCAGACCAGAGCAACCAAACGTCCAGGGCATGGCAGGAATCTTGGATGTCTACAGAAACGCAATCAGAAACGTTCAATTATCTGGACCAACGTATTTCGCGCCCGTAATCAGTGCTGCATCAGCCATTGCACGCCAGTCATTCGCACAATCAAGGACATACACGATTTTACTCATTCTTACTGACGGAGCGATCAATGATTTCGCACAAACGGCAAATGCGATTGTTGCTGCCTCTGATGCACCTCTTTCCATCATTATTGTCGGTGTAGGTAACGCAGACTTCAGCGCAATGGACGCTCTCGATGGAGATGAGAGAGGATTAAGAAATTCACAGGGAATTTACGCAAAGAGAGATATCGTACAGTTCGTACCATTCAGGAATTTCCAGGGCAATGCTTGGGGTGCTCTCCCTGCCGAAGTTCTCGCGGAAGTGCCAAAACAGGTCTCTGAGTTCTGCGAGAGCATCGGATACTTACCTGCGGCTTTGAGAAACTAAAAACACTTTTGACTATATTTATTCTTGAAAAAATTAAAACTAAAACAAATTTTTTACGGATATAAAAACTTGAAATTCTAATTTTTCTCGAAAAATCAAATCAAACTTAGCGGCAATCACTACTTGCATTGAATTAAGTTGACATTTAAGGGATTTTTCTCGATAATTCTGGATGATTATAAAACTCAAGATTGTATTTGCCGATTTTCTCCAAATTAAGTTTTCTCCATCTACATAAAATGTATAATCTGCATCTGGAGAGATTTTCCGCACCTTTGGACTAATATTCAAGTTATCAATTGTATTCATTCAAGATTTCACAATAGTGACAGCTGCGTTTTCATTTATGCGGTTAAATGATAGTACTCTAATCTTTTTGTGAAGATACATCTTTGAACCAATCAATTCTGTTTTGATCATTATGTAAATCCTTTTAAATGCTTGTATTAAGCTTAAATCATTGTAGACAGATTATTCAAAAGGTGTGAGTCTTTACTGAGTTACTCTTATTGGTGCTCCACGCCGATAATTATGACGGAAAAAGTGACTAAAATTTTGTAAACTGATTTTTGTTTCTCAGAAGAGAAAAAAAAATGAAAACTTCGAAATCATTAGCATCTGGAGTTCAACTGAAAACAATGGCAGGCAAGAAGATACAAGAAGCACATATGAGTATGCATTCTAAATCGCATACGCTCAGAACTCAAGCAAAAAAGTTAGAAACTGAACAAAAGCAACTCACAGACGAGCGTCTTAAAATTGATATCAAATTAGATAAAGTTAAGCAACAGCTCAAACAAATCAACGATCAGGATAAGCAAACATCAATTCAAGTTCAATCTACAGCTTCTTTGTCCACACAACAGCAAATCATTGAAAAAGAAAAATATTTCAACGAATTTCTTAAATCTATACTTAATGATTTGTCTAATCCTCCTTCTACTTCAGAGCCCTCAGAGTTTGATGATCTTGATGAAGAAGAACTTAATGCGCAGCTGGCTGTTCTCGATCTAGAAAGCACGCGCATTGTCCGTAGTGAGAGTACTCTTCAAAAGAACGAACATAATGATAGAATGTCTAGTTTAGTAAAAGATATGGAAACAGAAACTATCAAACACGAGACAGAAGCATTAGAACTTGAGAGTAAAGCCTCATCTCACATATGTCAACAATACGAAAGCGAAGCTACAGAGAAAATTTTAGATGAACGTTTAGTTGAGTCCCACAACCGGGCCAAACGTGCTATCGATGCACTTTCAGACATAGACATGCGTAAGAAGTCAGCCATTTTCAGACTAGAGCAAGCGAAAGCCCGTCGCGAGCAAGCCGAAAATACTTCCGTAAATATTACCGAACGAGAGGATGCATTAGCAGCGAGAGAAGCCGACGCAGACCGTACAATACGAGAAATGAAGATTCCTACCCAAGAAGAGGTTGAAACCGCGAAATTCCTTGCACAAAGCAAAACCATGAAATTTAAGCAACTTCCTATCTCTCCAGACCCCGTCGACCTTGTTATCAAGCAGTACGAGATTGTTCTCAACGGCGGTGAGCATGAATCCATCAGTTCAAAGTTGTCAAACCAACATTGGAGACTTTTCAAATTTGAAGAACACGAAAAGTGGAACAAACACTGGGAAGTTGAGAACAAGTTCATGAACGAGAAGATGAAAGAGTTCGAGAACCTCCCTAAGAAGGAAACACTCCAAAGAAGACTTGATGATTTGAAGAAATCGATCGATGAAACTAAAATCAACATTTCGAAGGCAATCAATGAATACGAAATCCTTGAAAAACCTGATTTCACATTCGACCAAAACATGTTGAAGACAAAGACACATTACGAATTGGTTGATTACCAAAAAGAAATAAATAACATTAATTCTGAATTACAACAATTATCACAGCGAAAGGCAGTTGCTGAGTATGAAGTAGAGAGACTGCGATCACTGCAACAAGCTCTACAACTCAATAATGAATACCAGGAATCAAAACAGGATTAAATTTAATAAAAAAAATTATTGTTTATTTTTTCTAAAAAAAATATTTTTTTATTTTTCTAACAATCATATATAGCGGAATAACAGATTCTACATGCACGAAAAATCTGACTTGGTGATGGCATCCTTACTGGTGTAATTATACCAGTATGATACGGTCTTCAATTCTGTTGTTTAAGGTTGAATTTCATTAATGCTTCATGTCTGTTGTCAGAAATTTGAATTAAAGTCAGATGGATCATTGTTCATTGATGAGATATCCTTTGTTTACTTTATAAATAAGTGCGTTATTTTTCTAATCTTCTTCCTGAGATCTATTTTAGATTTTAAAGCGGTGAAAAGATAAAGTATGATGTGTTTAAGCTATATTTACGATTTATTTTATTGTGAAATCTAGTTCACAAGTTAAAGAATATTAAACTAGAAAGTGATAAATGCTTACTTGGTGGAAAATATGCCAAAGCTTTTCAGCAGTCCATTCCCAGATACGGTTTTGCCTTCATTTGCCATCGTCTGGGACGTTTACCATCACCTTTTTCGAAGGTAAGAAAAAATATACAATATATGCACATTCAACGTTTTTTAATGAAGATAATATAGTGGAAATTGTTAGAAACAACATATATAATTATATTTCATGGTAAATTCATGTTTTGTGAAAAAACATTCAAATTCATTTCAAGATTTTTCCTGTGTTCTCTCGATTAAAATTGCAAATGAACAATAGATGTTCTTCTAAAATTTATTGAGAAATCTTGATTTCTACAATTATTCACTGGAATTTAATAGGATTTTTAGAAAACGACTTTCAAAATTTTTTTTCGATGAGCCAAGGTCTGACTGTTGATTTTGATTATATCGCTAACAACATTCAAACATATATCGAACAAGAGAATTTCTATGATATTGTAGATAAAGATGACATTCCAAAAGTATTAGAAAAAGCCAATCTTAATTCTCACGATTTCAATGCTCTTCTTTCTCAAGGTAAATCAAAATACAGTACACATAAACTATTTTGTTTTATTCGGAAATGCAATGTTTTAATTGATTCATTCGAAGACGCGATTAACGTTCTTAATTGCTACAAAAAGAACTTGAAACTCAAATCTTGTCGTTCATTAATTGATTACCTTAAGAAATACAACGCAAAAATTAATTCAAATTCAGAAGAAGTCACACAATTAAAATCTGAAATTCAAAACCTCAAATCAAAGATCGCTACGATGGAAAATGAAATCAACCAATACAAAAACGAAGGAAAACAATACAAAGACGAAATATCTAATCTTAATAACAAATTTAATCAAATTCAAACAGAAAATACAAGATACAAAGACGAAATATCTTCTCTCAATAACAAAAACAGCCAATTAAATCAATCTATCAATGAATTTGCAAAAATATGTGAAATTCCGTTGAATTCAAATGATTTTAAGTCAGTTTACAATTTCCTTAAAGAACTTTCAGATAAAGATGATAAACTGAAGATGTCTATTTCATGTGCAGTTGGATTAAGTGAAAAGAGAGATTCTGATCAAAATACTCCACTTCTTTATGCATGTTTTAATGGAAATCTTCAATTAACAAAATCTCTTATTGAAGGAGGTTGTGATAGAAATGCAATTAATGAATTCGGAAACAATTGTTTACTTAAAGCATCATTAAAAGGACATCTTGAAATTGTAAAATATTTAATTGGAGTTGGCTTTGATAAAAATTGGCGAACAAAAACAAATGGATTTAATCCAATTCTTATTGCATCATCATACGGTCATCTTGAAACTGTTAAATATTTGATAAGTATTGGTTGTGATGTAAACTCTAAACATAAACGTAATGCAAATTGTATTTACATTGCATCACAAAATGGCCATCTTGAAACAGTTAAATATCTTGTTTCAGCTGGAGGAAATCCAGATGAGAAAAATAATGAAGGAAGTTCTCCATTAATTATTGCATCATTTAATGGTCATCTTGAAGTAGTTAAATATTTGATTCAAATAGGATGTAATAAAAATGATAAAACAAATTATAATAGTTCTTCACTTCATTGGGCATCAAATAAAGGTCATTTTGAAGTTGTTGAATATTTAGTTTCAATCCGTGTCAATCTTAGTGACAAAGACGATGCTGGAAAAACTGCACTTGATTATGCGAAAGAGAAACAAAACGAGAATGAAAACTATAAGAAGATCATGAAACTTCTTCTTAGATCAGGTGCAAAATAATATCAATCCAAAATATTTTGTCAACACGTGAGTAAAATTTAATTTTATTAAACATATTATATCCATACTAACAAAATATGAGATTTTAAAATCTTTTGTTTAAGGTTGCATTAAATTTCTCATCGAATGTCACTGCGATAAAGATGCAAAGAGTTTTGTAGGAAAATGGCCATCATGATGTTGTTAAATATCTTGTCCCATGTGGATCTAATAAAGAAGCAAAGACTCCTTATGGATATACTCCACTTAGTTTTGCGTCATTTAATGGCTATCTTGAAGTTGTTCAATTTCTTATCACTGTTGGAGCTGATAAAGAAGCAATGAATAATGATGGATATACTCCACTTATTTTGGCATCAGAAAAAAGTCAACTTGAAGTTGTTGAATATCTTATCTCTGTTGGATAATAATGGACAAACTGCACCCCCATTTGCAAAACCTAATATGATCCAAATAATCTAAATGATTAAGGGTGCACTTACAACTTTCTGACATGCTATGGAAAAAATCAATCTATCTTTATTTTAATAGCAGAAAAGTATAGCTGTCATATTAGGTACTATATAGTGATTTACATATACTTTCTCCTGACCAAAAATATTACACACAATATAGATTATTGGGATAGAAAGTTTGTGTGTGAAAAAAATTGAGAGAATGTCAGAAAGTGGTAAGTGCACCCTTAATTACAATTATCTATTCATAAAAAAAATAAAATTTGAACTCTGCAATAATGGATTATTAACAAGTCATGAATATATGTTATTATTCAGAAGGTATTATACTTGACAACTCTATGCTACTGATAATTAAATAATTTATGAACAATCAATTCGCTGAAGTTTGATATTGCTTCTTAGGACACACTAATAGAAAACCATATAGGATAATTTTATAGCACAAGAATGACAAATACTAACAATCGCAAAGAGTTTGTGATATGGACCACTATATTTATGCTAAATATTTATTTGAAATCTGATTAATTTGCATGAATTTTTTCAATTTCTTGACTTAAAAATTATACAAAAAAGATTTGTTATAAAACTATTTTCATATATCAAAATTTAAAATGATATGGGCTTTAATGGTGTATTCCCCTTAGCAAAAAAAATATATTGAATTTACAACGAACGTTATTCAAAAATGACTGAGGAAGAAAAGAAGAAAACTGAATTGACACCTCAACAAATAAAAGAGGCAAAAGATGCATTCGATATCTTCGATCGTAACTCTGACGGTAAAATTAGCGAAAATGAACTCGCAACAGTCATGAGGTCTCTCGGTCAAAATCCATCACAGAAAGAAGTTAAAGAATTAATGTCCACTCTCGATTTAGATAACAGTGGAGAAATATCATTCGAAGAATTTTGCAGACTTTGGTGTGCTCAACTCGATGAAGTTGAAACAGAAGATGATATTGTTGATGCTTTTAGAGTTTTTGATAAAGATAGTCATGGAAAGATACAAGCTACTGAATTAATATCAGTACTTAAAGGTTTAGGCGATCCTATGACTCAAGAAGATATAGATGATATGATAGCACAAGCTCATCCTGATAAGGATGGCCTAATAGATTACGCAGAATTTGTTCATCGTATAATGAACTCTTAAATTCTCTCCTATACTATTACATATTTATTATTTGAATACTTTAAAGTGGATATACTTTTATATACTTTTTTATCAAATCTAGTGTACATGACTCAAAGAGGAATCAATTATTTTTTATAAAACAAAATTCGTTAATTTTGAAATCTCTTATAATTGAATTCAAACGTGATAAATCTATTAATTAAGGCATTTTAAAGCATGTTTGGTCACTGGCCCAATAAAAATTATTGAAATCGGATAGAAATTTTGCTACTGTCACTTTTTCAAAAATGGAAGATACAAGCATTCTTGACACGATCAACTTAGCAATTAAGAGTCAAGAAGAGATAAAAGTTCAACTTTTAGCCGAAATCGATTCGATTGAGACCGATAGTACAAAGCAAAAAGGGGATTCTGCGCCCCTAAAATTTTATCGATCGTCAATTGCTCATTTAAAGCAAGAAAAGCAATCACTCGATGACAGAATATATCAATACAAGCAAAGAGAATATCCAGCGCTTAAACAAAAATTACAAAGATTGACACAAAAGAATAACGCAATCGAAACAAGAATTTCCTACTTTAGAAAAATCCGCCAAGAAGATATTATCGCAAAACTAAGCTCTCCTGAAACTGCTTCAACATATATTCAGCAATTCACAGAATCCTTAAAGGCTGAGATCGCTGAACTTTCAAAGGAGGAAGAGTCAATCAATAAAAAGATTGAAGAGTCAAAGGATCAGCTCCATAGACTTCAACAAGAAAATCTTTCGATTAAACGCGAGACGGCAGCTTCTTCTTGGCAATCGGAGATTAACGATGAGGCGAAGCTCAATGCAACTACAAAGACAAAGCCGCGTAAACGATCAAGAACCTGCCAATATCGTCAATCTGCATATCTTCCTCCGGATCCACTCAGATTTTCACCACTCTTCTAAAATCCATGTAAACATGTTATTTATGTTAATTAGAATTTTTTTGTATATCATTTATTATATTTTTAGTTATACAAATACAGTTTCAGGACTGTTCTATGGGTTTAAATATCTAACAATTCGCTGGTACTTTACCCTTTGTAATTGTATCTAAATAATTTTTATTTTTTTGGTATGTTATTTAGAATGCGATGGATAAATCCAACTCTAGTTGATTATTATATCATGCACTATACATCAATGTTTCATATAATATTGGAGTTATGTTATTTGTGGATTTATTGATCTTTTTGAATTCATATAGAGAAAAAATGTGATGTTATTCATATAAAATTAACATAATCAGAAAATTACAGAATGTCTAAAGGGTTTGTCATATTGATTGCAATATAATTTGGTGAACTTTTTCTCTAATTTTAAAAATATTATCAATGAAAGTTTGTATTTGATAGCTATACATTCTTAGGTGATATATGAATAACAATTGTGATAGAAACAATAATTCAAAATGTGTTTTTGACATTATATGTAAATTTGCATCATAGACTTATTCATAAAGGCTATTTTATGAAAATTATATAAATTTTTTATAGAGTTTCACTCATTGTTGAGGCAGGACTATGATGGTAAGACTTTACATAGGAAAATGGGTTTATGAATAAACAATAGGTACTACGTAATGATTTATAATAACTTTTTCCGGACCAAAAATATTTTCTTTTTGACTTAGAAAATTGGGATAAAAAGTTTGTATGTCAAAAAAATTGAGAGAATGTCAGAAAACGATAAGTTCGCCCTTAATTGAATGTTAAGAACTTTCTCTGCATTAGGCTTGAGCGCAAATTGAGTTAAATTTAGGAATTAGACTAAAATTTAGATGTATATTTTGACTATTTGAAGTTTACAACATGTAATGTTTCTCTAAACCGGACTGTAGAATTGGAAATATATTTTTTCTCCATATGGGATCCTTAGATTGACATCAAATGAAAGAGAAACGTACAAGATGAATTTCTATCTAAATTGGGAAAAATGTTTTTGTTTTAAAGAATTATTTTTAGTAGTAGTAATAACAGTTTTAAAGAGTGCTTCAGCATTCAATATTTTTTGTTGTGTGTTGTTCTGTCAAGCGTCAGAAATAAATTATTCCTTAGCACCATGTTCAACTAAGAATCTAACAATATCAATTGAATTTTCCTTGATAGCAATAGAAAGAGGACTTTCGTTATTTTAAAATGTATTTCATAAAATATTGATTGATATTAAATGAAGGAGAATTTTATGTAATAATGATTGATATAAAATGAAAGAAAATCATATATAATATTGACTAATATGAAATGAAAGAGAATTATATATAATAATGAATTATATGAGATGAAAGAGAAAGTAATATAATAATGATTGATATGAAATGAAAGAGATTCTTATAAAATAATGATTGATATGAAATGAAAGAGAATTACATATAACAATGATTGACATTAAATAAAATGTAATTATATATAACAATGATTGATACGAAATGAAAGAGAAATATATATTATAGTGATTGATCTGAAATGATAGAAAATGCCTTATAATAATGATTGATATAAAATGACAGAGAATATCATATAATAATGATTGATATGAAATGAAGGAGAATTGGATATTATGATGAATGATATGAAATGAAATAGAATGTCATATAATAATGATTAATATGAAATCAAAGAAAATCCAATATACTAATGATTAATATGAAATGGAAGAGAAATTCATATAATAATGATTAATATAAAATGAAAGAGAATGTAATATAATAATGATTGATATGAAATGACAGAGAATGTGATATAGTAATGATTGAAATGAAATTTAAGAGAATGTTATATAGTAATGATTGATATGAAATAAAAGAGAATGTTATATAGTAATGATTGATATGAAATGAGATAGTATATCATATGGGAATGATTGATATGAAATGAAAGTGAGTAGGTTTAACATTAACATCAGCACCGTGTTCAACTAAGAATCTAACAATATCAATGGATTTTTCCTTGATAGCAATAGAAAGTGGATTTTCGTTATTTTAAAATATATTTCATAAAATATTGATTGATATTAAATGAAAGAGAATGTAATATAATAATGATTAATATTAAATAAAGTAGAATTTCATAATATATTGATTGATATAAAATGAAAGAGAATAAAATATAATAATGATTAATATTAAATGAAAGAGAATCAAATAAAATAATGATTGATATTGAATGAAAGAGAAATTCATATAATAATGATTGATACGAAATGAAAGAGAAAGTAATATAATAATGATTGATATGAAATGAAAGAGAATAAAATATAATAGTGGTTGATCTGAAATAAAAATTAATGTTATATAATAATGATTGATACGAAATGAAAGAGAATCCAATATAATAATGATTGTTATCAAATGAAAGAAAATTTCAGATAATAATGATTGATATGAAATGAAAGATAATGTGATATAACAATGATTGTGATCAGATAAAATAGAGTAATTTTAGTATTGAAATCCGCACCGTGTGAAATAAGAATTCTTGCTGCTTCTATATTATTATACATTGCGGCGTAATGAAGAGCAGTCATATTATATTCATCTTGATAATTGACATCAAAATTCTTTGTTGAGTTAAATAAAAATTTGAAGATATCAGAATTTTGTGACATGGATGCATAATGTAGAATGTTTCTCTTTCGGAAATCAATTTTATCAGGAAGTTTTTCGTTTTTGAGAATATCTATTGTTTGAGGAAACGCCGCACACCAAGGAACTATGAAGTTTCTCTCTTTCTCGAATAGTAGAAATACAGCTTTCAAGTTTTGGTATTTGATTATATCTTCGTAAATAGTTTCTTTTCCATCGAAATCTTGACATGTAAATAAATTTCTATCTAAAACAAATTCAAGCATTTCATTGTTATGGGAACGTACAATATCTCTGAGACATTCTTTGTCCATCTGATTATCCTTCAGACATTCGTTGATAATATCCGTATTTCTACCAATTAATGAATAACGAAGACATTTTGTTGATATTGTATATTTTTTATTTGAAATTAAGAGGTAGAAAATGTTTACAGATCCAAAATATGCACATACCTCAATTAATGATAAATCGATATTATGATTTTCATTCAAATTAGGAATTATTTAAAAATTATCGTTTTTAAGTTCACTTTGGGAAATATATTCCTTAAATTTATCAATTTGATCGTGCATAACAATAAATTCGATTGATCCATCCAATGGGAATGTTAATTTAGAAAGTCTCTTATTAAAGTTAATATTCTTGAGTATTTTTAAATAATTCTCCGATGAAGCATAATTATATTGAAGTGCGTTTAAAACTATCTTCGATAGTTGGTTTTTGGTAAGCTGATACTTCGAAATCAAAATATTTGTGATGATATTGCATAAATCTTCAACAGAGTCATTGGATTTTATGAGAAAAAGCTTTTCAAATGCTTCTATAAAGTCCGAATATGGCTGGCAAACCCAAATTTTAGCTAAAAGTGACAGGGAAAAAAAACGTTTAGTATTAAAAAAAAAGACCGATGAGAGCTTCGTTCGAAATATAGAGGGAACTGAGAATGCGCAACCATTCTCAGGGAATATTGGATGCTATTCCCGTCCCCTCTGTATGGAAAATTGAGGTTTTCAAAGGGAGTTAAAATAATATCAAATTTATACTAATTTACTTCAAAATACAAAAGTATTTGACAGCTAAAATTAGTTACTTTAGCAAGCCTATCAATACCCTTTTACGATTATTGTTACTTTTTCGAAATAAAAGTAAAAACAAATTTATACTAATTTACTTCAAAATACAAAAGTATTTGACAGCTAAAATTAGTTACTTTAGCAAGCGGCTTAGGTCTAAGATTTTGATTCAAATCTTTGCTTATATTCCTTAAATTCTTTATGAAACTCGCAACAGTTCCATAAAAAATTTTAAATTCTAAACTGTCGAAATTACCGATCGGTAATCACACCCTTCACGGGTGTGTCACTTTTTACAAATGTGTCACTTTTAGCTAAAATTACCCCTACTCGCAAAGTCTCTCATTGAACTAGAGTTGTTATGAAGGCTTTACCTAAAAGTACTGTTACTTATCCACTAGTACCTAAATGGCTTACGAACATCAGGATTATTAAAATAAAAAATAGTTAATTAATGTATTAATCAACATTACACTGTGATTCTAAAGGCCAAGGAAATCAAGTGTAGAAATTTCATTTCGATTAGTACTTCATTTAATTCATTAAGATAAAAAATGTGATATTATCAAGATTTTTATTGTGCGCATAAGTTGAATAAAGTTTTGAGGTTGGTCACGTCCCCTCGCATTTTTCTGAATTTGATACAAAATTTATACTCGTTTATAATTTTTCGTTTTTTGTTGAAATTATGAGAACCCTTAGGAGCCTTGGGTTAGCTGCATACCAAGGTAATAGCCCACCACCAACAAATCAAGATATTAAAATCGAAGAAGTCGAAATAGATTCCAAAATTCCAACGAAGTATTATATAGTTCAAAGTTTTCCAATATTTCCACAAGATTTTTCCAATAAAGGATATAAAATTTACTTTGATGACGGAAAATGGAATGTCGTTCTTTGGCCATCAAAAACGTCGAATTATAAAGATGAAGTACGCTACCTAAGTTCAGCTGTTGACAGAATGATGGACTCAATAGAAGTTACGGAAATGGATGAAGAGCATCCAGAGAAAACAAAACTTCAAATGCTTACACAAAAAGCCGATTTACTTGGAATTGCGCTTGATGAACTAAACAGACAAATAACACGCGAAAATCACGAAAGAGGTGAACTAATGGCTCGTATCGTTAAGATGTTTTTAGGTGTTATCGATGACATTCCTGGTATTTACAATGAAATTTTACTTGCTCAGCAAAAAGAAAGCGAAAAAACAATAAATGAATTGCGAGAACAAAATCATGCCCTACAATTGCAAGAACAAGATACTTCTGAGGAACTCAGATCTCAAAAAATTTTACTCGAAATGCAAAATCAATGGCATACAGATTTAGAAGCTCAAATTGATGAGTGGAAAGATTCACTTAGCAAATTCAACGAAAGACTTGCTTCAGAACTGAAAAAACAGAAAGATGAATATGAAGATAAATTATCTGATTTACAAGTACAGCTTTCATCAATTGCTGCAGAGAGAGATGGATACAAGTCTCAAATAGATTGGGAACAAAAGTCAATTCAAGATAAAGAAGTCGAAGTTCTTAAAATGAGAAAAGAATTAGCTAATACAAAAGCATTACTCGAAGAACGCGAGCAAACATTATATACAGCTCGTGCCCATTTCGAGAGGCAGTTTACTTTCATGAGAGAACAAATGGGACAAATGGCCAAAACAGGAAACACTACAATTACTTTAGAAAACATGAATAACATTACACAAATGCTTCCACCTAGACATGGAGAACAATTGCCATTTTTATCATTAGAAGAAGTCAACAAAAGAATTTATGATATTTATTTATCAAAGATTCGGCATGATGCTGCCTATGTCAATGGTTCTCCACCGCCTCTTTATAAATTTGTGGTTAAATACCACATTGCACTCATGTTTGGCTATAAACCTGCAATATCTGCTGTTTGGCAGTTTATGGATACATGTGACCGTTATAAACATGAAAGCGCAAATGTAGGAATGTTCATGAAACAAGTAGAAGAGGAAAGTTGGCAACTTAAAGTTTTGCAATTTATTTGTATGCTCGTTAAGAAAGAACCTGTATGTGAAATTGGTCTTCCTAGACTTACAATTGTTAAATGCATTAGTATTGCATCAAGAATACTTCCAGATACAGAACTTCCAAATCTCCAAAGATTATTAGAAAAGAAAGTCATCAATCCAAAGCGCGGAATGACAGTTGAACTTGATATCTTTATGCAGATCCTCTTAGATCTCCTTCTTGATGTTAATCAAACGTCTCGTCAAAGAATTATGTTCCAGTTCAGAGAATTACTTTCTTGTGATGGATCAGTTGAATTCACTCAGTTTGGAGATTTCATTTCCCGTTTTGCACCTGATTTTAGCGCACAAAGAGTTGGAGATTTGTTTTTGGATGCAATGCAAGCAAGCTTGCCATCTTTATCTGTCACAGAATCTGCTTTCCAGCTGCTTGTTGATAGAGGTTTATTCGAAGAATTCAAGCCAATTTTGAGTGATGACTTAGATATAGCTAATGCAGAGGAAATTGCAGCTTTTGTCAATTTGAGATGGAAGACGGATATAGCTGAGCACGTTAATAGCGCATTAGTTCAATTAAAGTCAGAAAAAATGGCTGAATGTCAAACTTTGTTTTCAGAGCTTGGACAAATTAACGAGCACATGAAAATGACTGTAACAACAAATGATGCTGGTACAGGAGTTTCTCTGCTTCATAAAGCTGCTTTATTATTAGTTAGATTGAAATTCTTGAATATTGCAAGAAAAGATGGCGGTGACATGCAAAAAGAAATAAGAAAACTTATTGACCTTGTTTGGAATTAAAAATTTAATACTGTTCAATTCCTTTTCTTTTTTTAATCAAGTAAATCTCTTAATTTAATATGTCAAACATGGGTTGACCAAAATTACTGACTATCTAATATCATACTCCTAGAGGGAGCAATAATGCATATGGTAATTTCGGGAAAACCCTCAGAAGATCTTGAGATATATGTATCTAAAATTTTATTTTTAGAAATTTTCTTCAATATTCGATTTTAACATTGTTACCATGTTATTGACACAATGTGTGTGACTGTTTAAAAAAATAATGAGGATTATGTCACTTTTCAGTGTACGTTGAAAAATGACTGAAGAAGGAGCCGAAGAGACTGCACCAGCTGCAGCTCCAGCATTTCCAGCACAATCAGATGGTCCAAGTCCATCCTCGATTGCTGCCGGTGTTGCTGCTCTTTTAAGTGTTCCACCAGAAAAACGTTTAATTGAAACACTTCAGACAATGATTAAGACACCAGATCGTGATGTCAATTGGGATGATATTCTTACATTTTATTCTTTCTTCGGCCGTCGTTTTGAAGGTGAAGAACAAGAAAACGCATTCAAGAAGAAATTCAACCCAGAAAACAAGCAACAGATTAAATCAGACATTGCAACAGCAGCTATGGCTGATATATTTAAGCAACAAGAGTTTTTACTTACACTTCAAGTCGATGCAAAAGTTCTTGACCAGAAAACACATCAGTGGAATCATCATGCCGCGGATCTCAGATACATGTTGAACCAGATCGGTGAACCATTGCAAGATCAGGATGCTGATGATCTTATTAGAGAAGCACTTGGTAAAGGTGATGACCTCATTGATCTCAAGGCATATTTAGAACTTATTTGTACTCATTAATGTATTAATATTAACTAAATACTCTTTTATTAATATGATGTTTTCCAAATATCATTTTTTTCATTAGTATTGAAAATTGGTTTAAAATTGGGATGACTTATTAACATATGATTGTTTCTTGATATAACCTATTGATTAATTCATAAAATAGGAAATATTTTTTTCAAACAATTGGCTTAATTTTGTTTAAGAACTAATAGCATACTGATCTCAATGTGAAATTCACAAGTATCGATCTTTGATTTAAAAAAAAAGTACAAATTCTAATCATATGAAGAAATATTCTTAATTAAGAATCAAATATTGCATGTGTATGAAAAAAAATTCATTGAAAATATATTAAATGTACTTTTCAAACATTTTATGAACAATAAAAAAAAAAAAAATATTCTAAAAATGTTGGCATAAATCAAAGGTACGTGAATCGTGCTTTGTGGTTAGATAAAATCTATCAGAATTTCAGAGGATAAATAATAATTATATTTGAAGATTTTGCAAGAAATCTTGGGATACATTAATAGAGAGTCAATTAAGAGATAACTGTAATTGTTTTTCTCAAGTTAATTAGCATACATTGGCCTATTTTGTATAGAATTGTAAATTTGCTTATCAGTAAAGTTTATATGTGCTTCGTAAAAGTCAAGTAATGCTTTTGCGTGTTTCCTCTTCATTTCATCAGTAGTGCAAACTTTATTTTTACCATTTTTATCTATGATGTTAAATTTGACTTTTCCATTATCCTTTGATGCGCTTAGTACCTTTTCACGTGGTTCTTCATGAAATTTTTTGAGCAATAAATTTTTTTCTTTCTTTTCAGCACGATAAGCTGCCAATATTTTAGGGCATTCCAAGTCTTTTCTTGCTACCCATTGGTTTTGTGAAACTGGATATCCAACCCACTGAATTAGATAATACATATCGTCTTCTTTTTTCTTATCTGCTAATATTTTCTTTACTTCACAATTCGGATCTTCTTCGTTGAGTGAATCGTCCGGAATTTTCTCATTGTACCAAGTTGGTTCCATATGAAAAATAATTGTCACTTTTTTGCAACTTTGGAATATTAATTTAGTTCATCAAGAGCTTCCGTAATACATTTTTATATGTACACTTTCATTGTGCAAAATATTTTGTATTTTCTTATTGGATTTCAGCAATTTTCTCATTATAGTTCAATTTTGTGGCTATGAAATAACATTTCGGCATATTGTATACTATATTTTTGATAGCTGTGACTAAAGCATTTGATTTCGATCAAATTTGTAAATATCAAATATAAGGCAACATTATTAGGGAAAATAAAATGTATTAATTTAATTAGAGTCATACATGAAAGAACGAACTAATTTTTATTTCACTTATTTTATATTTATCGTCGTGTAAATTTAATGAACGTTCCTAATCAGAAAGCTCTTCAAGCAATGTTCGATCAGATGCAGCGTGATCACCCAATTGGTGGTATTGCTGCTCGTTATGTTGAACAAGCACTCAAGAAGCACCCAGTTTCACTTGATAAGAAGAGCCGTAACAGAAAGGTTGGCTCCAAGCACATCAAGAAGCCATAAAATGTGTTTGTTAATTTTATAACAATCCTGCAATTTTTTGTTGATTATTTATTTTTATTTATGACAAAGAAATCAAGTTTATCTAAAAGATTTAATTTACATCTCACTACTTTTACCATAACAAAGTTCTATAAGCCTGATATCAAACATTGTTATGGTTTTTTTAAGATTTTTATTCAAAAAAAAAATAATATTTTGACATTTTTTTAAAAAAATAAGAATATAATATTCAAAGAAAATAGAAAAAGAAAGATAAATTTATTCTTAAATCAAACCGAGAAGGTTGAAGTTAAATGAAACATATGGATGGTATTCGCTATCGACATCAGCACCATCGTCATCATCTCCACCCATGTCATCACCGAATACCTGCTCGAGGTTCTTGTGGATACGCTGCATACCCTTTGTGTTCGATTTGATAAGATAAGCCTTGAAATTCGGTGGAATACCGTAAAGAAGTGTAGATTCAACGAAAACGCGGAGGGCACGGATATGCATCCAAACGACGGAAAGGTGTGAGAATGTATTCTCGAGGATTTCCTTGTATTTCTTGCATTCATTGAGGTAATGATCGACAGCATCCTTTGCTTCCTTGATCATATCTTCACGCATTGTAGCGCTGTACTTGAAATCACGGACGTGCCAACCTTTCTCCTTAGCAGCTGTCTTATAATCGTCGACATTAGCGCGAAGGAGTGTAACAGCGTAGCAGATGAAATCGCCATCCTGTTCGAGCTTCTGGCAGCTGTTTGGAACGATGTAGCTCTCTGCGAGTTCGTAACCTTTTTCGAATTGTTGGCCATTGGCTGAGCGAACGACAACGAGAACTGTTGTCAAGTTGGCTGTATCAACGTAGATTGGGGATTTGACAGCCTTGGAAGCCTTGTAATCTTCAAGGGACTGAACGAGCTGCATCTTGGACCCAATTGGGTCAAGAGAGCGAACAAGAAGGCTGCCTTCATTACGACGACGAAGGTTGTTAAGGCGTGTTTGGGCTTCTGTGAAAGCTGTGCCTGATGTACGTAAATCTTCTTCCATTCTGCTGACTTCGGATTGAAGATTTTTATGCATTTCATCGATAAGTCTGTTTGATGAGAAGATGGTTTCGTTCCACTTCCATTTTTCGAGAGCTTCATCGAATTTGAGTTGCTCTTCGTCATTTTCGTCATCAACTTCAACATGAAGCTGTGGTATATCGACCTGTCCGAATGTTTCTTGTGGGCAGACATCAGCGAAGCCGTCATTGTGATCAGAAGTGATCTTCTTTGCAAGATCTTGAATTGAACGTGCTGCACGTGTAACAAGACCAAATGCGATTGTATCGATCTTGGTCAATTCATCAGCAACAGACATAAGCTGATCAGTTGATGTGAACTTAGCAAGTTCATTTGATACTTTAAATTCCTTAACTGTCCCAAAACCTTGTGAGGCATTTTGGACAATTGTTTCCAAAGAACGTCCATTTGCAGTTGCGGGGACTTTTTGGTTGAAAGATAGGAGAAGGTATTGAGCCATATCCCAATTTGGCGATTCTAACAGAGTAATTCAATATTACTAAGACGATCAAGGCATGTAAATATTTGAATTTCCAAAATTTATTGCGCAAAAGCATAATGATGGAATACGGAAAAATATTCACTATTGCAGAACAAACCAATTCATCGTTCAAATCTCAAATTGCAAAAATCAAGACGAGCAAACTTCAAAATTCAATATCTATTTCTATAAAATGAAATAGCACTAAGAGAAGAATAATTTATTAAATGATAAATGTTATCAATCAATCATTTTTTGAAAAATTTATCTCAGAAATACACTCATAATAAAGATAGTATATTCCATCACAACAAACAGAAAAATATATGAGTTTTTGTCTAGTAAATTTTTTATTTTTCCTAATATATCTCCATGATTTTGAACAATTTTGTGATCTAACTTTTATTTGATGTGCAAATATGTTGAATATAATAATATATTCATAGTGTTAATGCAAATATTATCGATATGTTACATCTTAACTTGATATTATATGAATAATAAAATAGTAAAAAAAATTCAAGGATTCATGTGTGATACATGCTATTAAACATGAAATTTTAGTGATAATTTCTTTCTAACATCTTAATAACTTTTAATTTAGATATGAAAAAACTTCAATTCTCCTAATTGATTCATTTTTCCTAGTGAATTATCCATTGTAGAACCTTTTATACTCTAATATCCTATTGTAATCCATAGATTATAAGAAATTAATGTCCAAAAATTCCAAAAAAAAATCGAAAATTATTTTTCAAAGTGAAATATCTCTATTTTTCTCATCATTTTTTGCAAAACAAAAATTAAACCGAAATTTAATTATATCTAATTATATATTTTAGAAGGATATTCACATAAAAAACATTAATTTTTCAATTTAATATCGAATTACTATATTTTATTCAGAAATTAAATGAATTTCCTTCTTTTTTGGTTACATTACATGCAATTTCACAGTTCAATAAGTTCAATTGTTTCAAACTGTATTACTTGTTGACACTTTTCATTGAAAAAAAAATTATTGGCGCCAATGAATGACGGATTTATGGGTGGATACACTCCACCTCAAACTCCTCAACCATCTCCGGGCCAAAAATCACAGAAGCAAATGTCAAATCAAGGGCAACAGCCTAATCAAATGCAAAATCCAATGCAACAAATGCAAAATCAAATAAACGGCATGCAAAATCCTATGCAGAATCCGATGCAACAGATGCAGAATCAACAATTCCAACAATTCATGAATATGGCACCTGGAATGCAGAATCAATTTTTGCAACGTCAGATGTCCGGATACCAATATCCATTTAACCCGCAAATGCAAATGATGAATCCAAATCAAATGAAAGGTAACGCAATGCAGATGCAAAACTTTCAAAATATGATGCAATATCCAAATCAACAAATGCCTCGAAATAAACAGCGATCTAACCGACAAAACCAAAAGCATATGGCGCCTCGGCAGTCAAAATCGAGTAAACCTTCTACACCGTATTCTCCGATGTCTCCATCAAACGCAAACCAGCCACCACCCCAACAAATGCCTATGCAGCAACAAATGCAATCAGTACAACAGTTGAATCAAATGAACCAAATGCAGCAAATGCAAAATATGCAACAAGCTCCAACCCCTCAACAGATGCAAATGGCCTCTAACCAGAAAATGGCTCAGCACCAATACCAAATGCAAATGCCAAACCAAATGAATCAAATGGGAAACCAGATGAACCAACAATTATCTACAATCTCTTCACAGATGCAAGTACAGCACCCCGGGCATGTAGGCCAAGTCAAACAACAACATTCATCACGACAATCCATACAACTCTCTAATCCGCCCCAAATTACCCCTAATCCGATGCAAATGGCCCAAAATATGTCCCAGCAACAGCAGATGCCGCAGCAAATGACCCAGCAAATGCCTAATCCAATGCAGCAGCCCATGATGCAGACCCTTCAACCCCAGCAAAACGATCAACTTCAAATGTTCAGAGTTTATCTCCAAGATATGTATAAATCGATGCCAGATCGTTTCGAAATGCTCACGAGGCTCTTTAATCTACCCGGTAGGAAGAAGGAAGATCCAGTCAGCACTTTATTCGACCATTTAAGTGCATCAGTAAATCTCTATTCATCGAACATTCTTCAACAAATCAAAACTTTTGCGGAATGGCTGAAAATCGATGGAAATTACAAGAGGTTTACTGATCCATCGTTTCCTCCCGGGTATTCTCGTATCGAGAAACGAAAACCATTCTACAGGAATGTTTCGATTCCACCACAAACATTTGATTTGCGCGCAAAAGATGTTCCAAAAGACAAAGGAAATGTATGCATCATTGGTAATTTCTTCTGTTTGGATGGAAATTATTCATGTAACATGATAAAAGTAGATGAACAAGAGATCCTTGCTACCAATGAACAAGAGATGAGTTACTTCGTGATTAGAAAGAATGTTCAATCACAAGTTAACATCAAAATCGAATTTCCTCAACCAACAAAAAATTTATTTACTTGGTTTGTTGTTCAATTTGCCGAAAGTAATAAACCAGAAGACCAATTACCACCACCACAGTTGCAACAGATGCATCAGCAATTGCAGCAAAATCAGCAACAACAAATGATGCAATCAATGGCAACACAACAATATCAACAACAAATGCCCAAACAGCAGCAACAACAACAATTCCAAATGCAACAGTATATGCAACAAATGCCACAACAATATCCGCAGATGCAGCAATACATTCAACAACAAATGCCTCAACAACAGATACAACAACAAATGCAGGCACAATTACAACCACAAATTCAACAACAAATTCAACAACAAATTGTACAACAACAACAGCAACAAATGCAACAAAATAAGGCACAACAAATTCCTCCACAGATACAACAACAATTACAGAAACAAGTTCAACAACAAATGCAACCACAAATGCCACAAATTCCTCCCCAAATGGCACCTCAAATGCAACAAATTGCTCCAAATTACCCTCAAATGGCAACTCAAATGCAACAAATCGCTCAAACAATGACACAAATGCAACAACAACAGATTCCTCCTCAAATGCAACAACCTGTACAACCACAACCCCCGCAACCACCTGTACAACAACAGATCCAGCCCCAACCAACAATGCCAGTGATCCAGCAAATTCCTGACGAGTCAAAGGAAATGAGAGCATACAGAATGATAGCGGCTGAACAGTTGTGGTCAATGATTCAGTTGAATACAGTTGATTACACGTGGGTGGACCATATCTTCGACCCGCCGGAGATACCGTTTAAGCCACCGGAAGAAATGAATGTACCAGAAACAAGTGAAGACTATGCCAAGATGTTATGTGAGAGTTGGATGAAATAATATTATTGTATTAAAATTTTTTTTCTTGTTTAGTTTAGATAATTCATACATATTTTTTTCCTAATATACATTAAAAAAAAAAAAAAAAAAAAAAAAAAAAGGTAGTGGGGCTTCCAGGCACTTCGTGCCTTCTAGCCCTGATGTTGATGTTTAGTATAAATGAAGTTTTTATTCGGAGGACTCTTCTTCTTCCTCCATTGCTTCTGGGAAGAAGCCTTCTTCTGGGTCGAAAACATTATATAATGTGTCGCTTTTCACAAATTATATATGTTTTCATGTTTTGTCACTTTTCTGTCACTTTTCAGGGAAAAACATTTTTATTATTATATATAAATGAATTTTACAAAACCTCCGTTACCGTTCTTTGGAAATAAGAGTAGATGTAAAGATATTATATTGAGAGAACTTAAGAAACTACCGAATGGTCTAACATTTGTAGATTTGTTCGGTGGAAGTTTCTATATATCCCATTTGTGCCATACTGTATTTCCTGACTCAAAGATTATATGCAATGACTTCGACAACTATATGGACCGTCTCAAACATATACCAGACACAAACAATATATTGAAAGAGTTAAAAGAAAAGATACCTATAGGTAAGATGGAACGTATACCATTAGATAAGAAAAATATTGTGAGAGAGGTTTTGAAAAAAGCAGAATATATAGACTGGGATAGTATATCTGCTAGACTATTATATAGTGGTGCTATAAGAGTTCATGACATTGAAACACTTATGTCAAAAGTTTTATATCTTAACTATACAAATGTTTTCAAAGAGGACATAGAAAAATATATTGAGGGTATAGAGTTTGTGAGATGTCATTGGACAGAGTTGTATGAAAAATATAAAGACAAGGAAAATGTTTTCTTTATAGTGGACCCGCCGTTCTATAACACATGGGATTTTCAATACCAAGTAGACTGGACTTTGAGAGACTCTTTAGAAACTTTAGACGTTTTACATAACCATCCATGCTTTTACTTTACATCCGATAAAAGTGGTTTGGAAAGTGTCATGAGATGGTTAGAGGACATACATGACTATGAGTTTAGATACGATAAGATAGAATATGAGAGAGGTCCTATAAACTGGAGAAAGTGTCATAACAAAGAAATTTTATTGGTAAGTAAATGTGGTTTGAAATAGGACTACTTGTTTTAGGTTTTTTCCATTGTGTCATTTACTTATTTGACGTGGCAGAAAAGTACAGAGAATATGAAGATGAACCAATGCCTGCAAATGTCCAGTATATGTACTCGTAAGAGATATTTTTATCTAATATTAAATGGACGCACAGAACTTAGCGAATGCACAGCAACCTGGACAACCAAACCCAGAGAATATTCCAAATGAAGTTAGAATACAAACTGCAATGGCAAACTATGGTCAAGTGCCAACAGATGTACAAATGCAAACTGCCATGTCAAATGACGCTGCGTTAGGTTTGCCACCATGGTATGCAAATATGAGATGGAAAGAGTTTTATACAAACCCTGAAGTGGGATATAAACAACTTTATGCAGATGACGCGAACACAGGAGTTGACCCAGAATATGTTTTCTACCAGAGGAGAAACAGAATGTATGAGCTCCAGTTAAAGAATGCTATGGAACTCAACAGGAAACGTAAGAGACTAGGCGGACATTAGATTTTTACATATAGTAAAATGGGTTTCTTCAGTAAGATAGGAAACTTCTTTCGAAATGTTGGAAGAGGTATATGGAATGGAATAAAAATCTGTCGGAAGAGGAATTTGGAACGGAGTCAAAAATATTGGTAAAAGAGTAGGTCAGTTCGTTGGTATTATACCTAAAGACCCTGAACCAGAAGAACAAGCTCCTGTTATACAACAGCCTGAACCTGCACCACAGTCTAGTTGGCAACCAAATCCAACACCTCAACCGTATTAAAAAATTATATTTTTATCGTTCGATAGTAGTTGTATATGAAACTAAGTTCTAAGTAAAACGCATGGTATAATGGAATTATTCTTTTTCTTCCATCTGTAGTAAACCATACTTGAAAGTCTGAAATACTTCCACTTGGTGGTTCGTATAACTTTGTAGGTTTTTCGTAAAAGTCATTTGCCAAGCATAAGAAAGAGTTTTGGGCGCCAGAAAATGAAGCATGAACAATAATAGCAGCTGGGTCGAAAACATCTTTAAATAAATATGGTTCATCTCTTGCATATCGACTGTAAATATTTGCTAAAGGAAGTTCGACTTTCTGATTTAACATTCTTTGCAAATAATACCATGACATTGCAGTGAATTCTGTATATATTTGTTCGTCTTTCTTTGGATTGTCTTCGTAGATTTGAAATGACACTTGTGAATTTTGTTTGTCATATACAATTCTCACATAAAGTGTGCTCTCGGTATTTGCATATTCATCAGCATATTTTGCATAACATGAATTTATTTTATCTTCTATATTTTTTAACGCAGTCTGTAGAGAAGATGAAAGGTCAACTTGTATTAGCTCAATTTCTTCCCACATTTTTCGTTTCCCTTCAGATATATAATCTATATGAAACCTTACAATAAATGGAAAACTTTTATCTTCTACAGACACAAACTTCATTCTACGAAAGCCAATAGCTTTTGTGACAGATGGGTCTCTTAGCCATCTTAATGGGTAGTCAAAACGATAGCCTTCATGCTTTACGGTCTCTGTCTCAAACTTTTGACCGACATTCGTAAAAAGTTCATCTAATGGTTTAGTTGTAGCAACTCTTGAATTTTCTTTTTCTATTGGAAGCATATTTTATCTAGAATAAAAATGTCAAATGAAACAGCGTCTATGAGAGAAATACAACACAACCGACAACTCATTATGCAAGCTCTAAATAAGAACACAACAAACTTTTCAAACTATTCTAAGATATCTGAGTCATTGAAAGAAGGAAACTAAAACTGACATTAAACCCAATGACAGACGAGTTTCTGTTTCAAGACAACAAGAACCATACTGTTTGTATAAATCCAACAAAAAGAACTTTAAACGAGAAACCTATAGATGAACTTCTTTTGAAAGCAGATATTGACAACAAAGCTGACAAAGAGTATGTCATTGAAAAAGTTCAAGAAGAACATGACAGAGCAGATGCAACATATGCAACAAAAGAGGATGTTGAAAAGAAAGCTGACAAAGAGTATGTTGACGATGAGTTAGCATATCTGGCTAGTGGTTAGTGAAGAAGGCAGATAAGGAATATGTGGATGAAAAAGACAATGAAATTATAAAAAGGGTTGAATGGTACCATGAACGGACATCGAAGATTTTAGAAGGTAAAGCCAATACAGGGTGGGTTTCAGGATGTTTAGACCTTAAAGCCGACAAAGAAACTGTAGATATGTTGACACAAACGGTTTCAAGTCATACCAGAGGTTTAATGGAAGATGGACAACAGTTGAAAGAGCTTGAGAAAGGTGTTACAGAGTTAAGGAATACAAAAGCAGACTCGACATGGATAGCTGGATATGTAGATGCAACAAAAGAACGTATTTTAGCATGGACAGAAGGAACATACCCACAAAAATATCATAGACATAGCATCTCTGACGTAAATGAACTTGAAGAAAAGTTATATAAAAAAGCAGACAAAACAGAGCTTCAAACATTAAAGACAGAAATACTTCAAACAGTATATCCTATAGGTTCTATTTATACGTCAATGAACTCTACCAGACCAGAAGTAGTACTTGGTCTCGGAACTTGGACTCAAATAGTCGACAGGTTTTTGTATTGTGCAAACTCTTCAAAGGAAACAGGTGGAAGTAAAACGATTTCAGGTGAAAATTTACCTGCACACAGTCACTACATAGATTTAAGTACATCTCAAGCAGGTTGGCATAAGCATAGATATTGGGATTGGTCAGGAATGACAAAAGGTAAAGGATATGATGTTAAAGACGACGTTAAGTTTGCTATAAATTGTTACTGGAGTGACACTCAGGGAGATGGAAACCATACACATCGCGTTTCGGATATACAAACAACGGGACAAAGTAAAGACTACATGCCACCTTACATGACAGTTTACGCATGGTATAGAATTGCTTAGTCGTCATTTTCAACTTCTTTAGCATATTCGTCAGGAGTTGTCTTATATTTGTTAGGAACTGTCTTTGAAAGTATACCACCTTGAACTTTGACAAGTTTGAAACGAGGTCTGACAATAGTAGTTTTATCTTCTGCTTGCAGTCTGTACATTTTGCCATGTTTGCCTAAAACTTCATAATATTCTCTTGTATACTTTCTTCTATTTTTACGAACACGAATGTGAGTACCTGTCGAGTTCCCATTGTTGTCATAGTCAATAGTATTTTCATATGGGTCGCGTTTAGGTATTTCTATTTTTACTTTGTCACCTTTCTTAAGTTTGAAGCCTGGCATTCTTTCTTGTTTGTCTCTTTTGACTAAACTATTAAATATATAGTCTTTCTCTAAGTCAGGGTTGTTTTTCATTTCTTCGGGGGAGTGGTTTCCCAAACCTTTTTGTTTACGGTTATTGTAAATATTTAAAACTTGTCTCATCTTTGCCATGGAGAATGTCTATATTTGTCGTCATATGACATTTCATCTACCTCACCACCTTGTGGTTGATTTAAGTCTCTTAAGATTTTTATACAACTGTCAATGACACCAAGAGCAGAATGGTTTTGGTCGACAATGAAATATTGGTTTACATTTTTTGAACGCAGATAGTTTTTAATATCGTCTGATTTGAAAGAACTTTCACAGTCAGATGTCAGTTTTGTTGGATGGTATTTGTCAACGAATATTGTCAAAGCAGTTTTCACATCTAAAATATTTTTGGACCATAATGGTATGGCTTCACAGTATCTTGTGTTTTGACCGACAAATATTAGCCAGTATGGTGGTCCATCTTCTCTATACCTCGGAATGTTTTCCAAGATATCCATAAACCAAGCATTTGGTGTTGAACTAAAGATTTTTATCATGAGTGCTTTCTTTGTTGCCTTAGAAACATAGGGGTCCTTGTTTGGATTCGTCATTTTTACCCTATAAGAAATGGGTTTATTTGGCGCATTAGCAGGAGTTGCATCCAGATTTTTGCCCGCAGTGGGAACAATAGCCAGAGGTGTATTTGGAGTTGGAAGGAAGATTTTGAGTACATTAGGTATACTTAAAGAGAAAGCACAACCTATTATACAAACTGTACAGAAAGGTTGGGAGGTAGCACGAGATGCACAAATCTTATTCCAAATCCTGAAACAAGAGGAAAAGTTCAAGGATGGATGGACAATGTAGGAAGAAGCAGGAAACTATTATAACAAAGCAAATGACTACTATAACCAAGCAGGACACTATATGGACCAAGGTGAAAGATTCTTTAACAGAGGATATAACCATGCACAACAGTGGGTAAACAACAACCAACCGCAACCGCCTCAAACGTGGGGAATGTAAATTTTTTACTGAGATGAAATGAACAATACAGCATTGAGACAAATGGGTTCAAGATGGATTTGTCGACTTCCAGCAGTTACACAACCACGTGTTTGTCAAGTTCTTCCTATACCTCAGGAAGTTTTAGACCGACTTAAAAAACAAAACAACCAGTTGAAAACAAACCAAACTAAAATTTTTTACTGAGATGAAATGACCGAAGAAGTTGAAACGGTAGATTTGACACCACAAACAAAAAGTTCAGAACCATTGTCAAAACCTGTCAAAGAACTTACAGATGAAGAGAAAAATTCAATAATAGAAAGTGCCAGGTCTGGAAATACAAACCCTAACTATAAAGTCACTTTTCATAGAAATGGAACGGCTAGTATCTCAAAAAAGAAACAGACTCTCACAAATAAAATATTGAAGTCTGAAGGAGCTTTCGAGACAACAGATGGAAAAGTTTACTTCACTGACCAACAGTTCATTATAGAACATCTCATTGACTTAGAGTCGAAATATTCTAAACTTTACAACAAACACAAAAAGTTGAAAGGAAAACAAAAACAAATGGCATATGATATTTATGAAGATGTTGACGACACAACTGTTCCTGCAAGTGAGGTAAAGTCAGAGGAACCGAAAAGTGACGAAAAACCGATAGAAGAAGAAAAACCAAAAACTGAAGATAAACCAAAACCAAAGTTTAGTTTCCAAACTAAACCAAGTCAACCTTCATTAGCTGGTATGGGTTGGCGTCAAAGACTTATGGCAGCAGGCGGTTATGTAAAGTAAAGAAAAAAAACATTTTTTTATTTTTATAAAAATGCCCCCATATAGAATGGATAGAATCTGCTAGAATAAAAGCAGAGTTAGAAAGATATGGTTGGAAAGTTTCGAAGAAGTTTAAATATAGGAAGGGAAGACCCATAAAAGTCTATGACAAACTGGCTGGTCTACCTATGAAATGGACTTGGAAACAGCACGCGCAAATTATCCAAACAGTTAGAGAGGTTAGAAGAAGAACGTCTTATGGACATGCCTTTCGATGTTAGTGAACCTCAAGTTGAAGGACACGACGGCTTTGCCAGATTCTACTGGAAACATGACGAACAATTGCATCCTTTGAGAAGGAAAAAAGGAAAAGGTGAAGACGCACATGCTCCCATGGAAAGAACAAGATATGCATATGAAAAGTATCGTGAAGTTAGAAGTCAAATTACATCTGGTCGAACCTTTACAGTAAACTTTGACGAAGGAAAGAACAAAGAAGGCTTCATGGGTGTACTTGCTGCCATTCAAGATGGAAATAAGAAAGGATACAATCTCAGACTAACCAACAGATTTGGATGGTCACATTTACTATGCACATGGCAATGTCACAACAGCTGCAATGCTTCTTGACGCTTTCAAGACTACAAAGAGAGAACAAATGGTTGACTCCGACTCAGACATTTTGAATGCAATTGAAGGAATTGCAAGTGTCAAGTTCGAATGGTACCAACCTAACCCTCAAGCAGTCAGACAACATGCTGGATACTTCCCGTTCATAAATAAGTCTGACATTGACTTGACAAGGTATGGAATTTACAATTCAATTGAAACAATTGTCAATGAACCTTGCATTCTTACATGTCTCAGGAACTCTGGTCTTGTTACAGATGAGAAGATGAAGTATCTTGAGTCATGTGTGAAGACAAGGTACATTCTCAGAGGTCAATTGGCAAAAATTGCACCGTTGGCAAATGTCAATATCCGAGTCAACATACCTACAGCTAAAGGTTCTTCACATGACGACTATGTTGTTGACAAAGACTTACCATGGTTGAAGATTGCAATTGTCCACAACCACTTCATGTTGAACGAAAGTCTTACAAACCCATTGTTCGGAAAAGGCAAGTGCAACATTGTCAGAGCTGTAAACATTCTTTTCGAGAAAGGTTTGTTGGAACCAATTCCAGATGACAAGCTGACAGAAACTTTTGTACCAAAAGACGAAACAAACTTTTCATTGTTAGCAAGACCAAAAGTTGTTCCAGACAAAGTTATAGCACAAAAGAAGTACACTGTTCCAAAAGGAGTTGGATTGTTCGGATACCAACCTGAACCAGAAGAACTTCCAATGAGGTTGCAAGAACTTCAAGATGCTATAAACAAACTTCCATTGAGACATCCAATTGACGTCAAATTGTATTGGAGAGCATCGGAGTTAGGTCAGAAGGTTTTATATGAAACAGGTTGCTTCGACGATGTTTATGAGATACAGGCGAAGTTTCTCAGAAGATAAGAGACTCACTTGAATTTCCACGAACTGGACCATTGGTTGCGACAAGTTCGACTCAAGAAAAGATATACTATGTCGACCTTAACGCTGCATACATGAGGTTCGTCCAATATATCCAACTGGAATTCCAAACGAAGACGGTGAGTTCCCAGGAAGGAACTATACAGTTGGAAAAGTCATACAACAACTGTATGATATTAGGAAAGCTTCAAACCCCAAACTTGCAATGACACTCAAATTGCTTATGAATTCGACATGGGGATATTCCATTAAGAAACCTCAAGAGATGAAGAGTAAACATTATGAGAAGGTCGACAACTTTGTTGAAAGGTTTTCTCCTTTTGTTTTGAAGTACGAATTCACTCAAGGTCAAAGTGGCTTAGTAACCACATTAAAACCTATTGTCGAACATTGGTCCTATCCTCAGTTCGCAAAGGCAGTCCTTGACAACTACAACAAATTCTTCTCCGAAGTCAAATCCAAAGTGAAGGTTTACTATGAGAACATTGACGCACTCATGACGAACGAAGAAGGATACAACAAACTCATTGAAATGGGAATGGTCGGTGAAAAGATGGGTCAATTCAAATTGGACAAAATTTTCACCGAAGTTCATGTCCTCTCCAAGCGTAAGTACTGGGGTGTTAAAGAAGATGGCACAGAAATAAAACATTGCATGAAATAAAAAATTTTTATATTCCTTCCTAGCTAATTTCCGTTTAATTTCATGGTCGCCCTCGGAGTCTTTGAATCGGACAGGTCGAGTTACACCATTCTTGGTCTCAAACTCATATATAACCTGTTTGTTTGTATTTTCGTCGACTATGGCACGAGACACGAACATTGACCAAACGTACAAAAAGTGTCATTTCGGATGGTCAAGCAGCCAATCGCATTCGAGCACTTCGAAGAAGCCTTACGTTCCAAGGGAGAGGGTGTCTGGTGCAAGGCAGAGGTCATGAGACTCTACGAGCAGTACATCCTCAATGCCTGGGAGGACAAATCGTCCTTGGATTGGCAAATCTACCAACTCCTCTGGGACGACCTCCTACGCAACTGGGAGAACGAAAGAGTCCAATTCAAAGGTCGGGAACTAATTTTGCAAATTGACCTTAATTTCACATACTTATCCAAATAAACACCTAAATTTACTTGGGGTTTCCCCCTAAAATAAAATTTTTTTACTCTTAGAACCACTCGAGGTTCTCCTTACGGTTGTTGAGCTTGTCACCGTCAATGTGTCTGACCCTCGTCTTCTTGTCTGGATTTGGAACCCATTGAATTGCGACAAGCTTGCCCATGGAAATTGAACCGCGATTCCGAAGGTTAAGGTTCAAGTGTCCCAAGTTGTTGAGGACTGGGGTAAGAACCTTGCCTGTCTCCTTGTTGCGGATTTTGTATGGGTAGGGTTGGGAAATTTCATAAGCGTCATCGGCAACAAGGGTTGCCCAAACTTCCTCTTCTTCGTGTTTCTCTTCTTCTTCTTCTTCCTCTTCTTCCTCTTCTTCCTCTTCTTTGATAATACCTTCGCAATTCTGTGTTCACGAATTACGGTGTTGGAGGTTCTGTCCTTTCCGAGTACCTTCCAGATGGCGTCTATCTCTTCGAAGAAACGGTAGATGAGTCTGGCAAGGTCTCGGTTCTCTCTCGCGTAAATGCGCAAGGTTTCCGTCAAATCATTCAGGCATTTCTCATTGGAAGCTTGGTTCATGAGGACATCGGCTTTGAGCTTGGTCATCTCTTCCATAAGACTACTTTGGAGAGTCTTAACGGTGTTTGTCAGATGAGCTTTCAAATTCAAAATTTGAATTTGAACTGGGCGCTTGTCTGGCAACATTGAAAGGACATCTGCCATTGTGTTCGGCTTCGGTGCTTGTTCGGACATCGAAAAAATGAAGTGGTTTGAGAATGACGGTTTTACTTCAAAAAGCTTGTTATGACGGTTAAGTCATACAACAAGTTTAAAATAATATCTTGTTCTTCTTCTGAACGTTTGTTGTCTCTTCCGATAAAAGTTTCGAACATGAGAACCAAAAAACGTTTTTTGAGATTGCGGAAGAGTTCAGGCAAACGTTCATATTCTGGATATGTTGGGAGCAGTTCAAAACATCTGAGCTGACTTTCGGACAAAATTGGGACAATGTCAGAAAATTCATCTTTGGTCGGACTGCTTGAAGGTAAGTCCCTTACATGTAAGTAGCTCTGGTAAAGTCTTCTCATTTCTGCTAACTTTTGGAGTATAGCTTCGTAGTTTAGAAGTTTTAATTTTAATTGTCTTATTCCACTCTTTACTTCTAAACGGTAAGTATCCATGAGGTCAAGAGTAGCTTTGGTAGCTTTAAGTGGAGCTATCTGTTCCTTGACTTGTGCAATTTTGGTTGCAATTGTGGTTTGAGCTCCTTCAAGTTCGCCGTCTATGTCGTTCTCAACGCCTTCAACCATGGCTTGAAACTCTTCATCGGTCCATTGAGATTGGTGTGGGACGAATTTAACTTGCTTCATTCAAAAAATGAAAAAAAATGTTTTTACTCAAAACGTTAAGGTTGACTGAACTGGTTGGATGTCGCCTTCACAGGTTATGTAGAACGGCTGACCCGAGAAGTGAAGGAGAGACTGAATTGCCAATTTCATATGGGGTAGGGGGTTCTCCTTGTTTGGTATTTTTATCCAAGGACGTTTGTTTAGGAACTTAACAAGAGCTTCTCTTTTGGCGTCCTTTATGTCGTCGTAGGCTGTCCCGTCTGGTATTTGAATTGGAATTCCAGTCGAAGTCTCGAGCTGAAGTGTAGACCTTCCAGAAATACTGGTGAACTTGACCTTGGGCTTCATTACCCTGCGCAAGTACTGCTTAACAACTTCATTTATCTCTATAAGGTAAATTGCCTCGTCAAATCCTTCTGGCATTCCGAGTCCTTCCATCCGACAGGAAAATATTTTCCCGACAACTGGAAAAAATTTTCCCGACAACTGGAAAAAATTTTCCCGACGACAGGAAGAACTCTTCCAGTTGTCCGTCCGTAAACCATTCAAATTTTCGAAAATTGAGAACTTTTGGTCGAACTTCAGAAAAAGTTTTTCCTTCCGACAGGAAAGGTTTTTCCTTCCGACAGGAAAGGTTTTTCCTTCCGACAGGAAAGGTTTTTCCTTCCGACAGGAAAGGTTTTTCCTTCCGACGGTTAAGCCACAAACAGATGTCCGACGTCCCACCAACCGAGCCCATATCCCAACCAGAAGAACCGAAAGCTGCAGAACCACAACAGTCTCCTCAGCAACCTCAGTTCCAGCAAGTACCTCCGATTTACTACCAATTTCCACCTCAATGTTACTACCCACCACAAGGCTTCCCGAACTACCCTCCTCCTCAGCCTATGCCTTACTTCCCCAACCCTTGGATGTTTATGCAAAACCCTGCCCCACAATTCCAATCTCAATCCAAGAGAGACCAAGAGTTCGAGGAAGGTCTGAACCGCTTACGCAAAGAGTATGCTACTACCCCAATGGAAGAAGACAGGCTCTCACTCTCTTCCCTCAAATCGACCGATTCGACTCGTACCACAGATTCGGTTCGTGACCGTGAAGACTACCTCAAGCAGTCTGAGAGACTCTTCATCCTACAACCATTTACAGTTGGAGCTCTCAAGAACATGCGCAATTACGAAGGTCAGACACCAGCTGGAGACCGTAAAACAGACGTACTCGCAAGAGCAGTCCAACTGGTCAAGACAAAGACTGAGATAGTCGACTTCATTCTTGCAGCTTGCCCATACAAGTAAAAAAATAAACAATTACGAGTTAAACTTTTTACTCTTTCTTTTCTGAGTTGTTTAGAGCTGGTTTCTCTTGTAGGAACCTTTCGTACTCTTCCATGGTCATGTAATTGCGAATTTGGTACGCAATTCCAGGTTCGTTGTTTTTGAACCTTACGTATGTAACGCTTCCATCCTCCTCAGGGAAGTAAGCTGCTAACATCTGACCAAGTTTTCTCGGTGACTCGGAGCTCATAAAAATGTCACTTTTTAAACGTTAAGTTTTTAGTCTTATTTTACCCTTTGTTTACCCTTTGTTTACCCTTTGTTTGTCAAGGTAGTATTGGAGTGCAATTTCTCCAAATTCTCTGTGTCGGAGTTCTTCAGCATTTTCCAAGGTGTTCCTGGAGAACTCAAAGAAGTTGTCAAGAACATACTGCCATGCTGCTCTTCTGAGTTCGTCGGTATTTTGGAAGTGTTGCACCTTCGAGTCTTCGGACATGAAAAAATAACACTTTTTCTATTAAACCGTTTACAATTTGAATTTTGTTGCTGAATTCGGCAAAAATATAATTTAGGGTAGATGGGTATATCTAACCTCTTTTCTAACCTCTTTTCTAACCTCATGAATTTTCATGAATTTTATACAGAAAATGCTTGTTTTGAGGTCGAGCCACTTTTGGCTCCACCGTATTCTTTCAACCAAAACTCATGAATTCGGCAAAAATATATTTTAGGGTAGAAGGTTAGATATAACCTCTTTTCTAACCTCTTTTCTACCCTCTTGAATTTGTCATGAGTTTTCCCGAAATAAAAAATAAAGTTAGTTTTTTTAAAAAAATATTTTTTTATTTTTATTGTAAGAACATGTTAGCAACAACAGCACCAAACTCGTTAGTCATGAACCCAACTTCAATGTTAGTAGAAATGAAAAGCTTCATTCCTTCTTCATATACTTTTGAGACAGAAATCCAGAAGATAAAGCAAGAACTTTTAACAAGTAATTTAGACTGTAGTGCGAAAGATGAAACAAATGAACAGTATCTTTATGAAATGCAGGATATTATTGACCATTTACCCAAATTGCCTGAAATCCAACAACAAAAGCTTACTATTCCAGAATTCGATGAAATAGAAGTCAAAGCAACTGACTCAGTAGAAATAAAGAAGTTCATACGTAAGGTTAACTATGAGTTTCTTGGATTTCATTGCAACCACAAAGTCATGGACAAAGATTGCGACATGGTATATAAGAACATCTCTGACATATATAAATCTGAAGAGTTTAAGACCTACGACAACTTTGTTTCGTTAGTTGCAAAATGTGTATGGCAGATAAGAGATAAAGATAAAAGAGGTAAAGTATGGAACGAACAGATAAAACCAGCAACTTTTGAGTTAAAGAAAACCATTGACGCCTTAGTTGTTTTAGCAGGTCAAATTTCAATGTACAATGCTAAAATGAACCCACAATGTTCAAAATGTAAAGCAGCAATTAGGAAATATAACTACTCCGTCAAAGAGATAGAACGTATGAGAAACGACTATGCTGACTTAAAGAGGGAGGCAGAGAAACCAGCAGAAAATAAAATGGACATGTTAGAATTTCTGAACAAAAACTATCCAACAGCTGACGATTTCCTTCTATCTGACGTCAAGAAGAAATATAAAGAGACTTTCGGTATCGTTAAAACTTTTGACATACTGACAGAAGAAATAGAAGCTACGAAATTGTTTAGAATTTCACGAATTCACAATGTTTACCATGTGAAACGGTTATAAAATAACTGGGGTAGAAAAGAGGGTAGAAAAGAGGGTATATCTAACCTTCTACCCTAAAATATATTTTTGCTGAATTCCGTATGAAAATTCATGAGTAAAATAATTTTTAGGGCATGTGTCAAACCGTTGAGTTTTCACAAAATTTTAAAAATAACGTTTACCATGTAAAACGCTTATAAAATAACTGGGGTAGAAAAGAGGTTAGATATACCCATCTACCCTAAACATTATTTTTATTGAATTCAGCAACAAAATTCTGAGTAAAATGACATATGGTTGCTTCCCTCGGAAAACCGAGAGAAGAACAGCGAGTAGTGAAAAAACCCTGGTCGCCAAAACTCTTTATTTTTCAAGCTTGACTTTTTACAATTTGAACTTTGTTCGCGTAGATGTGAATTCTGAAAGAAGTATGAGGGTCTTGTATGACTTTGTACTTCTCCCATAGTTCATGTCTGTCAAACTTACCTGCCATGGACTCTTTCATAAGTTCCATGAAATCGTCTTCGGACAATCCAGGGAAAAGTATGATATCAGTAAGTATTCTTTTAACATCCTTACTTAAACTCTTTGCTGTCTGTACACAAATGACAACTGAGATGTTAAAGTGTCTGAGCTTCTTAAGAATTCGACACATGTCTTGTTCTCTGTTCTTTAACAAAGGATGAGAAGCAAAGTCATCTAAGATAAGAAGACATCTATGAGGGTAAGTCTTCCAATCGTAAGATTGCAATTTCTTCGAAATGTATTCTATCTCTTTCTGTTTGTTTCTGAAGTGTTTCTTCTCTAATATTCTCTGCATTTCCTCATTTGGGTCTTTAAACTTCGAATTTATATACTCATTTATAGCATTGTACTTCAAAACTCTTCTTTGGTACTTCTTTATCCAATCTAACAACTCAGTATCCTTTATACATACTAACTTAGACTTCTTTATAATATCTTTGAACGAATTGACGGTTTGGTCAAATTGACCAGAAGTACTACAAATACAACTAACTCATAGAATGGGTTCTTCTCATCTAGTTCTTGTTGTTGTGCAGCCATTTTAAGATAAGTGAAAGTCTTACCCGACCCAGGTGGTGCAATTAGACCTGTTATACCATTCTGAGCAAATAAGAACTTGTCATGTATGGGTTTTATCTGAGCATTTTCTAACTTCCTCTTGTTCTTGTTTAAAACATTCTCAAATTTCTTGTCAATGTCAGCAAACTTTTTTTCTAACATATTTTTAGAAAAATTAAAATTTTTATCTTTTTGAAAATGTCTAGCGATTTCGCTATCTATATTCGAGACAAGCTTTTTGACAGCAAAACATCTGTCGACCATAAAATCTTACATAGTGTAAACAAGAAAGGTGAATTTGTTCTAAAGTTCTGTTTCTGGGAATATGACAAGAACCATAAAACATTAGGCAGAGAAGTCTTAAAATTTGTCAATGACAGACTTGTTGACAGAGATGACGCCTCTTGGAAAGATGAAGTCCAACAAAACTTCTTAGAATGCAAAGAAGACACATGCGCTGTTCTTGAAGATGAAATAGAAAACAGAATAGAAGAGCTATTAAAGGACAAAGAACTTTTACATAAATATGGTTCTGAGAAGTTTGACATAACTCCACCAGAAAAGAAGAAGAAAGAAAGAAAAGAAAGAAAAGAAAGTAGAAGAAGAGAAGAAAGAACCTGAACCAGTTCCAGAGAAAAAGAAATTTGACATGTAAAAATAAAATTTTATTTTTAGAACATTTCTGGGTCAATGTCAATGTTCTCTTCCTCTTTAGGAGCAAACACTGGCTTAGACTCTAAAATCTTTTTACCCAATTTACCTTGAACTTCAACTATCTTAGACTCATAATATTCATAGTCGTCTGCTTTCTTTGGTTCATAAGGTATAACAAGTTTGTATGCTTTGCCTTCTTTAAGGTTTGAGAACCTTCTGTCAAAATTTTCTTTGACTGCTAACAAACCTTCTATGTCTAAGTCTTCAAATTTCGCACCATTTTTAGTCACAATAGCAAACTTAACTGGTTCGATGTTCCAAACTTTGTCAAATGTAGACTTTTCAAAATGGTAGAAGTAAACATTCAAATAAGCGAATGGGTCTAGTTCTTCTTTAAGTCCTGACATATATTTGTTGACTGAAATATATTTCGTCATCTTTTCTATCGGATAAAAAAATATTTTTTTTAAATTTACTCAGAAAAATTTTTCTTTGTATATACGCCGTTCTGAACATCTAAAAGACTTTTGACATTTGCCAAGAATGTACGTTTAGAAGCTGCCATATAACCATACTCTTGACAATATTGTTTATATGAATCGTACAATGACCTTTCATCTAAACACTCAAAGTTAGTCTCATCTATAAACAGTTCATATACACTCTTGTTTGCTTCTAACAATGTTTGTCTTTCTTCGGTATGTGGAATTTGTCTTGGATTGAACTTAGAAATATCTAATGTCATGAAATATGAGAACAAGTGGTTGTAAAAGTTAGGTGTCAAAGTTTCTGCTAAGTCGTCAAAATATTCTGTATCTTGCATATGAGAATCTGACGTTCTGACAACTACATATCTTCTGTCAGAACTTTCTAACTTCATCGGAACGGCATTGTTTGAAACCATATGAAATTTGCAACATTTTCACAAACTCTTTGGTCTTTATATTTTCTTTCAACAACTCCAACTTTGTCTGTTATAAGACTCTTCAAAGCATCTGAGTTTAAAACTTTGTTGTATCTATACTTTGAAGTTCGTTACATACTATAAGTTTCATATTCTCTATTGAAGAGTTAAATTTACCGCAGATGTTTTCTAAGTTTGTCATATTCGGGTTCGAATAGCCTCTAACAGTTTGCATAAGATATCTGTAAAGAAAGTGTTCTTACCAGTTCCTTGTTTTCCAATTATAATGAGAGCAGTTTCATTTTTAGCACTTGGATGTTGTAAGATGTTTGCAAACCAACATAAGATATACTCATAGACTCTTTCGTTTCCATTGCATATAATTTCTTTGACATGGTCTAACCAAGCTTCTATAATATTTTCTTTCCATTCTACTTGTTCGTATTTATATCCAGTGAAGATAGAATAGAAGTTTGGAGAAGGTGTATAGAACTTTATACCACGAACTGAAAAATCTTCTAACTTTGACAATAAGATATCCCAAGCATCTAACATCTTCATACCAACTTGTACGACTTTTATTTTCTTAAGTTTCTGTCTACATTCTTGTTCTGAAACTATTGTTGCTCTTGGTTTGTTAAAGACAACATCCCATTCTTTCATGACATAACATTCTGGGGCAGAGTCGACATAAATGACTAAACGTTTCAAATTCTCGACTGCTTTGTTATAGTCTCTAAATGGACACATATTTCTGAATGCTTGGAAGTCATAAAAATCTGAAACATCTATTCTGTACATTTTTATAAAAATAAAAAAAATATTTTTTTTATTCTTGACTTTGTTGTTCCATTTGTTGCATTTGTTGTTCTTGAGCTATTTGTTGTTGAAGTTGTTCTTGTAGTACAATACTTTCACCAGTTGCATCTTCCAATTCGAAACTTTCTGCCGTCATTGACAAATACATAGGACATAAAAGTTTTACAGGAACAAAGTTTGCGTCAACTAAGGTTAAGTTTATGTTTGCTAAAGTGTTTGAGTTTACTAAAGCTGAAAACTCTGCATTCGAATGAACAATAGGCAAACCAGCAGAGAAAGTGTTGTTTATACGCATGAGTATCTTTTGGTCATAGTAGTTTCTGTCGACATTCGAATAGCACTTTGAACCTAAGTTTGAAACAATATATAAAATAGGTGTACTTAAAGTCAATGGAACAGACATTCCTTGTATGACACCTTTTCCTGTTATAGGAAACTGTTGGTAGTAAAAACCAGATATAAGTTTTGTATTATAGCTCATATCGTTTATAGTAAACTCAGTCGGACATCCAAACATAATGAACCTGCTCTAGTTGCAGCACATGTTACATCCGTCCTTAAAGTATTAATAAGTCAACAAAACCTGTTGGTGGTATATCTGAGTAAGTATCTTCAAAGAAGTATTTTTTACCATTCACAACAACAAAGTCTTCTGGTGTCAAAAGAGCAAAACAGGCTTTAGTCGTCATCGTGTTTAAGGTCAGTTTACAATATCGTCCTTGAGGACTTTGTAAGTTTGTTGTTATAGAATTATATGACTCAGGTTTTTTAGTCGTAATAGTATAAACCACTATGTCTTCTGCCATTTACTTAGCAAGTAAATTTTAATGAAATGTTGTGGTCGTCAAATATTTTTATGACGTCTGGGAAACTATATTTTAAGTTCAACGTTTCACCTCCTTTCATAACGTATATCTTGTCAATGACATTATATGAAACACCACAGCAACTAATGTCGGGTTCTATTTCTTTGATGTTTATATCGTCTGCCTCTGTCAAAAGTTTCAATAGTTCTTTCAAAACTTCATGAGGTGCAATGACATATGAGTTCACTTTTACAGGGTTGTGCTCAACCAAGTTTAACATTATACCCAAAGCTTGACAAATCTTCTCCTGAGTTTGAAGTTTGTCTTTCAGTTGTTGGTAGTCATTTCGAATATCTGCAACAGAACTTAAGTCTCTGCTAACTTCAGGGTATGTTGGTTGTTCTTTTACAGGAACTATTGTTATACCATCTTCGTCTTCGTATGGTTTCCCCACTTCAACATCTCTTTCTTTGACATTGACAACAAACACTTTGACTGTTTGTTTGAGTTGGTGAATTTAACTTCACATCTGCCACCGCCATTAAACCTTTTGAAACACTTACGCTTCTATTTTTCGGAAATGACATTTTACTTAGAATAAAAAGATGGACGTATTCGAGTATCTCTTCGAATTGAAGCAAAACAAAGTTTACACACACAAACAATACAAATACATTGACAGAATAGTTCTTTATACAAACAATGGAAAATGTTATAGAATAGCAGTCTTTGCTGAACCTAAATATTTTCATAAAGCAAAGAAAGTTGGTATAACCGAGATGGTGAAAGTTCTTGACGTTGACAAAAATATAGCAACAAAACTGACCGATATTTCTAAAGGTAAGTTTATAATACAATTTTATGTCAAAACTGGCGTACTGTCAATATTTGACGGAGAGAAGTCAGTTCAAGAACAACTTACTGACCTGCTGCCAAAATCTGCTCGATGGAAGCTGTCGTTATGCCAATCTGAGGAGCCCCAGCAGGTTTCATCGAACGAATCTTCAAAAGAGCATCTTCCGTGAAAAGTGCTATTGGTTTTGTAAACTTCTTTGCTCTCAGTTTCTATGGACCGTCTCTGTCACCAGTATATTGTATTTGTACAGTACCAACAGTTGAAATACCACCCATAAAGTCTTCTGAGTCAGCAAATGGAATGCCAAGCCAAAAGTTTGAACGGTCTCCATTTGTATATTGAGTTTTTTGACTCCTGTATGAGTCCATACTTTCACATATGGCATAATAGAACTTTGCATTTCAGGGTTAATGGTTGTTGTGAAGTTGTTGTTAAAGTTCATAGCATCTAATGTCAAGTTGTATGACCTCATATCCTCAACTGTAGAATATTCTTCTCTTGGATAATATTTGCCATCTATGTTTATATGATATTTAATACCAGGGTTGTAGAAACAAGAATAGTCATTTATAGTTCGTCTGAACAGTACAAACATAGTATCTGCATGTTTCATTGCAGTTGTTAAAGCAATATCTGTTCTTGCACCTGGGTCAGTTTGGTTTCCAACTTCACCTGCAAAGTCTTTGACAGATATTTGGTGTATAGGGAACATAAGTGGAACTGCAATATATTTGGCAGCTAAAGCATTTGAAATATCTGGGTCCAACATATAGACTGCAAGTCTGCTTTCTATTCTCTTGCATTCAAATTTCGCATGTAACTTAACTGGGTCCCAAGCAGTTCCAGCAGCATTGAAATAATAGTTACTTCAGTGTTGAGGTTTGAGAAACCAAAGTCTAAGTCAACTTTGTCTTTGCAAAATTCGGCGAATGACGTTTTGATTTGCTCCCTTTACGTCTGTAAGAGTGAATGGGTCTTGCGTTGGTGCAATGACTAAGTTATTTTTGCTTGGAGTAAGTTCAATAGAAATTTTTCCTGCCCAGTTTGGCAAGTATCTTAAAAACCTGAAGATGAGGAAAGATGACAAAGGAACTCTAAGTTTCAGTTTTACTTTAGTGACAGCATTTCCATCTGAACCAGAAAGGTTAACATAAACTCCTGGAACGTTAGGGTCAAGTCTTCTTATTTTCTCAATAGTTGCATACTGGTCTGTTTGTTCTCTAGCTTGTGGTTGTACTGAGTTTCTCAAAGCGAACCATTCATAGTTTGCCCATGTTACTGTTTGACTAAATCAGAGTTAGAATATATCTTATATCCCATGAAAACTTCTGGAGCATATTGGTATCCGACATAGAAAATTCCATTGCAACCTTTCTTACCTCTCAAGTCAGCAGAAGGTTTTATTTCAATGTCTTGTTCCACGTATAAGAATGAGTTGTCAATAGAAATAATATGAAACCTGTCGCAAGCAATATCTACTGTTGTTGAAGAACCTTCTCCAAACTCACCTACATTTCCATAAGAAACAGCAGTTGTATATTCGTAAGTTCCAGGAACTATTTCTGACCTTCTAATGGCATTGTCGCATTCGTTATACCATTCGGAAACATTTCCATTCATAGCATCCAAAACTGTTGGCGTTATATTCTGAGCGGCGTACATTTCATATGAGTAAAAATATAGAATAGTTGGATTTATATGTCATAATAGAACCCACGTGGACCAAGCTTTACTTTCTTCCTGACTGAGTTTTTAACTCTTCTTTTTCCTTCATTGCCCTCTGCTTGAAGTTGTTGCATCTTTGCATTATGTTCATCTAGTATGTTGCAAATTTCCCATGTCCTTTTTGCCTTTTGGCTCTGGTCGCCCATCTCAGGTAACCTATATCCTAGAAAGAGTTTGTCATAGTCTGTATTTGAGTCTTTGCGTATTGTTTGCATGACTCTTTCCTGAGTTTCTGGTTCAAGCTCTTCAAACAGAGCTTGTCCATATGGAATAAGCTCGTTTCCAAATATATGTTTTTGTAGCCATTCTGGTTTTCTTTCCATGTTACCAACTATATCTTTTGTGAATGGGAAAGCTTTTACCCAATCTTTCAGTCTTGCGTCGTTTATTTCTGTAGTTGGTTTTATTTTGTCAAGGAACATGTTTTTCAATACTAACATTTCATTTGGTACTGTCCATTTGAGTTTTCTTAAATATTCATCCCTTCTCAGTTCATTGTCTGCAAAGTAAGTTTTTATGACATTTTGTAAACTTTCATTTGCAAGGTCATGTACAATAGGTTCTCTTCCTTCGCTCTCCCTAACTTTCTTTCTAAACTCTTCACCAAATATACCATCTCTATGGTTCTGTGTAGTTCTTTGAGATAAATGTTTTAGAACGTCAGGTGTTATATTTCCATCAGCCATGTTCATTTCATACTGGTCCAAAATATCTGCATGTTTCATATCTTTCAATGGCATTAAAGCCGCGCTTAAAATACCAGCTATATCTCGTTCACCATTGACTTCCATTGCGTCTACAACTTCTTGGAATTGTGGTTGTAAGTTTATGAACCACCTATCTGGATTAGCTTTATGACCCCATCTCATTGTAGTTCCATCGTCTGCAGAAACAAAAGTAGGTTTGTTTCCATCTTGGTTAGGTTCTGAATGAACTTTAAACAATGTTTCATTTCTATATGTTTTCTTGAAATTTAACCTTTTATTTTCACCGAGTTCATCCGAAGATTGAACGTTAAATGCTCGTAAGTAAAAAGGGTTGTTGTATTTGTGTACATTTTTTTTCAGTTCTTCCATTCTATGCTGGATATTTTCATCTGATGTTGGAGTCTTTTGTATGTCGGCAAACATTTTTCGATATTCTTCTACTATGTCAGCCGAATTTTTTTTAGACTCTTGGAAATATTCCATATTCTCCGCATACTCTTGTTGAGGGTCAAGATTTTTCGGCTGTTCCAAATCTTCATCTAGTTCTGTGAAGTTAGTTTCCAAAGGAGTGACTTGTTCGTTTCCTTCAGGCTCTTCTAGCTGTTGTTGCTGAACTATTTCTTCCATGTCTGGTTGTATCTGAACTTCTTCCTGTGGAGTTTCTTGTACCTCATCTGCTGGCATTTCATATATTCCGAGACCGTTTTCAACAATTTCCCTATCTACGTCATCCGCATTCATAAGCTTTTGTTCTTTCGTTCCGTCTCTATTTTTTACGCGTTTCATGACGAAAGTTGAATTGTCATTTAGCTCTGACATCAAATATCTCGGAGTAAATTCATCCATGTCATTTGGATGATATGCTATTAAATCATATCCCTTAGCGAGCTTGTATTTTCCAGGTTTGAGATTATATCCGTTTTGGTGCTGAGCCATAAAGCTAAATAGGTTCGGGTCAGTATTTCCATCCTTGAACTTTCCAATAGCTTCTTTATATCTGTCACTAAAGTCAACAGTATCTGGGAAACCACACTCTTCTTTAAGCATTTTTAAGAATTCTTGGTTTCCTTGTTCTCTACTTCTTTTATGTCCTTGCTCTGTTTGTGGTTGTTGTGGTGCAGTGTTTTGAACTGTTGGTTGTTGTGTTGGTTGTTGTGCTGGTTGTTGTGCATGCCTGTGTCTGTGTCCATGTGACGATGTAAATGTTTTAGGTAGTCCTGGTGCAGGTGCTTCTCTTGGAGGGTTTGGTGGTATATAAGTTCCACCAGCTGGCACATATGTTCCATCTGCAGCATAATGTCCTACCTGACTTTTCGTTTTTAAGAAAGCATTTACTAGGTCTGTTTTGGTCTGTTGTAACTCTTTTTCTTGACTTTTCACAACAGTTGCTCTAACGGCGTCATAGGCACTTTGAACTGCCTGTCTCGTTGCTGCATCTGTTATTTTCGTCATATTTTGTGCTACTTCTCTTAACTCGTTGTCGAAACCTTCAGACTTCAGTTTCTTTCCAGATGAGAAGTCGTTCACTTGTTTCACCTTACTATGAAGAGCTTCGAAGGCGTTCTTAAAGTCAGCATTTGTTAAAGCTTCATTTGAACTGTCTTCATCCGCTTGTATTTTTGTCCTTATTGACCCTATGAGTTGGGCTGCTTTAGCGTTGGCTTGGGCATCTAACCAGTCATTGTTAGCTTTTATATATTCTGCGCTTTTCATTGCCTTTTGCATAGCCGCGTCGTTATTTTTACTTTCTTGTGCTAAGTTTTCATACTGTACGGTTTGGTTTTGCAACTGTAAAAGTTTTTCTGCCTTTACATTTGCTTCAACTTCTTTTTTATACTCATCGCTATCCATATATGTCTTCAGGGCTTTTTGTTTTATCTCTTCATCTTTCAGTATTTTATATTGAGTAGTATGGTTTTTCAAATTTATGACATCTTGTTCCATTTTTGCTACTTCTGCTGCTTTTTCTGACACTTTTTTTGCATATTCCTCTGTACTTAGTTCTTTCAGTTGTTCTTCTTTCTTCTTTTTCTCTACGTTTAACTCATTGAGTTTCTTTGTGTGTCTGTCATATTCTAGTTTCTTTTCGTTTTCACTTATTTGCTTCTGTATGTCTATGTTTGACTTTTTGACATCTGTTATTTGATTTTTGAGTGAACTCAAATTCATTTGACTTTGAGGGTTATATGCTGTTCCGTCTGCAGCTCCACCATAGCCTGCCATTTTCGCTAAAAGTGCCGCTCTTAAACCTCCACTCTGTGCACCAAACTCGGTTTAAAAGCATAGGATTGCTTGACATTTGTTGCAACATAGTGGGGTCATTCAGCATTTGTTGTTGCAACTGTTGTTGTGGTGTCAGTTTTACTATTGGATGTTTCAATGCTCTCTTCCTCTTACGTATATTCTTACGTAGCTTACGTGGCATTTTAAGTGAAGTTAAAAAGCGGCTTTTTGACAGATGTTTATATGACACTTTTTGTTCAGCACAAAAAACTACTCGGTCAAAGTGTTGTCAGTTTTGTAAAATAACCGTCCTATCTCATTCTATAAGGGGGAAAGGCTTCTCAAAGTATACTTCCTTGGAACGCCTGTAACTTTTCCTGTAGCGACGATAGACCCTTACTTGTCCGGACAAAGTTATACTATTTTGAGTGCTCTACAAAAAAGTCAACGGCGACGACTCTCAAAACCGTTGTGTAAAAAGTTTTACCGTTGGACAAAAAAGTATGTATAGAAAACAAAAAACGTTTATAGTTCATTCAATATTTGAGATGGAACGGTTTGCCAACGGACTTTAAATAAAATAAAAAAATAGAAAGGGTTACCGTTGACAAAAACCGTTTTTATTCAATATTCATTTTCCACAAACTTCTGGTCAGTTCATTTTTCATAATGTACGCGTCTCGAACAGTGAAGCCCAATTCAATAGAATACTATCTCGAAAAACAAGAAGCTGACACTGCTATTCAGTCTTTAATACAGAACCAAGCTCAGGAGAACTCAAAAGACTCCCAATTCAAATCGACATCCAATTCGAAGCAATTAAAACTTGACTCGAATGTTTTAAAACCACAGCCCGCACGAACAAATACAGCTCTAAGAATAGACCAAAGAATACCGAACAAAGAGTTGAGGTCAAGATTGAAATTACAATCGGATGAGTATTTTTCCCTTAACAACCAGGGAAATACTCCATATAACCGTATCTACACAAATACCGTTAAAGAAACAATAATGGCATACACAAAACTCTGTCAATTGGTCCCCAACCAGGACCAATTGACGGACATTATATGTTCCTACCTTCCCATATTTGCTGAGTGTGTGGAAGGTAGGACATTGTTACAAGCTTGCTTACGTATGCCACCAAATCTCCGTCAACAATTTGCTCAAATTGTACATGAATTTAAAGCTTTTAACAACGGATACGATGAAGATGAAGTAGCAGATGAATTTGGGGAAGAAAAAACATTTTTCCCCTCATATAATACGCCTGCAACAGTATTTCCTACTAATGAATTTCACAACTATTGTGTCGTTCATTTAATTGTTGTGGATATGCCCACAGGTGAAGACATTCTCAGTGGTGACTTCATCGAAGTCTGTATCAATACAGAATTGGGAGAAGATGAGTTGCACAAATTCTCCAACGTCGAACATATATTCAAACCAGCACACCAACTCTTTATCGAAACTGAAATAACACTCACACAAAATATGTCCATCTCATTTAAATCCAAATCAGGACGTCCATACAGAATTTGGATGAACTACGTCCTCCTCCACTACGCCGACGATGACGAAGAAGAGGAAGAAGAGGAGGAGGAAGAAGAAGAGTCCTCCGAATTCACACCAGAAGACTAACAATTTTCCGAATAAAAACTTCATTTATACTAAACATCTTCAGGGCTAGAAGGGGCGCAGCCCCTGGAAGCCCCACTACCTTTTTTTTTTTTTTTTTTTTTTTTTACATTCGCTTGAACTATGTAATAACGACATATTCATTGATATAATTTTTCGAATTGTTAAAAAATTTTTCATTAATTTTATTACCATTGTATTATGCGCTTTATAATGCCTTACCATTTGAATTTTTTTTGTCATTTTTGAAATTTTGAAATGAATGATTCTTTTGCATCTCAGTTTACAGATGTTTTAGATGCAAACTTTGATGCAAGCATTCGTAACATATATATACAGTATGCTAAAATGGCCGACAATGACATTAATAAGGCAGATTTTTTGTCCAACGCATCTCCTAAACTGAAAGAGATAATTTCAGCATTAGAAAACTACAGAAATGAACTAAAGAGGAAGAAAAATGTACTAAAAGGCAAAAATGATCCAAATTTTGATGATGCATTTCTTCGAGAATTTCAAAAAACATCATTAAAGCTAAACATCCTTAACAAGGCAATATCTGAAGCCAAAACAGAAATTCATTCTTTACAATTAGAAAATCAAGAATTAGAACAGATGCTTGCTTTCCTTCAGGAATAGAAAACATTAGATCCTTGAAAATAATATACATTCTTTGATAAATTGTAATACTAATTCTTCGCATTTACATTTAAAGTCTATATTGTTTTAATTAAGTCTCAATTGAACATGTATGTTTTACACCTATACTATGCTATTGTGTTTAAATATAAAGATATTATTTTTTCTCATCATTACTTTACCAAATTTTATACCCAGATTTTCCTTACTTTTACCACCTCTCTAAAGTTGGGGACACCGCCTATCGTTGGGAGTAGCTATTAAATAGAACCACCAAGGGTATTTTTCGAACTGCCGGTGTAGTGGAAACATCCGACATAATGATTCATTATGCCAAGGTTTGATTCCTATTTAGCTAATTTTTTTCTTTTTTGGATCATGAATTTTTTTTGGGTCACTATAAGATTTGTTTCATGTTCTAAATCTGCTGCATATGTAATCTATTTTTATTTACCTATTTTTTAAAAATCTATTGGATTGCCAAATTTGAATATATTTAAAATCATAAAAATCCAAAAAAACTATAAATATATGTTTTATGCATAGTGCCGATACTCAAATATCAGATTACTTAGATCCATGAATAATATCCGATTTTTTTTTCTTAAAATTAAACTTCAAAACTTCTTGCAATCTTATTCTTCATCAATTGTAAATTTTTAAAACCATTTTTTAAAATAATTTTGCGTAAATTTTATTCTCATGTTGTTTTAATCGAAAATTGATACATTTTCAAAAAAAATAATATTGACTTATGAAATTCATTTTTAAGGTGAAATAGTATTGTTTTTATTAAAGTATATGAATAATATATAAAAAATTAATGAATAATATAAGCAGATTTTTAGTTTACAAAAAAATATGAGCAATGCAATTTCAAACTTTTGCTGGCAATTTCGATATTGCTCAAGTTTGTAGTATTTGTGATACCTATAACATCGGCTTAATCAAAATTCGATTTTTCTTATGAGTTATTGAGAAAATTTGATTGCAATGAGAAGGATTTCGACGTTTTTGATAAACTAAGAGCTGAGCTTTAGGGGTTCAGTTCATTTATGGCTGTAGTTTGATGCGTAGATCTCTTTTTTATTGTAAATTCTTTCAGCATGGAGATCGAGAATGAATCTTTTGAGAACTTTATGAGTTTTTACACCCGTAAAGAGGTCCTTCGAGGAAAGATAGTCCAGACTACATGAAGATGTGGGTTAACCAAAAAAATCCGATGGTTTCCCCATATTCATGTAGATCTTCGAAAAAATGAGCACCAAAAAAGCCAAAAAAATAGGCTTTTTATTGGATTTGTACACTAGATCAATAACCTATTTAGGATCTGACACTCTTTTTAGCCAGAGATATGAGGTCCTTTCTAGGAAAACGATCTATTCATCCATAAAAAAAATGAATTATCGTTTTCCCCAGAAATTACATGGGGAGTGGTAAAAGTAAGGAAAATCTGGGTATTTTGCAATAACATGTTTATGATATTAAATATAATCATTTTAAGTTATAAAATAACAATAGCACCACTTTCTCTTTGATTTGTTATCCGAACAAATCTTAGGAAATGGTTTGTCCTCATTTATCTCTAATTTTTAACCTTGTTTCCAATATTATAGATCCTAAGTGTAGTCGTGCTGCAATTTGAAAAAATAATTCAATTTTCATCTTAAATCAGATCAATATCAATACAATGAATGTTGTGTTCAATATCATATGACCGCAATCGATAAAATGACAAATAATCCGCTGGAATGTAATCAAAAGAAACAACACTCAGATATTCTAACTGAATGAGAGATATTTGGAACAGTGAATTTTTTATCGTGTAAAAAAACTATGAGATGGGTTCGCCGATAGGTCTTGTTTGGCCGCTCATAATTTTTCTGAAATGCTTCTTCGTGAAAAGCTTACTCCAAAGATTGAGCCACCAAAGAACTTAAAACCACCGTCAGAATGCGAAAATCTACCAATACATGATAAGAATTCATACGAAGACAAAAGATTAAAAATTCTTTTCATAATTTTCGGAGTTTTATTACTTGTTGTTGCATTCTTCATCCCATCAGACGAAGTTAACACTCCTCATACAGTTAAATATGGCGATTTTATCGAAGGAGAAAATTATTCAATTATTGAATCAATAAATGATATTCGATCAGATATTCCGACACTAAGAGTTCTTTACAGACACAATAACCGTGGATTTAATGGTCAACGCGAGTATGATTTGCATATTGATGTTTATCGCGATGGTAGCGATGAAAAAGCATTAAATGGATCATACTACAGCCTTGAAATCAAGCCAAAGACAGATTTTGAGATCTATGCAGACTCACATCCTGCTTATAAATCTCTCAAACTCAAAATTACAATTCCAAAGAGATATTTCGATACAACAGCATCCGCTACAATAACGGTTTGCATGGGTAACCACAAAACTGCTATTATCAACGTTTGCTACAGATATATCAATATTCTTTATATTGCTTTAATGATGATCTACATGGTTACGTATGTTGGCTTCCAATGCCCAGAGCACTATATTACCTTTGTTCTCATGTGCGCGGCCGTTTTCTATAATGGACCACTTTCAATTTACAAATTGTTCCGACCAAACAGGGTTTACATCATCGGAACTATGGTCCTTGACAATGCATTCGGTGGTGTACTACTCTTTTCCACACTCTCCATCTTCACACTCTCAAGGCCTTGGGCCCCAGAGTTATTAGAAGGAAATGTCGCCATTGCATGGATTTTCTTTGTCGTTACTACATTTTTCAAGGCATTACCAGGTATCTTGAAGCTCTTCGGCGAACTTTCCCTTTCAAATTCCGATGGAATTCCAACTTTACATATCGTTGGAACAATTTTAGGTGGAATTTTCGCTTTTTCACTCTTTGTTACACAGTATAAAGAGTACAGAGCTGTTCCTAACAACTTCAGATACAGGTTCTGGACATGCATTGAGTTTGCAGCTGGTTTCGCCGTTTTCTATACAGTTGTTGTCTTATTAGAACAATTACTTAGTCTGATTTCGGAAGGAAGCGCCGAATTCTTAAGGCTTGGCATGGTTACAGGTACCTCAATGATATATTGCTCGCTGTTTGTAAGCAGAAAGCTTGCACCATTTAATTTCTTCCATAATGAAGATGAAAAGTATAAATTAGAATAAAAATATAAAATATTTTGATATTATTTGCATCTAGAATTTAAAATACTCTTTAATGTGATAATTTAACATTAATTTTATTCGAAATTTATGAAATCTGTTGAATTTCTATAGAATCTTGCCTAAAATTTAACAAATGAATATACAAAGTTCTGAACTTTATGCAATACAAGATCAATGTATCATTTTTATCAAAGTTATTTTTCAATAAGTACAACCAAAAATGGTATAACATATACAATTGATAGCACAAACAGCTTTGCTATTGTTGGAATTGAAGGCCAAACACAATGCAATGCTATCGATCCTAATTCGTTTCAATCAACAGAATTAATTCTTGATTCAAATGTTAAAATTGGTGGCATCAACTATGAAGTTCTTGAAATAGCACCATATGCATTTTATCGTTATAATCACTTTGAAAAGATTGTTTTCCCTAATAATCTTGAGAAAATTGGAAACAATGCTTTTGACCGGGGCTTTCATATTATGGGCGAGTTATCATTAGTAGATTCGTTAAAATATCTAGGTGATTATTGCTTTGCTGAATCAAGAATAAAAGTTTTGAAAATAGGAAAAAATGTGGAGAAAATTGGACATTGTTTATGTGGTGCCGATACTGTTCTAGAAAAGATCATAGTAGACGAAAATAACCCTAATTTTGCGCATGATATGCTATACAATCTGTATTCTAAGAATTTTTCTATACTTTATCAAGTCAACGCTGTAATAGAGCACTACACAACACCACAAACCGTTAAACTTATAAAAACGCAGGCATTTGACAACATTCCCATAAAATCAATTACAATAACTCAAGATTGTCAATTTGAACGAGCTGTATTTCATGCAACACAAAAATTGCAAAATATTACATTTTATGGCAGTATAAAATGCGATGATCATATCTTTAGATTAGGTACTTCTCTCAAATTAATACATTACTATTCATATAAACCAGTTCTCACAAATCTTTTCCATGAAATGGAAACAGGTAGCATCGTTGTTTATTGCTGCAATAGATTTAACACAGATTTTTCAGGAATTTCACCTATTAAAGGTTTTGAATGTATTAGCACACCTATCAAATCGTGCGTGCTTAATTATTACTTCCGTTCTTATGAAATATTTATTTTTATCACAATTCTTTTATGAAAAATTGTATTTTATATTTTTCTAAGATTATCATATGTATGTAAACCATTTAATATTAAGTTTCTTATATCTAAGAGAATATACGCTGAAAGATTCATACAATTCATACAGTTTTCATTTGCAACACAATTTAATCTAAAATGATCATACTAAAAGTTAAATGTATAATAACACACATACCAATAGTTTCAATAATCAAAGGAATCTAAAATTATTGTTTCCAAAACAGCAATTTTAAGTGGATACGCACCATTGTATAAACAATGCATAATTTATAAATGCTTAACCGATATATACATTCTTTAATTTGTTATTCAATTGGAATTTGGAAAAAAAGCGTTATATAATTAGAAACTACAAACAAAAACGCGCATTTTTACAAACAAGATTTCAAAATAAAACTATAATTTGTCATTACGCTTGGACTTTTGATCTGATTCAATCCAAGAAAGAGAAAATAACGCAAATGGCAAGTTATTAGCAGAATCAGCTCCTAATTCATGGTCTTGATATAAAGAAGATACATATGGACTTGGCTTATTACTCATTCTATCGCTCTTCTTCGGGGGAGGTTGGAAGTATGTGATAGCATACAATATACCAACTAACAATCCAGCAAATGAGCTTAAATAGCATGCTTCAGGTAATGCAATGTGATAAAGACATAGCATTACTAAGGGATATAATTTTGTAGGTACATGGATGATTCCAAATACAGATTTATAGCGATGGTCAGTAATGTAAACATCAATTGCAGAAATTGCCATACTGAGACTAAATGTTCCAAAAATTGGATAATTAAATGTTTTGAATGAGTCAATTGATATAGTTAACAAGGCACCAACTGTGTAACAAGCTCCAATTAATATCGATAGAATGAATAAATGAATTACAAAGCCAAAATGTCCAACTTTATTTTCTAAATCATTACCAATGTGGAAGAAGATAGCAACACATATCAATAAATGAACAATACTTGTGTTGAAAAAGTGATAGGTTAACAATCTCCAAATTTGAAATTTCAAGATTTTGGAAGGAATCATTGCAAATTTCCACATAACAGGGACTGGAATATAAAATTCTTTAGCTAGAAAACATCCACATAGGATCAAGATTGAAATTGCATAAATAAATGGGAATCTGTGGAGTTTCATTGCAAAATTTGTCAATTTTTTTTGCGCTAATTTAAAAAGCCAATTTTATTGAAATATCTTAATCAATTTCTCATGGTAGAGAATATTGATGTTTTCTATTTCAAATCTTTTGAATTGTGTTTATGACACAATTGAATTAGAAAAAAATCTGATTAAATGTTCAATTAAGGAAAAATAGATGCTCAAAATAAAAATGTTTTCCAAATAAGAATGTAAACTATTGAAATTATTTTTATATAATAATATAAATATAATTTCAAAATATAACGATCTGGTATTTAGATTTGTTTAATATTATCAGAGTTTAGTAAAATGCATGTTTAAAATATAATATGCATGCCTTTAGCATTTAATTATCAAAATAAAATATATTTTAAGAAAAACGTAAAAACAACAGAAATTGTAATGTGCTTAGACATTGGAGGTCATGGTAAGAAAAGTTAAATGAGTGTATTGTAAAATAAATGATAAATTTTTGAAATTTTATACGGAGATATCAAACAATCAGGAAAATCATCTTAGGGCAACCGTGATGGATATACTGATGAAACTTTATGGAAATGAAAGATCTAGATGATCTTTAGAAATGGGGCCATTAGCATTAGAAAAATTGAGTAAATTTCAAAATCATATGAAATTTCAATATCAAATCAATTTTGTATATGAATGATATCAATCATATTGATAAATAAAAATGTGGCCGTTTAAATTTAGATAGTGCACGTTTAAAAAGTAAAATTCAGAGATAATTCAAATGATAAAGGATTATATAGACTATGTACAATGTAATAAAGCAAAATAATAATTTAATGCTTCTTAATTGAATAGGACATTGTGAAGTGTGCAAAAATTTGGGGAAAAACGGAGAATTTGTTTACTATTATATATTCGCTATGCATATCATTATTTGAATCCAAAACGATTATTTTGAATTGAAAATCAATTTGAGTGATTTCATGTATAATGAATGATTTCGACTATATTTAATATGACATAAGTATAAATTTCATCATATAAATCGAAATATCATATATTTATTAAATTTGGGGAAATATCTTATCAATTTTAAATCTTTATATTTCAATTAATGTGCTATTACTTAAATCTATATTGTCATTTTGGCTATCAACCAACACGCGTGGCTGAGTCATTACTTGTTAAAGCAATACTTTCGAAATGTTATAACATAAAATCTCATGAAAATCAAAACATAAGAAGAGAACACATTAATTTAAAAGATTAAAGTCCCAGACCTATGATCGTCGCACATTTTAAAATAATTATAAAATATAGTCGTGAATTATCAAATTTAATCTTGAAAATAGCTTATTGACTAGTAGGACATTTGTTACCTATTATCATTTTAGTTAATTAATCAAAATTTAGTATTTTCTTGTAAATTAAGTAATATCTCATATTAAATATAACATATTTAAAGACGTAATTCATATGGATGGATTACAAATGATTCGGATCGTAATGGAATATTTCGGAACGAAGATGTCTTTAGTATTTTACGAAATACTCTTGTAATCAGGAATACCGTAATGTAAGGAGTTCATAGGTAAATGAGGAACTAAATGTTTCTTTCTGTAATGTTTAGATATGAAATCTTCTCTGAGTCTATTGAAGAAATCTAACTACAACAAAAACGGTTCTGTTCGCAACCTCTGAATCATTTCTGAAAAGTCGCAGAATTTGCACTAGTTCTTTTGTGAATTGTAAAATCTAAGTGGGTCAGTGAAATGATCGAAAATGCATCATTATACTGGTCTATATAATCCAAAACTGTTATCCAAACAGTCCAAAGCTACCCTTTGAAAAAAGATTATATTGAGAAGTAAGAAAACGATGCTTTTTCAATTAAATTGACCTTGCATCGAGATTCTGAGGTATTGGAGTATCACCTTTTGCTGGGAGTTAAAGATTCCAAGAGAAAACGATTAATTAAATATTGAAGAATCGAGCAATAATGTTTTGTTTGATATCGAATTCACATCCATAGTTCCCAATTAAAAAGATTCATTATAATTTCATTAAAAGAGTTCGATCTGTGAGTATGGTTCAATAATCAAAACTGTCATATCACATTTGATTTCGCATAAATAACATAAAATACATTAACCTTGGAGAGAATCCTGAATAGAGAAATTGATTATGTTCGGAATTGTAAAATGAAACAAATCGACCATTCACAATAACCTCCGGTATCAATTCTGACATAGACAAACTGTGTTCCATTTATGAATAGATTATGAATTTATAAGAGAAGGGAGCATTTTACAGAATTAATAGAATTTTTTGTGATAGAAATCAACGAAACATTTAACATTCAATTTTTGTATCGGCTCATACAAAATTCTACTATCCACCCAGAAATACGAACCAAACATCAAGCTATATTAGTAGATCCATATTTTCAACTAATATTTTTCAAAATTATTTTTTAAAAATTCCTATTAATTAGGAGATTACATTGCATAACAAATCTAATGATCATTAAATTCATTCATTTCTCTGACTTTTTTTCCAAAAATATTTAAATGATAAAATATTGATGAACCACTTAAATACTATCTATTTAATTAAATGTTCTATTTTCAATTAAAAAGCCGTCGCCATCGTCTAAATTGAATAGGAACGATAAGTTCAAATTTCATAAAAGGATGCTTGCCTCAACTGGCATTAATTCCACAGCAAACATTCTCCGTAACATCACTGTTACAGTCAATGGTAAGCCATTAGAAGCAAAGAAGGGTGAAACAGTCCTCGAACTTTGCGACCGCAACAACATCAGAATCCCAAGACTTTGCTTCCATCCAAACCTTCCACCGAAGGCTTCCTGCCGTGTCTGCCTTGTCGAATGCGATGGCAAGTGGCTCTCCCCAGCTTGCGTTACAACAGTTTGGGATGGTCTCAAGATCGACACAAAGTCCAAGAACGTTCGCGACTCCGTTGAGAACAACCTCAAGGAACTCCTCGACTGCCACGATGAAACATGCTCAGCTTGCATTGCTAACCACAGATGCCAGTTCCGTGACATGAACGTCGCCTACTCCGTCAAGGCCGAGACAAAGGAGATCTGCTCCGAGGAAGGCATTGATGAATCCACAAACGCTATCCGCCTTGATACATCCAAGTGCGTCCTTTGTGGCCGTTGCATCCGTGCTTGCGAAGAAGTCGCCGGCACATCCGCCATCATCTTCGGCAACCGTGCCAAGAAGATGAGAATCCAGCCAACATTCGGTGTCACACTTCAGGAAACATCCTGCATCAAGTGCGGCCAATGCACACTTTACTGCCCAGTCGGTGCCATCACAGAGAAGTCCCAGGTTAAGGAGGCCCTCGACATCCTTGCTAACAAGGGTAAGAAGATCACAGTTGTCCAGGTTGCTCCAGCCGTTCGTGTTGCCCTCTCTGAAGCTTTCGGCTACAAGGAAGGTACAGTCACAACAGGCAAGATGGTCTCTGCTCTCAAGGCCCTCGGCTTCGACCTCGTTTACGATACAAACTACGGTGCAGATCTTACAATCTGTGAAGAAGCTGGTGAACTTGTCAACCGCCTTAGAGATCCAAACGCCAAGTTCCCAATGTTCACATCCTGCTGCCCTGCTTGGGTTAACTACGTCGAGCAGTCCGCTCCAGACTTCATTCCAAACCTTTCATCCTGCCGCTCACCACAAGGCATGCTTTCTGCTTTGATCAAGAACTACCTTCCAAAGCTTCTTGACGTCAAGCAGGAGGATGTCCTTAACTTCTCCATCATGCCATGCACAGCCAAGAAGGATGAAGTTGAGCGCCCAGAACTCCGCACAAAGTCTGGCCTCAAGGAAACAGACATGGTTCTCACAGTTAGAGAACTTGTCGAGATGATCAAGCTCTCCAACATCGACTTCAACAACCTTCCAGATACACAGTTCGATAACATCTTCGGCTTCGGCTCTGGTGCTGGCCAGATCTTCGCTGCCACAGGTGGTGTTATGGAAGCTGCCTCAAGAACAGCCTTCGAAGTCTACACAGGCAAGAAGCTCACAAACGTCAACATTTACCCAGTCAGAGGTATGGACGGACTCAGAATCGCTGAGCTCGACCTCGATGGTACAAAGCTCAAGGTCGCTGTCTGCCACGGCATTGCTAACACAGCTAAGCTCCTCGACAGACTCCGCGAGAAGGATCCAGAACTCATGGATATCAAGTTCATCGAAATCATGGCCTGCCCAGGTGGCTGCGTCTGCGGCGGTGGCACACCACAGCCAAAGAACAGAGTCTCTCTTGATAACAGACTTGCTGCTATCTACAACATCGATGCTAAGATGGAATGCAGAAAGTCTCACGAGAACCCACTCATCAAGGGAGTCTACAAGGAGTTCCTCGGCAAACCAAATTCACACCTCGCTCACGAACTTCTCCACACACACTTCAAGCACCATCCAAAGTGGTAAGTTTGTCAATTATAGAAAGAGAAGTTAAGGGAATTGTTATAAAAATACCTAAAGAGTTATTCACTTTTATTATATTGCTTAATTTCTCAATTTTTTTAGATATACAACGAGAAAATTTTCGAGGTCAAAAAGATCTATTGTTATCATTTCATGTCAATTGGTTTTACTCCAATAACACTTTTCCCATCGATCTTTAAAGTTCCCATCGGAATATAAACTACATAGAATGCGAAATGTCTCCTCCCTAACGATCCAATGTCGCTTAAATGACTCATAGACTGCGATATCAAGAGCGGTATTTCCATTATTATCTTTTTCATCGATATTCGTGCCATGTGAAACAAGAGTTTCAGCCATTTCTTTACCATCATTATGTGCTGCAGTATGAAGAGCGGTTTCTCCATTACTATTTTTTTCATTGATATTTATTCCATGTGAAATAAGAAATTCGGTTGTTTCCTAAATCATCAAACTTGCCTAATTTAATTCCATATTCTTTATAAAACAAGAAGTTTGAAGTAAGACGAACTTTTCTGACCTCTTTAACATGATAACCATCATAGATGAGTTTAGCAAGAGATAAATATGACTTTGTATAACGATTGTTATATGGGATTATGTTTAAAATGCCTTCAATAATCTTTTTTGGTGGATATTTCTTTGATTCAATCAATTCAGTTTTGATCATTTTGTAAATTTCTTTTAATTCTTCTTCTTTGTCCATTTAAAGCTGATACAACGCAATATATGAATCAATGTTGCATTTACAGATATCTAGCAATTCGCTGGATCTATTTGATTGAACGTAATGTTCAGACTTTAATAATTTTATAAATGGATATGTTTGCATTTTACCTTATAAGTATCTTTTAAATTCATTAGAAGAAACAAATAATATGATAAACATGTGGCAAACAATAATTTCAAAGATTCTGAAATAATTTATGAACTTTAATTAAGTTCATAGATATGAAATGACACGATAACAATAGAGATGTCGAAGCTATAGGATTTTCATCCAGATAATAATATTATTATTCAAGATTGTGAGAGGTAATTGTGATCGGGGCTAATGATCTGCCATTTGAGAAAAAGTATGAATACCATATATTATTAATAGAATTAAAGAAGAGAATAAAATTTATTATTCATATTTCTCAAATGCCAGTCGTTTTAGCATTTTAATATAGTTACCTATATGGACAAAGGAATAAATGGCGGAACCTCGCTTGTTTATTCTAAATATTATGTATTAATAAACGCACGATTATAGTTTCTTTTTGAATGAAATGTTAAATAAAGTTTTATGATCCATAGTGCGAAGATATAAACTTACCATGATTCTTTAGTCAATAAAATCAAATTTGATATATTTAATTTACCACACAACATTCGGATATAAAATAATGGCTTTTTATAAGAATATAGTAACTCAAAATTTGGTTAAATTATACTCACATGAACAATGCTAATTTATGAAGCTGTATAAAATTTTCAATTGGATCAAAATTAGACATTGTTCCTATATTTCTTCTATATCTATCGATGCTCGTGATGATAGTGTAAAAATGAGTTAACAATATATATATATTATAATAGACATTGACGCTTTAATCATTTAATTTTAGATATAAAGATAACAAAGAAAACATGAGATCCTCTACTAAATAAAAGAATGAGAGATAGTAATTTTGTTCGGCTAATGCTAATATTAAGAGAATTTTACTGCATTTTATTTTATTCAATGATAATTTAAATGTCACTTTTTTGATTGCTACATGGACCCATTTCTCCGTACACAGTGTTTAAATATATTTGAAGATGAGCTCAAAACGCCACTTGGATGTGCGGTTATTGAAAGTTTGAAATCGTACGGGGAAAATGTCTATATGGCCTTTCCAATCGAAAAATTGCGCCAAAATCTTGAAAAAAATGTTTATAACTCAGTTGATTCATTTGCATCTGATATAAAAAACTCAGTTAAAAACTCGACAAGGCTTTTTGGTGCAGAAACGGAAGAATCTCTTGGACTCCAAACAATCTGTCATAATATACTTCAAAATTTATCTCATCTATCTAACTCTGGTAGCGGAAGTATACTTGATTCACTCGAAAAAATATCATTAATTCTTGAAGGTGTCCTATCAGACATTTCAGACTCACATGAAGAGTTTATTAACAAAATACATACGAAAATGGCAAAGCCTACCATACGCCGTGATAATACAAATGTAGATATTTCAATTTTCGCTGAAAATGAAATAGATTTATCAGAATTACACGAAATACTCAAAAATCCACCCACTGATAAAGCAATTGTTGATATAGTTGATATATTAATGCACTATGAGCTTAATTATTCTTCGAAAGATGATGAATTAACGATAGATTTGAGTAATTGCGAGCCATACACCGTCGCCTTACTCAAAAAATACGTACAAGAAAATTCCCTTACACCAGATCCTACTGATGTTAAGAAAGAAAACAAGAGCTCTGAATAGAATAAAATGTTATGTTGTTTATAATTAATTTCCATTAATAATTGTTCTTACATTTCCTTTTTATCTACGAGAGTTAATTTTTGAAGGAATTATTTTCCTTATAAAATTATCAACTTTAAATACTTGATTTGGCAATGGAAAGCTAATATATACTTTCGGACAGATATAAAGCAATTCTATTTTCCATAAGTTAATTTTGATATTTTTATTTATTAATTTTAATGGAGTTTATTACTAAATTTATATCAAGTTAAAACAACATTAGCTAGATCTAATGATTTCACGCTTTAATATAATCAATAACAGTTCTCAAATTTTTAATTCTCTGATTTTAGCAATTTTTTCAATTGAATTCGGATATTTGATGGAATGATTGCCAAATTATTAAAGAAGTGAAATGCGATTAACGTACAAATATGCATGAAATACCTTCTTCTGACTCAGACTTTTTGAAACAACACCTAGATCTTTCTCATTCTATCAAAGAGAAAGGTTATGATCAAGATACTACACTCGAATGCCTCCAAAACAAAGTCAACGAACTTCTAAAATTTCAGGAACATGCTGTAGAGCTACAAGCGAAACTCAAAATTACAGAGGAAAGATTTAATCTGCAAGAAGCTGAGTTTTCTTTCCAAAAGAACGAAATGCAACAAGAAATCGAACATCTGAGAGAAAATGAAAGACAATTGCGTATTGCTTTAGCTAAAGCTCAATCAGAAAAGTCAAATGCTGTTAACTATGTTGATGTTGAAGCTAGAATTGATCAGGAATCTTCAGAAATTCGGAATTTATCAATCAAATTAAACAAATCTAAATCGAAAAAATCCCAACTGAAGCAAGAAAACCAATCTTTACGCGATAAAATATCATCTCTTTCAATGCAACTTGACGAATTACGTACAGCTAATAATTCATTGAAAAATGAAATCAGTCAGGTTTCAGAAAATCTAAATCAAGAACGTGAATCAAGCAAACTTTCAAGTGATGATCATAATAGAACACTTGAACGCTCAAGTCAACTTTCAGATCAAGTTTCTCAACTTCAAAGTAAGAATAATGAGCTTCAAACAAGAATATCGAAACTACAAGAGAGTCTACAGGCTCAACAAGATCAAAATAAATCATTAAAATCTACTCTCAGGCAAAAAGAATCAGAATCAAATTTGCAAACAGATGATTATAGGCGCCAGATTGCAGATTTGAAGCGCCAGAATGCAGATTTAGAAATGAGACTCAAACAACTCAATATCGACTATGAAAGGCAAAAGCAAAGAGCAAATGATTTATCACAAAATCAAGAAATTTCTGAAAAAAGTAAAGAAGACAATGCAATGCAAATTAGTACTCTTCAATTTGAAAACCAAGAACTCAAAGCTAAAGCTGACTTGCAGGAGAAACAGCTGAAGAACTTTGAGGAAGCTAAAAAGAATTTGAAAGAAAAAGAATTATTATTTGATCATATTGAGCTTGAAAGAAAGTCAATATCCAATGATTTGGGTGTTGAACCAGATCCTATTGAAGGACCTTGGACAAATATGCATGAAAGAATCTTATCTGCTATACAAACAGAAAATCTTGCCAAATCAATTCAAAGTCAGAACGAGAAACTCAAAGCAAGACTAAAAGCAGCATTAGATGTAACTAATAATGATAGTGCTGCTAAGCAACAGCAAAAAGAAGAAGAGGAAGATCAATATGTATCAGCATTAAAGTCTTCATTGGATGGAGCACAGAAGAGAATAAATGAACTAGATGAAAAGATAGCAAATCTAGAATTCCAAAGAAAATTCTCTTCATCAATCGAAATTACAAATTCAAAGTTGATGAAAGAGGTTGCAAAGATGCATTTAACACTTCATCCTGAACTAACAAATGTTCGAGCGTTAGTTTTATCAGTGATAATGGCAAAAAGGATCTCAAAAATGAAAGTTAATAATTCATATCGAGATGAAAAGGCTTTGAGTATATTCAAAGGCAGGCCAATATATTCACCAATAGGAATGATTGATGATGTCAGAAAATCTTTCCGTTTATTAACACAAGAATTAGTTGATTGTAAATCTGGGCTAGTTCAAGCCATTAAAGATAGAGAAAAGTATAGTACTGAAAACCAGACATTATCTGTACAATTAAATACACACAAAGATGAGAATAAAATCGAAAGAAAACGAACAAGATTCCTCAAAAAGAGAATAATCGAAATGCAACAAGAATTAGCTCTTCTTGTACCATCAGAAGAGTACCAAGAAGCTTGCAGAGCTGTTCAGACATTGCAAGAAAAACTAATTGCTGCAAAACAACAACATGCTGAACTAAACCAGAAAATCAATGATCTAAACAAACAAATCGAGGAAACAAAAAGTGACAAATCATTGGTCGAAACAAAATTATCGCAATACGTTGATATTTCTAATGATATGAAGCTGCAGTTGAAGCAGAGCTTGAAGGAGATTGAGACATTACATATTCTCCTTGAAGAAAAGAATAAAGAGATACTGGCCTTGGAAAGAGTTGTTTCGAGACAAAAATCTCTTGAAAAAACTGCTTCAGTTGCTTTTGCAAATTTAAAGCTTGGAGAAGAATCGGAAATACAGTTCGAACCTAAAATAGAAACTGCTACACTTTGTAACCAAGAACCAGCCTATTCATTAAACATCAATCCCGCATTCTTAGGATGAAATCATTTAAATTTAATTTTATTTGTTTTTTATAATAAAAATTCTTTATGTTCTTTTAGGAATTATAAGTATATTTCTAGATTGAAACTACATTAAACTTAATCATCTATGCTTGCCAATTAACAAATCAAAACATATCCACTCATACTTAACATATTATATTCATTAGATTTATCAAAAACTTATTATATTCATTAGAGTAAATATTAATACAAGCTTAGACTTTAATTCGAATTTCACAACTTAGGTATAACATTTTGGTATTAATATTTGTTTCTCATCCTTCAAAATTATACCCAAAAAAACATTGGATATAAGGAATAATTAGATTTGGAATGAGAGACAATTAAATGACTAAAAAGGTGCAATGTTTTCATTCTCATCTAAAAACTAGATCATGAATAAGTTTATACCAAAAAACATTATGATTTAATTTTTGCTAACGAATTGAACTTTCAAGAAGATATCTTAACAGGTTCAATGCAAATTGAGTTGCGATATGAGACGGGATATTAGAATCCATATGTTTTTGAATATCTAAATGCAAAGTCATTCAATAAGGTTCAGAAAAAAATTATTGTTAATTTTAAAAAAATGAAGAAAAAAAAATTTATTCACCAATTGTTCTTGAGTTTTCAACATCAGTGCAGAAATCTTTCCATCTTATTTCTTCAGTGATTCCAACTCTGTACTTTCTGAACAAAGCGTTGAGTTGTCCAGCGCGAAGAACAATTCCAACATCTTCCAATCTCTTCTGGAATTCATTTGATGTAATTGTTTCTGACTGAATTCCGACGAAAGCAACTCCAATTCTTCTTCTCTTGCAAGACAATCTGTCTCTTATCTGGAGACATGTTGCCATTGCATCTCTGTTTACTTCAGCACTGATTGGCTCTCCAGATATTCCAGCTTTAGCCCATTCAGAATCGATATCTTCTGCTTCAACAGCTCTTTCAAACAACTTGTAATTGAAGATCTCTTTCTTCCTTGAGTCTCTGAATGCAGAACACAAATCTTCCATCTCAGCCCTCATCGCTGTGAACTGGACATTGTTGAATGCTGCAGCGACTTTGAAGACTTGGATGAATCCTGTGTGCTGTGGATCGTATGGCTCGAAGATGTCTGAGACAGATAATCTCCTCATCCTTGAGAAACTCTTGAACCTGCGAAGGAAATTGTGAACTATCGGCGCGAAGTCTGGTAGCGGTTTTTCTTGTTGGTAAGATTTCTCTGGTTCTGGTTCAGGTTCTGGCTCTGCGTGGTTGAGAGCGGAAAGGAACTCTCTGTAGTTGACTTCCGGTGATCCTGTGACTCTGAAGAAAGAGATGAGGCCGCGGACATCAGACTGGTTCAAGTTCAACTGCATGTCGAGTAAAACGTCGAGGAAAACTTGGTTTGGAACGCATCCTCGCCTTCTTCTGTCGTTTTTCTCGAATTCGGATTGAAGGGAATATACATTGGCGCTCTTCTGGATGTTGAGGAGTAAAAGATTGATCGCTTTCGGAGGTTTGCCGGCCATGGTCGGATCTCTTGCTCTGACTTCGTCTTCTTCGACTGGTTTGCGGGCGGAAAGACGGAGCTCAGCATCTTCTGGATCAACAGCTGTGCAGAGATCGCGCCAGGAAACAGTGGCGAACCTTTTGCCTGGATATTGCTGGCAAATTAAGTTCAAATCTTCGCGGTTGGCATCGAAACCGATCATGCCAAGAGCAGATTGTAATTGTTCGACGGTCATTTCGCCAGTATTTGCACGATCAAAACGAGATGCGGATTGCATGAGAGTTGTTGGACTTGTAGCGAGGAATTGCTTGAGATTGCCGATGACATCTTTGATCGTTGTGGAAGAACGCATTGTTTGCTGTGGTGTTATGGCAGATGCGAACTTATGATAATCAATTTCGCCATTTTGGAGTCTGTAGTTTTCAGCGATGGCAAAGATTTCATCGTTGGAGAGTGAAAGTTGCATTGAAGCGACAATTTGTCCGAAAACGCGAATTGGGCATGAATCTGGGTTTCCATGCCTTGCGAGAGGGTCAAAGTAGTCACTAACGTGGATTCTACGGCTGACGATGATCTGGCGAATGTCGTTGAGTAAGTTGTCAACAGAAATCGAAGGTTTTGTCTCAGTTTTTTCTTGTTCTGGAGCATTTTCGGATACTCTTGGCTTGTAAGCTTCGACTGTTGCAATGAACTGCTTGTAGTTGCAATATCCCGTGTCTACTTGGTAGAATGGAAAAGCGATATCTCTTAATTCGACTGGAGTAAGGGAGGCTCCTGTAGATGAGATGGCAGCAATGAAAGCATCTAGGGAGAGCTTGCCGCTGTTCATTGAATCAGCGCGTTTGAAGAGACCGTACAAGTCTACAGAGCGAGATTTGATATATCTCCAAACTAAGACGAAGCAGTCTGGGAGTTCATCGATCGGAGCATCTGGGTTGACTTGCTTGACGGAAACAGTTTGGACGTCGTTTTGAAGTCTGAAATAATCGATTAAACCTGTAATTGTGTCGGCATAAACTTTAACAAGAAGCTTTGTAAGTGGAGAGCAGCCAAATGCTCTGTAGAAGTCATTGGCACTAACTTTGCCTTTGTTTGCTGGATCAAATTGCTTAAGGACTTCGCGGACGGATTGCCTACGAAGAGCAAGCTCAGATCCAAAGCGGCGCAATTCTTCTGTGCAATTTGGTGTCTTTGTTGACGCGCCTTGGTCATAACTCTTTGATAATTCAATAGTTTGCTGAAGAGCCTTCCAATCAACGCCTTCACCCTTCTTGAATGCTTCTGCAAGTGTCTGAACTTGTTGTGGTGTGAAATTCAAGCCAATGGAGGAAATCCATCTGTGGAGAGAAACTGGTGAAATAATACCGTTACGCTTGCGATCATACGATGTAAGCTCAAGCTCGACATCAACGGCATTTCTGTCGCAGGTTTGTCTAATACGTGCAATGAGTTGCTGAACAGCTTCCATTTACGTTTAGATTTTTTTCTTGATTTTTACACTCACTTCATTTTAATATGGAAATCACATCAACTATATACCCAAATCTTATATTTTATCTAATGGTCGAAAGGCACATAAAATTCAGATGAATCTAATTCTTGTTGAACATTTGAAAAGATACAAGATATCCAAATTATATTAACTAGTGATAGTTAGTATGAAACGACATCACATTGGGTTTATACTCATATTTTCAATCAATTTTACATTCTATGAGCATACCAGGCTTTCAAGCACCTTCAATTTGTCTATCTGACTGATAATTCAATATAATCAGCTGTTTTATTTTCACTTTGGATGAGGTTACTCATGGTCTAGATTTCTCGGAAATTAGATGAGTTGTGTTATTGAGTATCCCACAATTCACATATGCTTATATCAATAGAGCAGGTAGAACTGCCAGATTCCATAAGATTAATTAAAGCATCGGGTAGTTGACACCAAGCAAGAAGATGATAACAGAAAAGCTTGCAATTTTATGATTTGTAACGAGAGTTTTAGTAATTGAATTTATCTTGATTATGACAGTTTTCGCGTTTGAATCAAAAATAATCCTATTTTAGAAAATTATTTTTTTTATCATGGTTTTGTAGACTTTATTCAAACAATAATAACACAAATAAAAACATAAATGTTTTGATAATCCGGAAGTAACAAAAAGCTTACTCAAATATGTGATATCTTAATCTTTCCAATCTTTGCCGGTTTTCAAGCGCCTTGTTGTAGTAATCGCGTTGTTGTTGAACACTCTTCATCTTTGATTCATTAATAGTATCTGTTGCGAGTTGATCTTGTTCTTCACGTTTTTTGAGCCTATCCATATGAAATGTCTTTTCAGCAAGAACACTACTGACATGCATTGCACGAGTCTGCTTATCCATATCAGAAATTGGTGTTTTCAAGTAAGAAGTTTGATACATTTCTTCAGGATCTGGAAGCATTCCTGAATCTGGCTCTGGTTTGGAAATCCAGAATGTATTATATCCAACAGGTAAACTTCCGTGACGTGTTGCGAATTGCTGGGAAGTTGACATTGTAATTCCTGGTCCAAGCCTTGAACCGTTTTGATTAAAAGCATTCATTTTATTTCTATCAAGTTGTGAAAGTCTTGAATCTATTCTTTTTGCCTCGCTTTTGAAATTCATTTGCCTTAATAAACCAGATTGAGTTTGTCTTTGAGGGCCAACTTGCGGATTTGGATTTGTGCAATATCCAAGTCGCCTAAATGTTCCTTCGGGAGTTGGTTCTGGCATCTTTATTTCACGTGGCTCACGTTTGGCGAATGGTAGATCACTCATTTTTTTTCTCTAAAATAACGAATCTAAAAAGGTGTCAAATTATAGAATTTTAACGTTTTGTTTTTTATTCCTGAATATAGATAGAGATATTATAAAGGTGTCAAATTCGAAACCAAGATTTCCTAAATCCATATTTTTAATCAATTTCGATATTTTTCTGGATTATGATAGACTGTTTTCCTATCTGGCATCTCACAAATTGTTACATGTAAGATATTGCTTTTATCACCCAACATTTGATATGTTATAATTCAAGATTCTCAACTTGATTATCCAACAAACGTTCAAATTTAATAGGTTCTCATGAATTAAATAAGAAATTACCATATTGAACTGGTAACTAATAAGATTTCGAATTACAAAGGGTAGATAGGTGAAATTTTTACCATTATTTTTGGATTTTGAGAATGTGCAACCAAATCCAAATAAATGTGATCTATCCAATACATGAATTTTTTTCCCCGCAGATACTGCTGGATTTTTTTTTTTAATAAATGGTGTTGTTTCAACTCAACAATCAAATACTTCAGAGGATTAATACCTGTCGAACGTGCGACAAGATAACTGTGAAAATTAATAACGTCGAAATCATTCTTAATAAATACTTTGCCGTTGCAATTTCAAAATTGATCTATGCAAATTATCTGTTAGATAATAATATTGCCATTATTGACATTACCACAGAAATAGAAACACCAGATACATACAATATATTGAAAGATATCCTTCAATATAGGAAATCAGAAGTTGAATGCAATGAAACCGTGTTGAAAGATCTCTTTCATATCGGATTAAAATTAGATATTAATGAACTAATTGATTTGTATAAAAAGAGCATCAGAGATAATACAAAAATCGACAAAAATAATTGTATTGATTTACTTGAATTTTATTTCGATATATCTGCTGAAGACAATACATTTAAATGTGCAGATTTCATATCCTCTCATTTCTTTGAAATTGATGAAGATAAACTCAGATCAATTTCGAAAAAACTCGGACTTGACATTCTGCAAAGAATAATCATGAGTGATAAACTCAAAATCAAAGATGAAGATTCACTAGCAAAATTCGTCATTTCACTCACAAAAGAAAGTAAAATATTTTACCAATTGATTGAAAATATTCGATTAGAGTTTTGCAGCAAACAAATTATTGATGAAATTCGAAATTTAAGTAATGAAAGTAACTATAATATCATCATTAACTCTTTCCATGATTCTTTATTGAGAATAAGAACTACTAAATCTAATTATCCTCGTTACAATATTCAAGACGACTTTCTACAAAAGATTTCTGAACTAAAGAAATCAAATGATTTCTCAAATATTTATAAATTCTTAGATGAAATATCTGAAAAAGATAATAAAATTATGATGTCGATTGCATTAAATGGACTTGCAGGGACAGAAAAATCGCCCGAATATTATATTATCCATGAAGCAGCTCGAGCTGGAAATCTCAGACTTGTTAAATGCCTTGGGGAATATGGATTTGATATTGAAACAAAGGATAAAAGAAATGGAGATAATCCACTCATTATTGCATCATATACTGGTCATCTTGAAGTTGTTCAATATCTTATCTCAATTGGAGCTAATAAAGAAACAAAGAATAATGGTGGATGGACTCCACTCATTTGTGCATCAGATTATGGTTATCTTGAAGTTGTTAAATATCTTATCTCTGTTGGAGCTGATAAAGAAGCAAAGAATAATAAAGGAAAAGCATGTTACAATTATGGAAACCGTGATATAAGAAATTATCTATCTTCAATATGATTAATGATATCAAATACATTTTGAACATAAGCTACAATTTGCTTTAATGATAATTCTTGTTTTAGCTAAATTAGGTCAATAATAAAATTGATATGATAACTAAATTTATTCTGTTTATTCTGATATTATATTGTTAAAGAAATCATATGAAGCAGGTTCAAGTAATGCTGCTTTTGAGTCTGATGCAATATGTTTGATGGACATATTTGTGATTCTCTTTTATTTCATTGTAATTTCTTAGCGTTTTACAACTTGCAAGATCCCAACTATTTAAAATGAAAGCAAAGATGATTCTTTCACTATGAGAACTCAAATATTATCAAATTTGAGATAATTGTTGAAGTAAAGAGTTCTTGAAACAAAATATTAAATATACATAAATAGTACTATTTAAATCTAACTTAATTTCGATTTTTCGATTTTTGTTTTAGGGAAAAATTTTCTAAAAAGAAAAAAAATGTTGAATCTTGACCCAGGAAAAATCATTCCTTCACAAAAAAACATAGCTCAATCAGCGCCTACTATTTCTGCTCCCACTATTTCAGTCGAAAACATTCAGCCGCCAAAAGAAGACCCAAAACAACCAGTTAAATCTAATAGTACAGATCTTTTCGAGCGCGCTGAAGAAGCAGGTAAAGAAATTAAAACATTTGTTAGAACCAAACAAGAAATCGAAGCTACATTTGGTCTAACAGAAACATACGCTTATATTTATAACAAAACAAACAAAATTCTCAAAGTTACTGATCTAAATTCTCCAAGTACATTTCATGGTTTCCAAATTAAATCAAATTCAGATGAGTTTGTCATAATAAATAACTCAATTATTTTATTTTCTGCATCAGATGGCTTCAACCAATGCATAATTAGCGAAGGAAACTTTACGAAAATCCCTCATGAACTAAATAATGCAAAACAAATGAAAATAGACCCATTATTTAACGAGCGTTTCTTCTTTTTGAAACAAAACAAAGATCTTTACGTTGTTCAGCACACCGGTGAGTTAATATACGAAGAAAAGAAATACAAACAGAACGTTTCGTGGTTTGATCTAAGCAGAAAGTTTATTTTATTTTTAATCGACGGATATTACGAATTATGGCGTAGAAACGATACAGAAGAGACATACATCTGGAGAGAGAAGCAAACAGACGATAAAAAGTATTATGTTGATGATAATTTTCTCTTTGAATATACAAACAACACAGTTACAGCATTCAATGCAAACAATCCTTCGGAGCCTTCTATTGAACCAAGATTTAACGTTTGGCACTTTTGGAAAGGAAATTCTTCAGTTATTGAAACAAAAGACGGCATTGAACTGAATAATACTACTATTAAACTCGACTACAATATAATTGCAGCTGATGCAAACCAAAAATTCAACGTTGTTTTTGATGAACATTATAATCCAAACATTACTCAACGAAAATACAACGTTAATACAGATGATAATGTCTACGCTGATGAGGCATTCATATCTGCATCAAAGGATGTACATAAAGAGGCTTCTAAACACGTACAAACTGTAATCGAAGCAATTCACAACGGAGAACTCAAACTTATTGAGAATCTTAAAGAACAAAGTGTTCCCGTTCAGAAGCACATGGCAACTCTTGCAAAAAATGCTAAGAAAGTCTTAAAAGAAACAGAAATTTTGAAAGATTCCCTTATCCATTCGGGATCATCAGTCAAATCACTTGCAATGATGATGAAGGAAAGTGATAACCCAGATGAGATAGCAATTAAAGCTATTTCTTGCAATAATGAAGAATTTCACAATTTCGTCCTTGAAAACGAGTTCAAAGAGAATATTCCACGCTTCAAACAATCTACACTGATCGAATTGATACCAAAGATGGCATCAGTTCTCGAATCAGATCCTCAGGGAATTTCCGAAATTTTGATGTCAGTTTTGTTGCAAATTGACATTGACCAAAATGCAGGAAATGATAAATTAAAGGCAAATGCCGATGATTTGATGTCTACAATCATTTGCATGTACCAACAACTTCCTCCAAACGCTCCTTGCATGAGAACAATTAGAATGCTTTCTCATATCGCTGTTTCTCTTAAGAATATATAAAAATGGTTTATTGTTTTTATATCAAATTCAATTTTTTTTTTATTTCGTTAATTATCAACTATTATCATTGCCAATAGTGTTAAAAATTATTATTTTGTTAGAGATACTGATACTTTTTTTAAAATGTCTTGAAAAAAAGTAATATATTTCATGGAAATAAAGCTTGTCTTTTGGCCAGTCAATATTTGTCAATTACTTCATAAATATTTTATCAAAGTTGACTTAAGACTGATCTAAACCCTTGAATATTAGCAAAATATATCATTAAATTTATATGTGAGATGTTCCCGCCCTATGTATCATTCCTACAAACACATTCTACTAGATTACTGTAATCTGTAAAGTTCAGAGACAATTTTCTTGGGGAAATGATAGAGATTGAATTTTTTTTAAAAAAAGTGACAAATAATTTTGAAACTTTAAAAATGTACAATAACTATAATATTACTGACCAACAAACTATTAACATGTATAGCAAAATCATCGAAGATGTTACAGAATCTATGCGCGACTTATGGAGAAACAGTGGAAATGATCCAAGACTTTTAGACAAATTTAGAGATAATTGGGCTTATGAAACAATGAAATCAATCAACATTAACATGGCCAAGCCCGAAAGTTTTATTTCCACCAGCAATAATTCGGAAATTAAGACGTTAGACCAAATTTTGGTTGATTTTCAACTTCCTTTCCAAGCAGTACCACAGGCTCCACCACAAGAGAATAAAGAAGAAGAGGAAGAAAAAGCCGATGATGACGATGGATTTGAAGACGTAGATGATGGAGAAAATGCAGATGCTCAAAAGAAGAGCGCTTCTGAGTCAAGCTCTTCTGATTCAGACTCATCAACCGAATCAGATCACGAATTTGATGATGATCCAGAAATTAAGGAATTACTTACGCAAATTGAAACAGATTCTCAATTACTTTGCCATTACAGAAGTACTAAGGATAAAGGTAAAAAGCATATCCAAGAATTTGAGCTCTCACATATCCATTTAACTCATAATGGACAACCTTTATTCATTTCTCATGGTACAATGTCTTGCCCGAACAATAAGGCAAGGTTCTCATAAAACATTGAGTAAATGTAAGTATTATGAATTTCTTTAATTTTTTTTTACATTTGAAATCTAATCAAAAAAAAAATATTTTATATTGTTATTATTTTGCACCTGATCTAAGAAGAAGATTCATGATCTTCTTATAGTTTTCATTCTCGTTTTGTTTCTCTTTCGCATAATCAAGTGCAGTTTTTCCATCATTGTCTTTGTCATTCAGATTTACACGGATTGAAACTAAATATTCAACAACTTCAAAATGACCTTCCTTTGATGCCCAATGAAGTGAAGAACTATTATAATTTGTTTTAGCATTTTTATTGCATCCTATTTGAATCAAATATTTAACTACTTCAAGACGACCATTAGACGATGCAATAATTAATGGAGAGAATCCATCATTATCTTTCTCATCTGGATTTCCTCCAACTGAAACAAGATATTTAACTGTTTCAAGACGACCATTCCATGATGCAATGTAAATACAATTTGCATTATCTTTTTGTTTAGAGTTTGCATCACAACCAATACTTATCAAATATTTAACTGTTTCAAGATGACCGTATGATGATGCACAAAGAATTGCATTAAATCCATCTTTATTTCGCCAATTTTTATCAAAACCAACTCCAATTAAATATTTTACAATTTCAAAATGTACATTTGCAGATGCTTCAATTAAACAATTGTTTCCGAATTTACTAATTGCATTTCTATCACAACCTCCTTCAATAAGAGATTTTGTTAATTGAAGATCTCCATTAACACATGCCATAATAAGTGGAGTATTTTGATCAGAATCTCTCTTTTCACTTAATCCAACTGCACATGAAATAGACATCTTCAGTTTATCATCTTTATCTGAAAGTTCTTCAAGGAAATTGTAAACTGAATCAAAATCATTTGAATTCAACGGAATTTCACATATTTTTGCAAATTCATTGATAGATTGATTTAATTGACTGTTTTTGTTATTAAGATTATATATTTCGTCTTTGTATCTTGTATTTTCTGTTTGAATTTGATTAAATTTGTTATTAAGATTAGATATTTCGTCTTTGTATTGTTTTCCTTCGTTTTTGTATTGGTTGATTTCATTTTCCATCGTAGCGATCTTTGATTTGAGAGTTTGAATTTCGGATTTTAATTGTGTGACTTCTTCTGAATTTGAATTAATTTTTTTCGTTGTATTTCTTAAGGTAATCAATTAATGAACGACAAGATTTGAGTTTCAGGTTCTTTTTTTAGCAATTAAGAACGTTAATCGCGTCTTCGAATGAATCAATTAAAACATTGCATTTCCGAATAAAACAAAATAGTTTGGGAGTACTGTACTTTGATTTGCCTTGAGAAAGAAGAGTAGAGAAATCGTTAGATTTAAGATTGACTTTTTCTAATACTTTTGGAATGTCATCTTTATCTACAATATCATAGAAATTATCTTGTTCGATATATGTTTGAATGTTGTTAGCGATATAATCAAAATCAACAGTCAGACCTTGGCTCATCGAAAAAAATTTTGAAAGTCGTTTTCTAAAAATCCTATTAAATTCCAGTGAATAATCGCAGAAATCAAGATTTCTCAATAAATTTTAGAAGAACATTAAGGATGTCAATTCGGAAAATTGTTTTCGTTTTAGGAGAATATAATTTTCCTTTTGGAAAATTTAAAAAGTGAGACGCGCAGGATTCGAACTTTTTTAAAAGTTGATTTAAATATATTCTAGTGTGATTTCTAAGGATAATATCATATTTAAAATAAGAATATACTAGTTTGGGTGGTATAATTTTTTCGATAAATTTGAGAATATGTACGTTTAGGGCATCAAAAGTGTCAATTCGCTCAGCGAAAGCTGAGCTAGCTTCGTTCTCGAAAGAATAGGGAAGGAGTGAAAGAGAGTGATACAGATGTTGACACATTCATATCATTTCAACAAATTTTGATCAAATTGAAATTCAATGAAATTCAATTCACTTCATATCCTTCAGTCAGTACATTGACATCCTTCTACATCACAATGATAACTCGTACATCAATAGTTCTACAACTGACTCAGAAAAAACAAGATTTTTACTTCCAGCTTACAGCTTTTAAAAAGTTTCGATGATAAAAATCACTCTACTCTCGTTTATCGATATGTTGTGATAGTAGGTAAACGTATTCTTATCGATATTAATGAAAATATTTTTACGAAAATCTGAACCAATTACAGAGTTATTCATAAAGTTTATGATAACTGTAATTACTTCATCTTTGCTTTATATTTGAATAAACAATTTAATTTAATTTGCATAATTTTTTTTAGTTGAAAAACAGGAAACTTAGTTGAGTTTGTATTATTTTTATCGTTCAATTCATTGTATCAGTGAGTGATCCAGATATTTAAGATATTTTGAAAAAATTTATTAATTTGATTAACAAATTTTAATCAAAATAGCAAAAATCTATTTGATAGCTGTAAGCAAACATTAACTTTTATTTCAAGCAAAATCACTTATTTTCATCTAAACGTATAAAATTGTCAATTTTATGAGAATAAATTTAAAATCTCATGAAATATAAAGAAGAGTAATATTTTTCAATTTTCTTTTTTCTTTGTCTCAAATATTTTCTGTTGGGAATTTTCTTGTTATCAAAAAATAATTTTAATATTTGTTTATTTCATTACATACAATAAAATTTTAAAAACTCTATTTCTTCTCAAGAAAATTTTTTTCCTTCATATGAAGAAACATTTTGTTCTCCATTTGATGCTGAGTCTAAATCTCGATTTTTGAATTTTCTTCTTTCCAAATTTCTTTTTTCCAAATTAGAAGTTTAATTCAAATTTTCAATAGTTTATATAGTTTCTCAAACCGTCTTAGATTTTCTTACTTTTTGGGGATTTTCTCTCAAAATATACAAAAATAGTAATATCAATACATGTGTCTAATATACTTTAAAACCATCGTGATAAAATTCAAAAACGAAGAGTTCTTCTCTCCAAATTTTTTTCAAAATCAAAAAAATCGGATAAAAAAGTACGTTTGGAAAATTCATTTTTAGCATTTTAGGAATTTTCTCACTTTCCTTCCAAATTGACATCCTTAAGAACATCCATTATTCATTTGCACTTTTTAATCGAAAGAACACAGGAAAGTGATAATGAATAAAGATTGGATTTTAGTTAGGTTCATGCAACAAATACATGGATTGAATTAAAGAATCATACATAAAAATTTCCAAAAATCATTTTTTTATCTTCCGAATTTGCAACATTAGCCGAATGATATTCATATTGAAGATAAATTTTTTCTTATGTCATTGTTTCTATGATCGAAGCATGTTTTCCCATCTTTATCCTTTGATTCTTTATAAGCTACAACAGAGATATGATATTTAACAACTTCAAGAGACGTTTTTGTGATACACAAATTAGAGGAGTAAATTCAAATAAACTTCCTTTTCCATCTTTATTCTTAAAAAAATTTAAGATAACCATTTTGTGATGCTGCATTGAGAGGAGTAAGTCCTCAAAACAATCTGCTTCTTTATCAGCCATAACAGAGATAAGATATTGAACAATTTCATGAGGACCATTTACTGACGCACGAAAGAGTGGAGTCAATCCATGTTTATTCGTTTTTTCTCTATCAAAAAATAATCAACAATATCTTTAGTTAGTATGGTTAAGTTGGGTACGGCGGCACTGCGTTCCACCTTACCCAAGTTAACCTTAAATATTTCCGAAACCGTTAACGTAAATTTTACAACACAACCATAACACCAACTTAACCTTAAATATTTACAAAACCGTCTGACACATAAATGACTTCACTAACGAACTCACTAATGTAAAAAATAAACGTTCTCACTATCGTTCTCACTAACGACTTCACTAATGTTCTCATAAATTTTCCTCAATATCTTCATCATCAGTGTTAACCATATTGTAGTCATACTTGAAGCCATAAACTTTCTCTAACTTCTTAACGTACAATTTACATAACTTACCTTCGTCATCGTATGGTTTAATGATATAACTATTTCTATCTTTATACACAGTCAATGAAAAGTCAACTGGTCTCGGATGTATTTGAAAGAACATGTTATGCTCAGGAAGGAAGAATAAATGTTTAAATGTATGTTTGTTATATTTTTCGATTTGTATGAGTTGCTTTTGTTCTGTCATTTACATCCAAATAAAAATTTTCAGTAAAATAAAAAATAAACTTAAAAATTAATGATATCACCACCCTCACACGTATGAAAACATAGCACAAAAATAAATTTAGGTGAAGTGGTGAGATCTCACCTCTTTTTTCACCTGTTTTTTCACCCTGTTGAATTCATTGCTTTATAACTCTCTTCCTTGGTTTCTTTTTAGTTGCTTTCTTCACGTCTGTCTCCAACTTGACTGTCTTTCTTCTTCGTCCGTAATGATACCAGTTACTTCCACCAGTCAATGGGTCAAATGGTCTTTCGTAAGGGTTTCCATACATTCCATAGGGACCATACGGAAGAACTACTGGTGGAGAAGAAACATTTTCTTTAGTTCCATCGACTCTATTTAAATGCATTGTTTCACCTTTCATCTGGTCATTAAAGTCTTTTGCGTGTTTTGCAAACTCATCGTCCTTTCCTAAAGCATTTTCTGACTCAGTCGCAACCAAATTGGATGCTTTATTTATGAGCCCTATTTTATTTAATCTTAACTTCTTTGCAACCCAGCCTCCAATCTTCCCTTTATTTGCATCTAATGTCTTCGAAACCCTTCCTCCACTCATTTTATTTACTGCGTCATAAGCTCCAAGTGCTTTTGCTCCAAATGCTAATGCTTTTGTTCCCATTGCGCCTAAAGCTGCCCAAGCTACCATTTACACCATATTAAAATCATCTCTCTTCAATATTATCTCATAAAAGTTCTCGTTACTGGAGAAAGTCAATGAAACATAAGCGTTCTCACGGGCTTCGCCCTCACCGCTTTGCGGTCTATCTAACTTATTTCTTATATCATCTATACGCTTCAAAATGTCTGAACAATTGCTAACATCTTCTACAACAGTTATTTCATCATGAATGACCTTCAAAACAAGCTCATTTAATATGCTATTAAAATCATCTCAATAATGAGTCCATCCTTTCCATCTTTAGGTAGCACAACATCTTTCATTGAAGAAGGTTCGACAAGTCTTATGTTAAACTTACTGACAAAGTTTGTTATACTATAATGCTTCGGCGGCGAATACATATAGTTTGAAAGACATAATATAGATTCTTCAGCAAATTCACTTATACTGGATTTTATAACAATGTTCTCACGAGACCAAATACCACCAATTGACAATCTTGTAAGCAATCCTGCTGAACCTTCTACTGTAAACGTCGATGGTAACATTCCACGAAGGTCATCTATTGACATCGTTGAGTCACTGTATTTAAATATTTTCTTAAAGCAATCGTCATTATCTAACCATGCAATAGCTTTGAAGTTTTCATTCGAATATACATCTGCTTCATTAAATGTAAAACCTGACTTCTTTGCAGAGATGACTTTAAAATCTATTGAGTTTGTTTCAAAATTATATGCTATGGTAACTTCTGAAGGTAATGGATGTCCTTCCGCAGTCAGTTGTTCTCTCACTACCGTTTGAAGCTTTGTATTAAAAACTTTCATGTCATCTCCTGTATCTAAGTTCACATACACAGCAACAGGGAAACTATCTTGCTTCTTTGTTTCATCATTATATCTCAAAACATTAAAGTTCTTCAATAATATTGTTCTTCCTGCTGGAATACTTCGAACCTGTCTGATTTCAATAGCTTTCTCACCTCCTACATACTCTACCCAGTGTCTTGGATATTCATAAGTATACTGACTTTCTTGAATTTTGGTAGGTTTCATCATAACGTGTTCATAGTATATCTTTATACTCTTGTCAGTTAGACTCGGTGCTATGTTCTGAATATTTCTGACTTGCATTTTTAATGGAGATAAAATGAAGCATTTAATACATGACGTAGATGAAGACATGAATGAAACAGTGAAAACAACACTTCTCTCATTCTTCCTTTCAGTAAGGACTATGAGTTCTGTTCAAATGGTGTTTATTTCTATTGTGGAAAGATGGGTTCAGGAAAGACATTTAACCTCATTCGTCATATACTCATAACAGAACGTTTAGGAAACGACTCTTACTATGACCAAATCATTATATCAGCAACTTCAGACTCTATGGACTCAACAGCGAAAACATTTATGTCAAAAGTTCAAGCCTCTGTCGTTAAAGTTCCAGACAGTGAACTCATTGAATTTCTTCAACGTTACATTCGACGTAAGAGGAAATATTATGCCATCGTTGAATTTATACAGTCAGGAATGCAAAAGACTTCTGAGGAGATGGAAAGAATTATTGACAAACACCACTTACGTCAATACTCAGGAGTTTACGATATGAAACGACTTACAAACTACATTCTGTCAAAACTTTCAAAATACCCCTTCAAAAAGTATCCTTCAAACACTCTGCTCGTTTGTGACGACTTCGCCGGAAAAGGTTTAGTGTCAAAACCAGACTCACCATTAGCTAACATCATTACTAAAGTCAGACATTACCACTTAACTGTAGCAATACTTATGCAAACATGGAGGTTTTTAGCTTTAAACATAAAACGTCTCATAACTGACTTCGTTATCTTTCAAGGTTTCTCACGTTATGATATTGAACTCATTTGGAAACAGTCAGGTATAACATTACCTTTTGAAGAAATTTGGGAAGCATATAAGTCTCTCATCTCTCCTCGTTCATACCTTGAGATTCATATCATGACTAATACCATTAAAGTCAAAAATATTCCATGGGAACGACCAACATTGTTTTAAAGTTTAACCTTCAATTGACTGATGGTAAACAAATTCCATGCATCTCTGTCGCCATTTCTGTTAATATTTTTGCTGTCATTCATATCATCCACTTCCCCATCCGTTAGCTTTTGAGGATATGCGTTAGAATAGCTGTTCTTAAATGAAGGCTTTTCACCTTTGAGAGCATAAACTCTATAACTTTCTGCATACTTTATGTTTGAACCTCCTGAGCCATCATTGACATAAATTTTTATAGGCTTCCACCCTTTGTTCATGTTCCTGCTTCTTCCCTTAGCTCTTTTGTTCAGTAGTTCTACATCTTTATACACAGCTCCTGTCTCAGTGAATTCAACAATATTTTCATTCGTTAGCTTTACATTCAAACCCTTGTCGAGTATATTGTTCATTTCATACATATAAAAGGTTTTTATTCTATATGAAATGAGAAGCAAATCCATCTTAGCTGGTGCCGTTAATGTTCCAATTGAACCAACATCAAATGTTGACTCACGAACGACAAACAATATTGTCATAAAGAACTATAGTTCAGAGTGTTTGAAAGAAAAAGAACCAGACTTAAGTCGGTGAATTTAAACACAGCTTCAAACGCTAACGCTACATCAGATGTTAAGTTAGAGTATCCACCACTGGACCAAATTCTTTCAAGAGAAGCCAACGACAACCCTTACACAAATGTTCAAACAAATCCTTCAGATAACGTAGACCATTACCTTCTTCAGTTATACCAAACAATTTTACTCAAAGACGATAAGAAGCTTTTGGTAAATCTTATAAGCAAGAACCAAATAATTCTAACAAAGGAGGACCTTGAAAATGTTATATCACGAATAACAGGGAAACAATGTGTCATTGACTATCTCGACCCTGAAATCGAATGCTGTGGTCAAACGCCACCATTCATGAAAATAGGTAACATCCGCATCATTGAAACACCAGGAACTACAGGAGTTGAGTTTAAGTATAAATATTCGAACGAGTATACAAAACTTTCAACAGAATATAAACTTTGCTTGAAATATGTTTTAGTAAATTAAAGCAATTTGTAATATCTATCCAAAACTTCTTCAACAGTATCGAACTCATCTTCATAATGCAAACCTAATCTTATTGACTTGGTGCAGTTTTCACTAACACAATATTTTTCTGTTCTCTTGACTGACATAACTAATTCATTTGTTTCATCAAACAGCAACAACCAAAGTTCATGACCTAATACATAACATTCATACTTTATATTTTTAGCTCTGAGTTCTCTTGTAAGCTGTTGCATTTAATATTTTCTAAAAAGTCAACTTCAACAGTCATTCGCACTGGTGCCTTCAGTTCTACAGGCTCTCCTTGAAAGTCAACAAGTCTGAATTGCATGTCTTTCAAATTATGAGGACTAATGCGAACCCATTTACCTAAATGAGTTGCTATGACAGGAACGTTTGGAATGAACATTGAATTGACTGCATAACAGAAGGATTTATATTCTACTGAACCTTTACTATTAACTCCTGAAATGCCTGTGACATTAGCTATTTTAGACTCAATGTATAAACAATTACCATAACATACGTATGGAACAGATTTCATCTCAATCGTTTTGTCAACACTTTTCAAAGGAAATGTCATATGGTATGCACCCAAAAGAAGTTGTACTCTATGACTCATTCTTGGTATCTTAAACTCCTTCGCATAACTGAACTTCAAAACTCCTGCAATAAGTTTAACATTCATTAAGTTTTCTTCGTTATCCTTGTTTATTGTAGTATTTATGAGAGCATTTAACACTCCAGCTAATGTTTCCATCTTATATTCTACATTATTGTGAAATCTTATTTCGTGCTTCTTTCCATCTATTTCAATCTCCATGAAATCTGTTTCATCTGTTATAACGAATGAAGCGATAGTATTGAAGTCAACCATTCTGAATGCAAGCGCCTCATTCTGTAGACCTAAGTTTGTTTGTAGCTTTACTGTCCCGTATTCGTTTGGGTCTGTACTTTGCAAATAGAACAACATTTTATTCTCATTAAAATATGAGTATAGCTGCATATGCGTATGAAGCTGACAGAGCTAAACGTTTATATTTTGGTCAATACTCTCTCACACTTACTGACAAATATATTGTTATCACTGATGGAAATACTGAGAAATACATAACATGGAAGGACTATGAAAAGTTTGACCCTATTTTAACTCCATGTACTATGCCGTTTATAAAGGACGGTGAAATTATTGAAAAAGATAATACAACCGTATATAGGTCTGTTTATGAAGCATTAGAATATATGTTGAATCATAACCCAAAAAGATTTGACCCAAGCACTACACCATGTGCAATGCCTTTTATTAAGGACGGTGAAATCGTAAGAGTTCCGGATTCAACGGTTTACACAGCTGTTCAAAACAGTTTACAAAACATTTTAGCGAATATCTTTAATTCAGAAACTACAGAAATAAAATTACCATATATAACAGATGCTAAAGAAATTAAATCAAAAACGACAACATTATTTACGTCACTTAATGATTTAATGACTTATATCATTAATATTCTGCCCAACCACTACAGCATTTGATCCAAACTCGACGGTTTGCAGTGTACCTTTCATAAATGACAGTTCATTAATTACTTTAAGGGATTCAACAGTAAATGAATCATTAAAGGCGTCATTAATGAAAATCATTGATTTTAATTCATTCACGAATACATATAATTCATTCATTAATGTTTCATATGCTTCTAAAGAAGGTGAGCCAAAAACTATCGATAAAGCGGTGTATGAAATAAAAGCATCAACGACGAAATTGAATTCGTTAACTTTTGACGGTGATAGTTTCGTTAATGACATAACATCGGGGAAAACAATTTTAACGAAAGAATACTTAAAATCTCATGTTAGTGAGTTCGTTGAAATTGAAAAAGAAGGTGGAATTAAGTTCGATCCACTGAATTTCATTTTCAGCTTAGCGAATGCGGGTGTTAGTTTCGCTGAATGGACAACTATACAGAGTGAAATAAATGCAATATGGACGTTTTTGGGGTCAAAAGCGGGAATGGGTGAGCTTGTAAATGCTGCAAGAACATTAGGTGAAACAGGAAATTTTGTAGATGGTTTTAAAAGACTTGTTTCAAATGTTTTAACAAACACAAAGAAATTATTTAGATATACCGTACATAACGGACGGATTTTCGAACAGATAGCAACAAACCCTCCGGTTATGGCTGCGTTGATGATGGTTAGAGATATAAAACCACGTAACGACGGGAACGAAGAACATGAACAACAGGATACTGGTCGGGTTATTCGAGACATTAAAAACGTGTATCCTGAAGTTATTGATTTATTTAGAGGAGTTAATGATTCAATTTCAAAACATTCTATAACCCTCGATGAAGAGAATAAATTAACAGATTATATATTCGTCATTATTGCAGAATTAATGAAGAGAATAAATGAAAAAGGAATTGGTGATATCATTAATGTCAGCGATGTAATGATGAAAAGAAATTTTGACTCATTATTTACAAAACCGAAAACAGAATATAGTCTTTATGACGTAATTACCGAATTAATGAAAAAGATTAATGATAATAAGAGTTCTGGCGGAAGAGTTGAATTAGAAGTGAATGATGTTAATGAGAAATTAGCCGAAAAAGCAGACAAAAATGAGCTTTTAGCTCTGAGTGATAAAGTCAAGAACCACGTTCATTATATAACTTCAGACGAACAGATTATAACGGACTACCATGGATATTTAACACGAAGTGATGAAGCGAAGACAAAAAATGTTAATGAAAGAAGATATAAATACATTCGTGCTAAAGGTTATGACATAAGTTGTACTGTACAGTATGATGTAGCTAAAGCACCAGAAGCATTTGGTTATACCGGTGAAATTTATGCCTCTACTTTCAATGTTAACGGTGTATTAGTTGAACCAAGATTTACATTGAGAGTTAAGGCAAAAATAACTTTTGAAGATGCTATTAAAAGTAAAGCTGACAAAGATGAACTTGACGCAATGAACAAAGTTTTGAAATCTCATAAACACAACATCTCCGATATAAATGAACTTCAAGCTACATTAGACAGTAAAGCCGACAAGAACCATACAAACGAATCCTTCACTACTGTTAGAGCAGACGATGTAATATTGAACTATACTCTCGGTTCAAGCGCACCTACAGAGAATCCGAGTACAAGCGTAAAAGATACACTAAACTCCTTAAATAGTAAATGTATGAATATCGAAGGTCATGTCAGAAACTTTGAAACACATGAACTACCAGCAATGTTAGATAAGAAAGCTGACAAAGAACATACACATAACTCCTTCTCAACTGTTGCTATAGAAAGTATTGAAGGAACGGTTGACGGAACTGATGGGGATGCATTATATTATAACCCTCCTAACTTTCCACAAGGTTTAACATCGAATGAAAACATAACAACGAAGAAAAAAATTAGCTGTAAAAATGTTTATGTCATGGGTGATGAAAATAATGTTAAATTCACTGCTCAAGATTTATATGATAAGAAAGCAGACAAAACAGAGCTTCAAACATTAAAGACTGAAATACTTCAAACATTATATCCTATAGGCTCTATTTATACGTCAATGAACTCAACAAATCCAGCAACAGTTCTGGGTTTTGGTACGTGGCAGCAGATTGTAGACAAATTCTTATACTGTGCTAACTCTTCAAAGCAAACAGGAGGCTCAAAGAAAATTAAAGAAGCAAACTTACCTGCGCACACTCATACAGGAACTACAAACACAACAGGTAATCATTCACATTCAATAACAAAAAGAGGTTATAAAATCTTGCAGCAGGTTCGGATAGACAGGGAATGCATAGATATGATATTTCAAGTGACCCAGTAGATTCAAGCGCAGGTATTTTCTGTGGAACCACAGGAAATCATTCACACACTTTCACAACAAATCCAACAGGCTCGGGTGAAGATTATATGCCACCATTTATGACTATATTCGCATGGTATAGAGTTCAATGAACGCGCTTGAGCCTAGAATAAAATCTTTAACTTTACATAAATGAGCTTGAAAGAAGTATTCGAACAACATCCATGGAGGTCATTTAAGAAGTTCAATGAAGCTGCAAAGAGTTGGGGATTTACTAACAGAGCTGAAGTGAAAAGGTTCTTTGACAAAAATGTTGTACATCAAACAAAAATAAACCCTTACGACTACTTTTTACCAATTTACTCCAACGCTCCTGACGCATACCAATTTGACACTCTCATTCAAAGCAGAAAAGGAGGACATAAACCATTCCTCATCTTCATTAATGTTAACACTCGTAAAGCATATGCATATAATGAAAAATAAAGGAACTCATGAAGTTTAAGAGTTTCTTTTGTAAAGGCATCTGAACTTCTTGTAAAGCGTTTAAAGACTCTTTGAAAGCACATCTTTTTCAAGACGTCTTTTGTAAAGCAGACTTTTGTAAAGCAAATCTTTGTCAAGACGGTCCTTTTGTAAGCAAAGTATTCTATTTTTGGTGAGGAAAAGTGCTTTGTTATAAGCCAGTCTTTGTAAAAGTGTCTTTTGTCAAGACGTCTTTGTAAAGCTGTCTTT